>NC_080832.1:108474368-108775028 GCF_030435755.1 Ochotona princeps
GGGGTCCATGAGGTCAGGCCCACGGACTAAGCTAACATCTGCTTCTTCTCCACCGAGGAGACACTGGGTGTACCAGCATCCATGAGAAAGCAAGTATTGAGGCAGACTAGCAAGATCAAGACCACCACATTCAACCCACTGCTGGGTGGGACTCCCCCACACCCGGGGAGCATAGAGCTGGTCCCCTGGGCCCACCCCCAGGGCAGTCAGCGTGCTCAGAGGTGAACCAACCCAGCGTGGGCTTGCTCGGGACACCCACAGACGCCAGCAGCCTGCCTGCAAGTTCCACACAGAGCCTCACAGAGAAGTGGGGTTGGCTCGCTCCAGGTTCTGCCACCTGCCTGCTGGCTGACTTGCAGAATCTCCTTAAACCCCCACAAGCTTCGGTGTTCTCATCCACAGGTTGGGAGCGATGATGCCAAGGGGACTGAGTGGCACAGTGCTCACAGAGCACTTGCATGGGGCCTGGCACCTGCTCGGAGTCTGCACGTGCCAGCTGCAATCATCACTCGCTGCTCCTGCTCTGCAGCTGACAAGCACAAGGCTGCAGGCACAGATGTGGGCCTGGGCACCATCCAAGACGCAGCATGCCAGGTCCCTGCCTTGGTGTGCCCACTCCACCGTAATGAAACACCACAGGCCAACTGGCCCATTTAGTCTTCAACCTCCACTTCTTTCTCCACAGGTGCGGGGCCTGGGAGGTCCAGGACCAAGGCACAGGCAGATTCAGTGGCAGGTGAGCGCCCTCTGGGCTGTATCCCCACAGGGGGCTAGGATGCTGAGCCTGTTCCCAAGACATCTGTCACTTGTTATGAGCCCCCCTCACCCCTCCCCAGTTACCATGACACTGACACTTAGGCATTGGCTAGTTTGTTTTCATTTAAGAAGTAGCACTACAGAGAGGGAAAGAGAGACAAAGAGAGAGAATTTTCCATCTGTTGATTCGCTCCCCAAAGAACTACAACAGCCAGGGATGGACAAGGTCAAAATCAGGTGCTTCCTCCAGGTCTCACACATGGATGCAGGGACCCAGGGACTTTGGCCACCTCCCTCTGCCCGTCCAGGCTCATCAGCAGGGAACTGTGTGAGAAGTGGAACAATAGCTGAGATCCGAACGGGCGCTCATATGGGATTCCAGCATCATAGGCAGAGGCCTAGCCTGCTGCGGCCCCAGTGCCAGGCCCCACCCGTCAGGTGCTGGTTTACCACAGGTGCATCTGGGCGTGACACATGAGCTGCAGTCACGGTAGTAGATTCCATCAATGAGAGCGCCTTTTCCAGCTGACATCCACCTCTGTCTTAAGCTGCAAGCTCTCTGCCCCTCCTCAGCACGGGGACCTCATCCAACCCCAGTGATCCCCCACAGGGCTCATCTGCAAACACTGTCACGCTGGGAGGGCATGTTCGGTCTGCAGTAGCTCTCCATGTTAACCCCGACTCTCCTCTTCACTCCTCTTCATACGTCTCATTCTCGTCGCTTGGTTTTGTGCAGTGACGTGACTGCCAGGAGAACCCTGGCCTCGCCTGTCCCCAGCCTGCACAGCCGAAAGTCCCGGAGCACCAGCACCCCAGTGGAAGGCAGGTGAGTGGATGCCCCCTCCCTCTGGCAGCCTGCAATGGACAGAGCAGGCCTACAGGGATGAGCTGCTCCCCTCACCACCAAAGATCCCCTGTCACGGAGCCCTGAGAACCCCCTGAGCTCTTACAGAATTTGAGACTCTTCCTCCAAGGTCATGGGGGTGCGTGGTGGCAGGGGTGGGGGCTTGAGGGATCCCAGAGATCCTGCGTCACCTCTGGCAGAAGTGGAGCGGATGTGGTCCACCCCACAAGGCACTCTCGGCAGCCCTGCGTCCCATACATCCCTGCTGCCAACTGCCATGTGGGATGATGGGAGGTGGGGGAAGGTGGGGAAAGACTGGCAGGACCCAGGGTGTGCGCTGCCCTGCCTCTCCTTGCGGGGAGGGCCTTGGAGCTGATGGAGAACCGAGAGGGCAAAGGACACACATCCCGTCCCTGCTGAGGCAGTTTTTCTGGAAGCCCTACTTGGCTCTTCCGCTTCATGCCTCAGCCCAGCAGCTGGCATGCCCAAGCAGTGGGTGTGGCCACTCACAGGGCAGGTGGGAGGAAAGCAGGAGGCTGACCATGTCACCTACTTCCGGGAGAGACCCAGGACACTGAAAACAGCTGAGTGCAGGGCCCGCCCCCTAGGGTACGATAAGTCTGTGTGTAATTGCCCCCCAGTGATCCCCAGAGACCGATGTCATCCATCCCCCTCACCGGGGACAGCCAGACCGACTCGGACATCCTGGCCTTCATCAAGGCCAGACAGAGCATTCTGCAGAGGAAGGGTATGTGTGCCCCTGCCCTGGGATGCTCCCCAGTGGGAGGGGGTGGGAGGGGAAGGGGCTGGCGCAGGAGGTGTGGGAAGGAGAGAGCAAGAAGCTTCCTGTGTGTCCCCAGGAGCTCCAGGACTGGCCTTTGGGTCACTTCACATAGGCCTGGCCTGCAGCACTTCCTCCTGGAGGAAGCCCCAAGGGGCCACCCAGATGGACCCTACAGAGTGGGCAGCCAGACGCACCTGTCCCACTAGACAGGGCACTGGTTCGCCTCTGTAGTCCCTCTTGTCCTCTGTCCCCAAAGGCCGGAACTTCTCCAAGCAGAAAGGGACTGGATGAGGGTTTGGTGACCTGTGGAGTACGTGGCTGGCCTCACCCTCCTGGCCATTGAGCGCTGGACGTAAACGCTACACTTGAGGCACGGTCACAGAGGAAGGAAGTGTGGTGTGCTGGGCCCCCTGGCCTGCGCCACCAGCCTGCTCCCTGCTCCCTGCTCTCAGCGGCTGCCCAGCCCCCACTGGCTGTGACCACGCCTCTTCTGCTCATTGGTCTCCCCCACAGGGGTGCTGGGGGAGCCCTGCATATGACCTCTTCCCCAGGCATGTGCACTGTGGACAATGCGGGGTTTTGGTGTGGTGATGCATCCCCCGCCACCAGGCTGAGGCACAGCCTTTGTGTGTCGCCCCTTGTCACTGGGGGTCCTGCTGGCCCAGTCTGCCTCAGTCAGCAGGCTCAGCAGCCATGCCTGAGGCAGCCCAGCACTCCACTCACCTGCTGTGATGCCTGGATTTCCCTCTCCCTCAGTTTCCTGTTCCCTTCCTGTGACCTCCACCCCCAGTACTCACAACGTGGGTCAGATGCTGAGTGGTAACAAGAGCAGCCAGCCAGGGACCCGACACTGCATCTCCTGAGAGCTGTGTGCCAGGCACTGCCACCAGGCCTGGGAAGATAGCCAGGGCACGCAGAAGCAGATGACCAAGTTCACTGAGGTCTAATAAGTGGTGACAGGGACAACACGGGTGATGCCTCTGAGCTGAGTGGCGGGAGGGCAGCGGGTATATCTGCAGAGAGGACCTAAGGAGAGTGCTGGACAGTGAGAGAGAGAAAGCCTCGCTGTGCTCTGGGCACAGAGGAGAAGCAGTCAGGGTTAGGGCCAAGAGGGGAGCGAGTAGCCTGGGCTGAGTCAGGGCACCTACTGGGCTTCCCATCTGGGTAGCTAAGAGGACGGCAGTGCCACCCGTGATGTGAGGAAGGCAGAGACAAGCAAGTGTCAGAGGGAGAAGCTGGAGGTGCTGAGATGCTCTGTGGACCACAGAGCCCTGCCAAAAGCAGATCTGGGTTAAAGAGAGAGGGCATCGGGGCGTGCGAACAGCCCCAGGCCTGGCCAGCACTGCCCCTCAAGAGTACAAAGGTGACCTCCAGACCGACACCAGCTCCCTGGAGCCTCCCACACTGAGAGGATGGCAGAGTGCTGGGAGAGAAGGACCTGCAGGCGCATGTGCGTGGCTTCTGGCTGCTCGGTCACAGGAATCCAGTACCACCCAGAGAGCCCACAAGAGGAAGGATGAGCACTGGCGCTGGCCTGTGTGCTCACCCTGGTGGCCAAGGACAGGGGCAAGGAGCTGGCAGAGGCTGAGGAAGGCACGGGGAGGAAGCTGAGCCGCACAGCAGAAGCCGCTCTTCAAGGCTGGGGCTGGAGGTGGGACAGGGAGGCGCAGGGGCAAAGCTGTTTGCACTGGGGACCAGGAAGGCGGGTAAGGGCTGATACATGGAAAGTAGGGAGCCGGGAACACCAGGCCTGCGGTAGGGAAGCTCCCCTGCCCGGGACATCAACGGAGGAGGGTGATGGCTCTCGGAGCTGGGAGGCAGGGACAGAAATCAGCTCCTGTTCCTGCCTTCGGGAAACCCAACCAGAAAGCAGCATTTCTCAAGTTAGGCTCATGTGGCCTTGTACAAGTAAAAGAGATACCATCACCCAGCACAATAGACAAGGGATGTAGACCCAGGGGCTGTCAGCAGAGTGACTTTCTTCTTGAAGATTTCCTTTTAAAAAGGTCTGTTTTTGTGTGTGTATTTGAAAAGCAAGAGTTACAGAGAGAAGAGACAGACACAGAGAGAAGTCTTCCATCTGCTGATTTACTCCCCAAATGATTCCAAAGACTGGGGCTGGGCCGGGACACATCCAGGAGCCAAGAACTTCTTCCAGGTCTCCCATGTGGGTGCAGGGGCCCAAACACTTGGGCCACCCGCTGCTGCTTTCCTAGGCACTCTGGTAGGGGACTGGACAGGAAGCTGCATAGCCAGTACCTGAACCAGTATTCATACCTGGGATGTTAGCGTTGCAGATAGCTTGCAAACATGCTGTGTGCATTTCTGAATAAGGCCTGGTTTCTACCAATGTCCCCAGGCAGCACAGCAAGCTGGGCCGGAGGGCGAGGCAGCTTTAGGAAAGTGAGTATGAATGTGCATGGCAAATGGCCCCCTGCATCCGTGCTTCCATATGTCGTGTTTCCTGCAGAGCAGGGATGTGTGTGTTCCCTTCTGGATGTGTGCACTCCCTTCTGGATGGGTGCACTCCCTTCTGGAAGTGTATGCTCTCTTCTGGATGTGTGCACTCCCTTCTGGATGGGTGCGCTCCCTTCTGGAAGTATATGCTCTCTTCTGGATGTGTGCACTCCCTTCTGGATGGGTGCGCTCCCTTCTGGAAGTGTATGCTCTCTTTTGGATGGGTGCTCCCTTTTGGATGGGTGCGCTCCCTTCTGGAAGTGTATGCTCTCTTCTGGATGTGTGCACTCCCTTCTGGATGGGTGCACTCCCTTCTGGATGGGTACGCTCCCTTCTGGAAGTGTATGCTCTCTTCTGGATGGGTGCTCCCTTTTGGATGGGTGAGGCAACAGGTGCATAGAGAGGGAGTGATCCACCCAAGGTCACACAGCTCATCCACGGTTGTCTGCCCTCTCTCCATGGGACCACAGCCGCCTGGCTGTCCCTCCCAGGCCACACCTACCCCTTGCCAGAAGTGACCAGCATGGGCAGAGGGCAGCGACCACACCTGCAACAGGGGAGCTTTGTTCCCCCCGCCCCCCCCCCCCCGCAGTAGCCTGGAAGTGATTCATCAAAACAAATCAAAGTTCCAGGATCCAATTTTTATTCCTGGTGGAAGAAAAATAACCATGGATTCTTAGTGACTGTGAGGTTATTAAGGAAGCCAAGACACAAATGTCCAGGGGTCTCCCTCTCTCTTCCCTCTCTCTCTCCTCTCCTCTCTCCCACCAGGTCGGGGCCCACCAGCTGACAGGTATGACCCTTTCAGACACACGGCAGATGGCCAGGGGCCCACCGTGAAATGGTTCACGCATGGCCCCCTTATCAGACAAACACGCAGGCTGGAGCCTGGCACCTCCCCAGCCAAAGCAAACACTTCCTCTCCCGCCCCAGGCTTCACACTGCTCATTTAGCATGCAGCAGCACTGCCGTTACGGGAAATTTGTGACTTGGAACCCAGAGCCGGAGCCCAGAGAGGGTGATTTAATGTACAGCTCACCCGCTGCAGGCTAGGGCGAATCTGGCTGATTTAAGGTTTGTAGGAAAGCGTGGAATGGCTAAGTCCCTGCCAGTAGCCCCCGGAAGACAGGGAGAGCTGCCCTGAAAGGGGGCTCAATCATCCTTGCTGGCTGCCAGGGTGATTATTCCACAGCTGAGAAGTGGTTAATCCCTCATTGAGGGCATTGTAGCCGAACACCCTTCATCCCTGAGTTTGGAAAGATTTCTACAGGAAAGGAACTCAGTGTGACCCCCCAGGACCCCAGGCCCCTCTGCTTCAGCAGGTGCCAGAGGAGGTCCTGCCAGAGGGTAGGGGGAGTTGTGGCCCCCTGCCTGTGCTCAGGAGTCCTCTCGAGGAATCAGGAAGAGTCGAGAGCCCAGTGAGGGCAGACCGGACTCGAAGGCCACCTCTGCCCCCTGTCCAAAGGTGGCACCACAAGGCTCCCTGAGTCAAGGTCCATTCCAGTCTTGCCCAGCTGAGCCTCTCCCGCCACAGCCTGGGGGAGAACAGGCCCACCCAATGGCATGGGAGGAGCGACTATCTCTTTATATTGTTATGCACCTGGTAGCTGTACCCCTGTGCCCGGAACCCACACTCATCCTAACCCCAGTGCTGACTGGGAGTTCCATCCTTCAGTCCCTAAAGTGATAGAACCAGAGACATGATACCTGCAGCCAAGGAGCTCGCTGTCAGGGCGCTGGCTTGCTGGCAGCCCCAACTCCAAAGCATACATCCAGCCCCGGCCCTGACTCCCCTCATCCTGAGCTGTGGGTGGCGGTAGCAAACAGGGCCCCCCCACCCCGGGCTGCGGGCAGTGGGTGGTGGTGCTGGTGGTGGAGCTGGTGGTGGAGCATGTGTGTTGGAGGAAGGATTACTTTGGTGAGCCAAAAGCAGAGAGCAGGTGGGCCCAGTGCAGGCTTCTGCAGTCAGCCTCGTGGTAAGAACTACCTCAAGGACATGCACCTGCCACCAGGCCCATCTCCTAAACTCCACAAACAGGTCAAGTTTCCAACCCACTTAGTACTAACCTGTGTGAGTTCAGGGGCTACATGGTGTTCAAGCCCAGATCCTTCACCGCTACCCCCAGGACCACACCCAGATGGCTGTAGCTGTCCCCTCATCCATCCTGTGGCTGGCCTCACCCCTCGGTCTCCTTGCCCACTGCCTTGGGATCTGAGTTCATCATTTCACCCAAGAACATCAGAAACTCACTTGTGCCCGGGTTCTGTCAGAACCAAGTTAGTCACACATCACACATCCCACTTCTTCTGTCACAGAAAGATGGCCAGTGAGTGTAAGAGGAATATGAAAGTGCAGGTTCTGATCCAGCAAGCCCAGAAACTTACATTTCTTAACAGCCTCCAGGAGACGCCAGTGTTGGCAGTCAGAGAAGCAAAGAGCTGTGCCAGCCACGTGGATCTTCCCAGGGCCCCTGTTGGCACCAACAGCTTGGAAATGACCAATATTGGCACCAAGTCATGCCACATGTTGGCGACTTCCTGGTTAGAACTCAAGGACTCTTGAGTTCTCAGTCCAGGCAACCCTTCCACACATACAGCCATGAAAGATAGCAGGTTTTCAGGGCAGAGTTAGGGATAGGGACCAGCCCACCCTGTGGGTAGTGAGGGGGAGCCATCCTGAAAAATAAGGAAAAACTAGAGCAAAAATCAAGGACAGGGCCAGCATTGTAGCATAATAGATAAAGCAGCAGCCTGCAATGCTGGCATCCCGCGTGAGCATGGGTTTATGTCCTGGTTGCGGTACCTCTGATTCAGCTCCCTACTAGTGGCCTGGGAAAAAAAAAACAGCAGAAAATGGCCCAACTCCTGGGACCCCTGCACCCACCTGGGAGACATGGGAGGAGCTCCTGGCTTTCAGATAGGCCCAGTTCCTGCTGTGATGTCCATTTGGGAGTGAACCAGAGGAGGGAAAATCTTTATCTCTCCTCTCTGTAACTCTGCCTTTCAAATAAATAAAATCTTATTATTTAAAAAAAATAATAAAAAACAAGTACATATTCTCTTGGGGAGTTAAGCAGGAATGTCAGCAAAAGCCACCGCTTTGGAAAATGAGTGTCCCAGCTCAGGGAGACAAAATTTGCAAAGAGCAGAGAAGGCCATGTCCTTCAGACTTGGGGAGTGAAGGCGGCCCCTGGGAGACAGGATGAGAGACATGCTAGCCAAACCCCAGGGGGCGTGGCCAGAAAGTCAGCCTCAGAAGTCAGCACCTGCAGGCGCAGCCTGACCAAGAGCATCTATCTCCTTCCAGGTTTGGGAAGCAATTGAATTTTCAGCCAGAGCCCAGCCATGCACCACACCAACGAAGAAAGACTGTTCTCCCTTCATTCTGTGGGCTGTAAGCTGCCAGAAGCAGCCGGCGACTTCGACTCCAGAAGGGACCATGCTTCTTCCAGAATGTCCCAGCAGCCACCAGAGAAGTCATGCTGGGGGCCAACCACACCATCTGGAGCTCCTGGCAGGGCCGAGTAGTGGCAGGGTGCTAGGGGCAGGATGAAGGCTCTGGCTGCCTGTTGTCATGATGCTCCACTTAGGATCCGAAGTTAGAGAATAGTGATGTTGTCATGTCGTGACAGAAGAGCTCCCACAGGTGGGATATGGGGGTGGTGGGGTGACTGGTCACCCATTAATGTCCAGTTAATCCCCTATGCCCCATTCCCCGCCAGGCAGCCTTCTCCCTGGTTTAGAAGTCCAGGACTGGCTAAAGGAGGCCAAGCAAACTGTGAGAGTCGGGCAGGTGGTGAGGAAGATGCTCGTGATCTTGATAAGCAATGCCCATCTCCCAGACCAGACCCAAGCCTCACCATCACCCCCGTGGACTGAGCAAGCCATGTCTGTTGGGGCCAGCATTCACCAGCAGGGCTTAGGACATGGCTCACTAGGGAGCAGTGGGTGACTGCTGCCCAAGTCCTACAGAAAGCTTTGAGAGGGGGCAGTGTGGCAGCATGAGCCTGCCAGCCTGCACCCAGGCACATGGAGCTCTGCAGGATTTAGACTGAAATGCCCACTTCTCAACCTAGCTGGCCGGAAGTGTGCAGTGGAGCCTGGGCGGTGGGGGTGGGGGACAAGGGGGACGTGTCTCGCCCTATGACCCGCAGGCTCCGGCTCAGGGACACACAAGCTGAGGAGCAGAACCCGTGGAGAAGCGCTGCCTGTCCTGGGGACTGCAGCCAGAGAGGGGAGGGCACCTGGATGGGCAACCAGCTCAGTAAAGCTCTGATGTCTGTGACTCCACGAGCCAGGCCCATGAGATCCTGCGGGGAACGCAGAAGGAGAATGTGGCATGAATGACTGGTTGGATGGTGTGCGCTTTCTTTTGTTAGAGCAGAGGAAGAAAAAAAAAATCATTGCACATACCCCACCACTCCAGGACTTAAAGCTCCAGGCTGGCTGATGGTGTCGCTTCCCTGTGGCTCTGCAGTGGAGCCCCCTGTGAGGGTCCAGACCATGCGTGGACCCTTACAGGCCCCTGGCACACAGTGGGCCTTCAGTTACATGGGCATAACCAGGGAAGACCAAATACAACCCTTAAGATCAGATTCCACAAGTTTCCCTCCCCTGCTCCATCCCACCCCCCCTCCGCCCCTGGAGTCCACAAAGCTCACATAGATGCCCCACTCAGCTCCCCAGGGACCAGCAGGTGTGAGGCACGTGCCTGAGTTCCTGGGAACCCAGCCCCCAGAGCTCCTGGCACGCCTGGGGAAAGTGCTGTTGACTTTGGGTCTGGCTGAGATGTGCTTTCCCAGCTCCAAAGGCCTTATTGACAGAGATGAATGCTGGGGCCCCACACGGAGTAACCAGTCTGCCAGAAAAAGCACACAGGGAGGAAGTGGACGAGAAGGGGAGTCTGGGGCCACGGATGTCTCCCCGGCAGGGTCACATGCAGAGTGTGTGCAGCTGCTGGCGAGGCCCCGGGGATGTGTGCTCAGGACACACCCTGCACAGCAGGTGCAACTCCCCAAGGTCCGTCTCTCCTCAAGGCTGTTGACCTCTACAAGTGGAGGAGATGGATGAAACTCTCCAACAGGTGTGGGTGTTACCTACCACCTCCCTACTTAGACCTCCAAGAAGCAGGAGATGGCGACCCCAGTAGGTTGGTTCCTGCCACACAGGTGGGAAACCCTGATGGAGGTCTTGGCCAGTTCCCTGAAGCTGGGAAGGGACCAACAGGTGGATACCTCTGCTCCTTCTTTCCCTGTAACTTTTAAAAGACTGTCCGGGAAGTCCACCTGAGTTCAGAGATAGCACAGAGGACAGGAAGTGTTCAAGTTCACTCCACACCCATCTGGGTATTCCCAAAAAGCTTTTCTGGAAGGTATCCTGGCCAATGGCTCCTGTCCCTGCTAGCATTCACTAGTTGGACCATTTCATTGACAGGAAATCAGGGCCGAAGGGGACGGGGCTTCCGAAGACTTGCTCAGATCTTGCAAAAGAACTACTTAGGAAGCAGACAGCAAAACTGTGGTGTGTCGATAACTACTCTGAATTCTTCTCTGCCTGTAATAGAATCACATATTCACAGCCACACATGGGTAGCTTATCCTTTCCTATCCCCTTAAATTTGCACATGAGCTTTTAAAAGAAAATGACTAATATATATGTGTGTGTGTTTAAAGGCAGAGCATCAGAGTAAGAGGGGAGGAAGAAACAGAGAAATCACCTGTCTACGAATTGGTCTCAATGGGCAGGGCTGGGCCAGGCCGCAGCCAGGAACCAGGCGCTCCATTCCTCTCTCACTTGGCTCATCTTCTGCCACTCTCTCAGGCAGTTGAATCAGAAGCTGGGCAGCAGGGACTCAAACCAGTGCTTTATAGGGGATGCCTGCATCACAAAGCAACAGCTTATTCCCATCCCTGCCTCCCACTGTGCCACAATAAAAAGGCCAGCCTGAGCCTTGCTACTCAAAGTGACCAAGGGGATGTTGAGGGACACGAGGCCAGCAGAGGCTCTACGTGGGCTAGCACCCCCCACCAGGGATGTGTCCTGGGCAGCAGCTGCCCTCTGATCTCTTAGCCAGAGCTATTTCGCTGTGTGTCACATCCTAAAATACGGCGGCCCCCTGGGCCAGGCCCACAGCACAGCCAGCTTAGCTGAACCATGCAGCACAAGAATAGACGCCGCCTCTTGTCACACGCCACCGTGACTCAGGGCAGGCTGTGAATTTCTGTTAGTCTTAGCAGCCACTGACAGCTACTGGAACCCCGACATTATAGCTGCCTAGGCCCAAACTTTCTCAGTCCGGAGCCCACCCCTGTTTCGGCATGCCGTCCAATGAATGGCACTCGGGAGCCGACCTTGACTGGGAAAGCAAGGCCAACACAGTGGTGACAGAGCGGCAGACACGTGCTCCACGCTCCATCTTTGCACAGCGGTAACCTCAAGCAAAAGTGCAAAACTATGGCTTTCAGACATTGGATGACAAGCGCTGTGGGATGCTGACCCCCAAGGGACAGGAAACTCAGGGGACAGCAGGCAAAAAGGTATCAGTTCTCTCAGGAAGGAGATGGGCAAGTGGGCAGAGTGGAGTGGTCATCCGGGCCGAGGAGATGGACCTGGAGTCCAGCAAGGGCAGGGAGGCAGGGCGCCAGAGGTGTGAGTGTGAGAGCAGGAACAAGAAAGAGAGAGTCCTGCAGATCCCGGGTGGGTGACTCTAGCTTCCTGTTAATTACTATCCAGTGTATACACGGAAGCAAATTACCCAGGACAGCAAAGAGCCACCAGAGAGCAGCAGATGAAATCATTATCAGGATGACCCTGGACTGGTTCAGGTTCCCAGCAGCCGGTGGGGAGAAACCTCATGAATAGGGAGCTAGAGGAGGGTGGGACCTTGAAGCAGGGCCCTGGAGAGGAGACAGCTCTGGTCCCAGCTGCACCGCAGCCAAGCAGGCCTCCAGGAACTCGCCAGGTGTCTGAGACTCCAAATCAAGCTCAAAGATTCTTTTAAAAGAAGGAAACCCCAACATCCAACCATGGAAAATTGGCAAAGTCTGGCATCCAATCAGAAATGACCAAGCATGAAGGAGCAGCAGGCGCTAGTGAAGTTAAAGCCAATCAATAAAAACAGATTCCAGGAATGAATGACACAGGCGATTAAATAAGTAAATAGGAGCTTCCCTACCCCACCCCACCCCTGCCAAAAAAAAAAAAAAGATGAAATGGGTCACATGTTGAGGATCAACACAGAAAGATACCCCCCTTGCCAACACAGCACACTCACCTGGTCGCTACCTGCCGTGACTTACACCGTCTGCCCTACTGGGTCCCTAGCCGTCACAGGTGACCCAGCAGAGACGGGGCCAGCCCTCTTGGGACCTCTACATTAGCTAGGGAGTCGGACAGCAAAAAAAACCAACAGAAGGATCTATGTGAAGAATTAGGTGGTGGTGCAGCCGTCATGGATACAGCAGAGTCGAGGAGCGTGTGGGTGGAAGGGCAGAGGCAGGGTACAGAGGGGACAGCTGAGACCAAGTCCAGCACTGCAAGACAATGTGAGGAGTGAAGCATGGAAAAGAGGTTTTGCGGGGCCCTGGGAAGGAGGAAGAATGGAGTGTCCATGACACACGGTCAGGGCTTTAGGGCAAGGAGACGTAGAGAGATGGGCTGGGAAGGTTGGGAGATGAACCTGAATAAGAATGTGTAAGATGTGGGAGGGATGGGGCCAGTGCTGGGTGTAGTCGGCTAAGCTTCCACATGGGATACATGCGTCACATCTGGGAGCTGGCTCAAGTCCCAGCTGCTCCACTTCCGATCCTCCTACTGCACCTGAGAAAGCAGTGGAAGATGACCCAAGTGCTTGGACTCCTGCACCCACGTGGGAGATGGGGAAGAAGCTCCTGGCTCCTGGCTTTGGCCTGGCCCAGCCCTGACTGTTGCAGCCATTTGGGGCATGAACAAGCAGGTGGAAATTCTCTTTGTATTTGTATCTCCCCCTCTCGAACTTGGTCTTTCAAATAAATTAAGAAATACATGTGGGAGGGGGACAGTGGCTCCTTAGAGCAGGTGTTTTCAGGTCTGTGAGTCTCCCTCCAGTGCTGCTGGGACCACTGGGCGGCAGCGCCACCCACAGCAGGCAGTCCTCGCTGGGCCCAGGCCTTAGGTGGGCCTCAGCTTCTCCTCTCCAAGAGCTCCCGAGCTCACCTGCTGGCTGGGCCAGGCGTTACAGCCATTCCCGGTCAACCCTGACTTCGGGGACCTGGCCCAGGGTGTGGCATCTTTCCCGCACTATCACTTGGGGTTGGTCCACTGAACTGGTGTTGACGCACTGATTTGAGTGCCTTCCAAGCTGCCAGAGAGCACAGAATCTTCCCATGAAGCAGAGGCAGCAAGCAAGGTCGGGAGTCCCTCTTCTCTGCCCTCATTCTAAACCCATGGGGAGAAGCCGCCGCATTTCACCAGGTCTATAAACACCCTGCCACCTTGGTTCATGGATACACCTAGACACACGGGTGGCCACCCCGACCTCCATACCCATGTTTTCAGGTGCTTGGCTCACTTCTGAGCCCTAAGGAGGCTCCTTCCTCTCCCTTCATCCGGTCCTGGTTACTACCATCCCCTCCACTTCCGGCTGCATAGCCCCAACATCCCCCACAGCTCAGATTCCTCCACAGTATGAAGAGGGGAGACAACACAGAGGCCCTGTCTGCATGAGTATTCAGTGTATTCTCTAACAATCAATTCAAGGCCAGTAGCCATCAGGAGAGCTGTGCAAGGCCTCCCACCCAAGTCATGCCATGAAGACTGACAGGTGGGCAGTTGCCCAACTGGGTTTACAAACCCCAGAGACCCATAAGAGGGGCAGGGAGGAACCAGGAGGTCATGGGCAGCTTCTGTGGACAGGCTGCATCCACACCACTCTTCACCTGAAGGCTTTCCCTGGGCAGGGCAGGCTGGCACTGCAGGTGGGAACTTCCTCTCATGAGGGCCAGAGGCAACATGCCCATGCCCCTGCCACTCAGTGGGACAGCCCTGCAGTGTCCCCTGGAGCACCTGCCACAGTGGCCCACAGCAGCCACCTGCTCTCTAGCGCCTCCCAATGCTGGACCCAGCAGCCTACTCTCTCCCACACCCCTGCAGGTGCATCCTGGAGTTACTCTCCGGCTGGACCACTCACTCCCAGGCTGTGTCT
The DNA here is from genome assembly GCF_030435755.1 of Ochotona princeps. Taxonomy (NCBI): domain Eukaryota; kingdom Metazoa; phylum Chordata; class Mammalia; order Lagomorpha; family Ochotonidae; genus Ochotona; species Ochotona princeps. The sequence goes on from NC_080832.1 coordinate 108,488,391, forward strand.
AGGGATCTGCTCCAAGTGAAGTCCACTTAAGGCTCCTGAATTTCATCCAGTGCAAGGGAAACCCTCTCCCAGCTTCAACCCCAGCCCTGCTGCTAACTCTGCCCCCAGTGGGCTCAAGGAGAAAGTTCATGTGGGAGAAAAGTGCCACTCCTTTTTAGGGAAGGCAAATTGTGGGGCAGCAGGTTCAGCCTCCGCATGCAATGCTGCTGGCATCCCACGTAGGAGTGTCGGGGGAGTTCCAGCTGCTCCACTTCCCCTCCAGTTTCTTGCCAATGTTCCTGGGAAGGCAGCAAAGACAGCTCAAGGATGTGGGTTCCTAAGAAGCTCATGGCCAACCTGGATAGAGTTCCTGGTTCCTGGCTTCAGTCTGACTCAGCTCTGGCCATTGTGGTCATTAGAAGAGTAAACTAGCATGTTTTTAAAATAAATAATTAAAAAAAGAAAAAAAAAACCATTTGGTCCACCTTTGTGGCGTGGCAGACTAAGCCTCCGCCTATGATGCCAGAATTCCTTCTGGATGCTGGTTTGAGTCTAGGCTGCTCTGCTTTCAATCCCACTCCTTGCTGATGCACTTGGGAAAGCAGTGAGCCTGGCCCTAGGTGCTTGGATTCCTGCACCCATGTGGAAGACTTGGAAGAAGCTCCTAGCTCCTGGCTTCAGCCTGGACCAACTCTGTCTGTTGCAGCCATCTGGAGAGTGAATCAAAAGATGGAAGATTTAAATCTCCGTGTGTATGTCATCCCCCTCTTTCTCTGAAGTTCTGCCTTTTAAATAAAAATTAAAAATAAATCCTTTAAGTTGCATATCCTCCCTGCAGGTCCCAAACTGACAAGATCTCCACTGTGAAGCCACGGTCTTTGTTCACATGGACAGAGAAAAACCCCCTGAGACCCTGAACCTGCTGCCAGCATTCGCACGTGAAGTGCTGGGGGCCGTCTGTTGGGCTCAGTCAAGGCGCCGGGGTTGGAAACCAGGGCACGTGACTGAACCAGGGGTCTTATCTTCTGCCCCTGGCTCCCGCCTGGATAGCAGCTGCATGCTGGGTGCCTCAGCGGCGAAGGCCCGTGCTGGCTGGCCGGCCCCTTATCTCCGGGCTCACTGAGACGGAAAGAGGCGCGTGCCCAGCAGTTCTGTTTGCTCTGCCTTCTCTGCCCATCGTACGTGAAATTGATCTGGGGGGTTTGTTGTCCTTCTTCTCCCTCCAATCTCCTTATTAGTTCAGCCTCACAGGGCCCCTTATCACCTCCGGATGTCAGCAGGCCCAGCCGTGTCAAGCCTTTCCATTAATTGATTTTGCCCTCCCCCCCACCTTGCGAAGTACACACTGACTCTGCCCATTAGCAGCCATAATTCCCTGGAAGAGGATGATCAGTCATGCCTGTGCCTACCCAGGGCTGACGACCGGGGGGCAGGGTGAGGGAGCCACATCGAGCAGGGACCCTCCTAAACCTGACCAGGTCTGACCTCCCCAGACCGCAGGCAACAGGCAACGAGCCAGAGTAGCCCAGACTGAGAGCCCCTTGATTAACATCCTCCCCACACTCCACCACTGGGCTCCTACTTTCGGGGGTTTTGCGACCTTGGAGTTTTCAGAAGTCCCTTGCTGAGCCTAGTGGGTTCCTAAAAAGGACTTGATCTTGAACCCTGGATAAGTGAAAGTCTTGCTAGGCTTTGCAAGCCTTGTGGAAACCTTAATGTAAGAGGAAAATGTAAGAATCGGTGAGGAGGGAAGATAGGAGCAGCCAGGAAAGGGGGAAGCCTTTGCCAGCACACAGTAGGATCTCCACAGATAGTCCCCAGCACACAGTAGGGCCTCCCTAAACAACCTAGCATGCAGTAGGATCTCAGCTCAGCATAGTAGGGCCTCCACAAACAACTCAGCATGCAGTAGGATTTCCATGGACAACCCATAAATGATGTTTTGCCAGTATTGAGACCAGGAGCTGATGGAGGACACCCCCGAAGGCTAATTGGGTCTTCCCTGCTCCCTAAACGGCCACAGCCATCCCTGCGGCCCACTGCAGCCCCCTCCTTTCTCCCATGCAGCGTCTGCTCTCTTCCCTTTCATTCTCTGCTATACAAGAACCATCATTTCCCACGGACCACGTCCAGATGGATGGAGCCACTCAAGGACATGCAGACCCCCACGGGGGAACATGTCATCTGTCCTGGCTCTCCAGGGAGTTCCCATAAGGGCTTATTTTCCCACAGCCTCAAGCTAACCCCTCAAAGCCAGGCACTGCTGGGCCTACAGCAAGACAACCACCAACGCTCGGCACAAACGCAGAGGAAAATGAGTAAAGGCAAAAGTGTTGGGACTTAGCAGCTTTTCCCCTGCCTGGGGCCACATCCCAAAAGGGCACCACTTGGGGACCTTGTAAGGCCAGGTGACTTCAGAGGATTCCAGGGGAGACAAAGGCTCCCACCCCACCAGTCACTCAGGCCACAGAACGGCCCACAGGTTGCAGACACGCGTTCTCCCATCAGCACATATTACTGCAACGCCAGCGCAGCTCGCATGCTTGCCTCTACTCCCTTTTCTGTTGGGGCCTTGGAGCAGGTGGAGGAGCCCCTACATTCCCACCATGCTCCCAATCATGAATGACAGTGTCCATTCAGCCCCAACAGACGCGCCCTCCAAGCAATGCCTGTGCCCGTGGGACACTTCTCAAGCCAGCTGGCTGTGACAGATCACCATGACATAGGTCAGCCCTTCCCTGGCCAGCCTGAAACAGGCCCTGTGAGAAGCACTCGTGAACATCCAGCCCCTCTAGAGGGGAGAGAAGCTGGGAAGAAACCAAGAGTTGAGGGGCTGACCTGACACCCAGGTGGGACCTGGGCCAGAGAAATGGAGAACAGAGAAGGTTACAAGTGGACCAGTCCTTCTAGAACCCTGTCTGTCCTGGTTCCTACGATAAATTATCTCAATTACTTGAGTTAACGATACTCCTGTTCCTTCCAACTCAAGCCTTGCACAATTAACAATTCCCATAATGGGCTGCCACTGTGGCATAGCAGGCTAACCATCCCCTGTGGTGCCTGCATCCCATGTGGGTGCCAATTCCAGATGCTCCACCTCTGAACCAACTCCTTGCTATTAGTGGCCTAGGAAAGCAGCAGAGAATGGCCCGATTACTTGGACCCCTGAATTCATGTAGGAGATCCAGAAGAAACTACAGACTCCTGGCTTCAGACTGGCCCAGTCCCAGCTATCGTGGCCATTTGGGGAATGAATCAGAGCGATAAAAGATCTCTCCTTCTCTTCTTTCTCTCTCTCCTCTCTCTCTCTCTCTCTCTCTCTCTCTCTCGCTCTCTGTAACTCTGCCTTTCAAATAAAAAAAAATCTTTTTAAAGAAAAATTTTATGTAACAGCTGAGAAAGTAACAGAATACCTAATAGTGGTTTTGATAAACAGAACCTGTTTCCCCAAACGTATAAACAATCTTGACAAGTATGAGCCAGGAACTGAGTGACCTCCAAGCGGTACCCTGGGCTTTCCCTGTGTCTTCATGTAAGACGACTCAGCAAGTTCAGGCATCTGGAGCTGGGCTCCTCTCCAGGACTGAGCGACTCTACCCCATCCTCTGTGGGCTTTGCTCATTTTGGCCCACACTGGGTCTCAAGGCTGGTGCCAGCTATAAAGGAGCTTGGGAAGTTTGGTGCAGGGGACATAGTTAATCCTCATATCTTTCCCTTTCTGTGCCTTTCCTCCGCTTGCCTTCCAATGTCTAGGCTGGCACCTGAGGCTTGTCTCCTGTGGGCTGCCTGCTACTAGAGTTGTTGTGTGTGCATGTACATAGAGCAGAAAGGCGTGGGGATGTGGAAGCCCAACTTCCCTGCTTCATCTCGGGACTCACGGGCTGCTGGAGCGCCCTAAGTTCCAGGCCGAGGCTGGGATCACGGTCGCTCATTTGCCTTGCTTCTCTGCCTCTGGTTAATTCATTGCCTCTGCTACCTGGACACAGATCTTTCTCTCTCTCACTAAAACTGTCTCCAAGTCAGGTGGGCAGAGGGAGGCAGTGACGGCTTAGATTCTATCGCATGGGGTCAATACACACTCCTACATGGGTCACAGGAACCCAAGTTGTTGGGCCATCTTCTGATGTTTTCCAGGATATACATTAACAGAGAGCTGGATCAAAGGACAGCCTGAACCCAAACCAGTCACTCCAAAATGAGATGCAGGTGGCAGAAGTCCCGACATGACCCTCTGGGTCACAATGACCAGCCCTCGGGGTTCTCTTAAAAATGATAAAAATGTTGAGGCTGGTGCATTGGCTCAACTGATTAATCCTCCACCTCCACGCAGAGCATCCCCTTTGGGTGCCAATTCATATCCCGGTTGCTCTACTTCTCACCCAGCTCCCTGCCTGTGGCGTGTGAAAGCAGTGGAGGACAGCCCAAAGGCCCCTGCACCCAAGTGGACGGTCCAGAAGAGGCTCCTGGCTTCAGTTCACCTCAGCTTCAGTTGTTGGCAGCCATCTGGGGAGTGAACAGAAAGATCTTTCTCTCTCTGTTTCTGCTCCTCTCTGTAAATCTGCATTTCCAATAAAAATAAATAAATCTTTTTATATATATATATTTTCATTAATTATTTTGTATTATGTGACAGTTTCATAGGCTCTGGGAATCTCCCCACCCCTCCCCCTTCTCTCCCCCCTGGTGGACTCCTCCACCTTGGTGCAGTATTACAGTTCAAATTCAATCAAGATTCTTTCCTTGCAAACATATACCAAGCATGGAGTCCAGCTACTTATTGTCCAGATGGGTTGAACAGTTTCTTGGGGAGACCATTTCTGGTCCAAAGTTAGAGCTGGTAGAATATCATCACAGTCAATTAAGAGTCCCAATATAACATCGACAGCAATTTGCAATATTATGGAATTGACATGGTTTTGAGTAACCAGCATGTTAAAAAAAAAAAAAAAAAGCAAGTCCTAACCACAACCTCTGATTAGCTCATTGACATCTCAATTTTAGTTTATATACAGGACCGGACCGGCTGCTATATACCTTGAAAATGGCTATAGGGTACCATTCAGCTGTCTCGTGTCTATTTCATTTTAGTATAATAAATAAATCTTTTAAAAGAAGAGAGAGAAATGATAAAAATGTTCTACAATTAATTGTGGAGTAGGCGTGCTGGTACAACCCTGTGAATACACACACACACAAGAAAACCATTGAATTTTACTGTTTAAATGTGTGAATGGCATGGTATGTGAGTTATATCACCATAAAGCTGTTATACACACACACACGCACACACACACACGCACACACACACACACACGCACGCACACACACACACACGCACATCTCACCAACACAGCAGCCTCAGTCGGCAATCCGCCAACAGACTTAAAGCAAGATCAACAATCAGCAGGCACTAGGACGGCTATGAGACCAATTTATTAGCAATAGTAGCCCTGTTACAACCTCCCAGCGAGACTGGCATCTGTCTGTTGACTCTGCTCTGATTTGTCATCCGGGTTCCCGCAATAGGCAGGTCAATTCTGCCAGCCTGGTGTTGTAGCCAAGGCAACTTGGTACAAGATTCATACACACCCATTCTCCCCAGCTTCTGAGTTTGGGGGGCATATAGCCTTCTGGGGTGGTGAGGCCGGGGCCTGTGCAGAGTCCCCATTCAGGCCTGGGCAATGGGGATGACCCTGCCTCTCCCCACCTCTCATCCAGCCCAGCCATGAGTGAAACATGAAGCGTTCAGGAGAAACAGGTTGGTCTCTTGGAGGGGGTCTGTGCAGCTGACTCGCTGCTGTCCATGGGGGAAAAAAAAATAAAAAGAGGCTGGATGGGGGGGATGGCAAGCCTGTTTGCACTCCGAGCACTTAGTGCAGCCAAGCTGAGCCGCACTGTTCAAATATACTCCTGGCTGGCAGACACCTGTGCTGTCTGTACAGAAGGCTAGGACAGGTCCTGGGCACGCTCACGTCTCACCTGCTTCCCACCTCTCCCCCACCCCTGAACCACAGCCAGCCCCAAGGCCCTGGCAGGATCCCGGGCAGCTGCGCCATGCCCCGCTCTGGGCTCTGTGGCTGCTGGGGCGGCCGCGTGCTGCCCCTGCTGCTGGCCTACATCAGCTACCTGCTGCTCGGTGCTGCTGTCTTCCAGCTGCTGGAGAAGCAGGCGGAGGCGCAGTCCCGCGACCAGTTTCAATTGGAGAAGCTGCGCTTCCTGGAGAACTACACCTGCCTGGACCAGCAAGCCCTGGAGCAGTTTGTGCAGGTGAAAAGTGGTGGAGGGAAGGAGGGCATGGGGATGGAAGGGAAGGACTTGGAAAGGTGGGGGAGAAAGATGGCTCTCGTGGCAGGTACCAGTGGCTGATGCCCCATGTGGAAGCTCAGTGGGTGCAGACAGCCTATGGAACCTAGCTCTGGGTTCTGGCCACAGACCTACCACTGAACTGGTGTGTGACCTTGAACAGGTCATCTGGGCTGCAGCTTGCACTTGTTCTCTAAGCCATCCCTTGCTGCACAGATATCAGCCGTGGGTCAACGTTATCAACAGAGACACAAATCAGTGTCAAGAGCAGTCGCCAGGCTGGCTTCCCCTGTGTTTGTTCCATCTGGAGCTGGGTGTGTTGGGCAGTGGCCAGCTGCACCCAAGGGATCTCTCTCTTGTCGGGAACCTTCTCCTGCCACATCCTCCACTTTCCTGTGTCCCACAAACAAGGCAGATCCCTGATGTGGTGGGAAAGGTAAATGAATGCACCTGGGACCGGAGGGCTCTGGGACAGTGGCGGCTGCAGAGGAGTGTACCAAGGGCAGAATCGATGCCTGTACCTGCTGAGCATTCCCTGCCTCCAACAGTTGGGGGCAGGCCCACAGGGTGGCCACAGGGTGGCCGTGGCCAGCTGGGGGCTGAGCACTCTCCAGATGGTTTTCTCACACCTACCTGCCTCTACACCACCGCCTGCAGTTTCTGGAACTCTTGGGGGATGAGGGCAGCAGCCTGTGACCAAGCCCCGCAGGAGGTACTGAGGCCCCTCAAATGCAAGGCAGCAAGCAAGACGATGACGCCTGGATCAGCAGTCCGAGAGGACTTTCTGGAAACAACAGAGACATGTCCAGGTCCTTCCAGGAAACGTAGTAACTAGTGTCTGGTTCCAGGCTCCAGTCCCTGGCTCTCTGGTGGACAGGGTCAGTGAGGCTTGGAGCCGTGGTACTCTCATCCAGGCTAAGAAGTCAGGAGCTGCCCAGACCCTGGGATAGAAGTCAGAGGTTGCCAGAGACTCCCTCGGCCCTGCATAGAGACGGGATCTAGGAGCCAACAGGCGTGGGAAGCACCTGTGAACAAGGCTGGACCAGCTCTAGAAGAGATAAGAAGGGAAACTGCTGACCTGGCTGAATGAAGGGGTGACCCTATGAGAAATCCAGGGAGGCCAAGGCAGCCCTGCCCCTGACTTGCTCGGGGTAAGGGTGATGTGGATCTGGGAGGCCCAATGGTGCCATGCCATACCAGGGTGAGCTGCTGAGAGCACTTGCAAGGCCACCAGCAGCACTGCTGGCCTGCCTGGGGCTGACTCCAGGGGCCAGTACGCCACACTCGCCTACCTCCACTCAGCACCTCCCTGATGCCCGGGCACCTTCTCTCAAGGATGGAGAACCCAGGCCCACTGTGGGGGCCAGCACTGCTCTCAAGGGTGTGAGGGTCTCCCAGGAGCAGAGTGTTCAGGAATGTTCCATCAGGCCCTCCGTGGGCCTGTGGAAAAAGAAATAGAAGCCAAAGGCTACATCTCAAGAGGCCAGTTCCAGCCAAGGCGAGGGGCAGCAGCACACAGCCTGTCTGGGGATGCCCGGACTGGCCTGGCCCAGCCAGGGGAGCCAGTTCCCATAGGAATAGCAGGCCTGAGCCATCATAGTCCTTTCTGCCTTTAGGGCTGTGCCAACCTGTACTACTGTCCAGGGACAGCACACAGCTAAGGAGAGGGGAGCTGAGTCTTGGGGCGAGGGAGCTGCCCCCTCTCCCTAAGAGCTGGGCCCCAGGAATGGAAGCTCTCAGGCCTGGGCCTGCAAAGGTCCATGTTATGTAAACACAGATGCCCCCCTACACACACACCATGCACACAGGCACCAAGCATACACATCAAGCACATTTGTGCAGTATACAAAGATGTTTCATGGAGTTTGTGGAAAATGGAATTAAACGGTACATTTAAAAATATACTCATTCATTTGAAAGAGAGAAAGAGAGGGAGAGACACAGAAAGAGACCTTCCATTTGCTGATTCACTCCCCAGATTCTCAAAACAGTTGCAACTGAAACTGTGAGGAACCAGGAACCTCACCTGGGTCTCCACATGGAGTGGCAGGGGCCCAAGCACTTGGGACATCTTACATTGCTTTTCCTAGGCTATTAGCAGGGAGCTGGAATGGAAGTGGAACTTCCAGAACTTGAACCGGTGCTCGCATGAGACGCTGATGCTGCAGGCAGCAGCTTAAGTCACTATGCTACAACACCAGCTCTGAAAGGAGAGCACATTTTGATGTAAAGAATTTTTGAGATTCATGCATACAAGTGGTTTCCAAAAACTTCAGTGAAAACTCTATGTAGAGTTTCAAAATTTGGGACACCAAAATCACCTTACCTTTTAGTTCCATTTTCCCAGAAACTTGCTGAAGTACCATCATATAGTTCTCACACATGAAATACAACACGTATACACACCACCCCTGGGGGTGTGCACACAATCTTTGTCCCAACCTCTGGTGGAATTTTTCAGGGAGGTGCAACTGTGGGCTGCCAAGGGCAGGCTGCCTGCTCACTGCAAGTTCAGTGAATCCTGGTTTCTCTGTTCCCCGCTATCAGCCCCCGGCTTTCCCATGTTCCCTAGTCAGCTATCCACCCTGAAGCCTCCCTACTCTTGTCACCTGCAAGGTCTTCCCCCTGGGCCCCTTGTCAAGCATCCTGCATCTCACCTTAAGCCTCTTCCCTCTCCGGCAGCCCTGCCCGTTGCCCAAGCCTCCATCAGCCCTGGCCAGGAGAAGACACTAGGCTTGGAATCCAACAACCTCACAAAAGCCCCTTAGCCACTCTGAGCATTCATGTCCCTCCCCATGGAATGCTAACACCACTAAGAGGACCCGTAAGAGCCATGGACATGGAAGCATGCACCATAAGAAGAACTTGGGGACCCCACCTCTGCCACCTCTACCTGTGTAATCCCTGCTCACCCCCACAGGTCATCATGGAAGCCTGGGTGAAAGGCGTGAACCCGAAAGGCAACTCCACCAACCCCAGCAACTGGGACTTCGGCAGCAGCTTCTTCTTTGCAGGCACTGTGGTCACCACCATAGGTAAAAGGGGGGGACGCACCAGAAGTGCCCCACGACCTGGGTCCCAGCCTGGGCTCCCCAAAGCAGCCACTGAGACAAAGACGTGGTTGAGCTAGGAGACAATTCAGGAAGCCTGGGCAGGAAAGTGGGAGGAAGAGGGAGCAATGTTAGCCTTAAGGAGTATGTTCACTCCAGCTCAGGAGTCCCCCAGGGACTGGGAGGACCCCACCCTCAGAAGAGTTCCAGCTAGGGAGGAGGATGAGGGACTACGATCCACCAGCTCCTACCCTCGGGGCCAAGACCTTCATTTGGGCGCATTGATTCTGCAGCTTTGTGCATCAGTCCCATAGACCAGGAACACAGCTGCAGACAGGAAAGCCCGCCCACTGGAGCAGGTGTTTAACCCAGCCATTAAATTGCCGGTTAAAAACCCCATGTTTCCCACGGGTGTGTCCAGTTCCTGACTCCAGTCCCAGTCTTTCCGTTGATGCTGACCTTGGGAGGCAGTCATGGTGGCTCAAGGAACTGAGTCCCTGCCTGCACTGAGTCCTGGCTTCCGATTAAAGCCATTATGGGGCATTTAGGAAGTGAATCAGAAGATGGTACAGCTTACTCTTGCATGTACTCGCTCACTCTCTTCCTTTGTCCTCTCTCTCACCCTCAAATACATCTTTTTAATCTCCTGGGACTAGTGCTGCAGTGTAGCACATTAAGCCTCCACCTATGGCACCAATATCCCATCTGGGTGCTGGTTCAAGTCCCAGCTGCTCCACTTCCACGTAGCAGAGAATGGTTCAAGTCTTGGGTTCTTGCACCCATGTGGGAGACCCAGAAGAAGCTCTGACTCCTGGTTTCATAACAGCTCAGCCCCAATCACTGCAATCATTTGAGGAGTGACCCAATGTGTGGAAGACTCTCTCTCCCTCTCTCTATCTCTCTCTCTGTCCTTTCAATAAAAATAAATAAATTTTCATATGTAAAGCTCTCAGGTAGACTCAAGAGTTTGGCATAGTGAATCAAGAGTTGGCAAGATTCCTTTTGAGATGCCTGGGAAGCAGTTACGGCCCTCTCCTGACCCCAGCTTCCTGCTAATGCAAACATGGGAGCAGCAGGTGGTGGCCAAGGAGATGGGTTGTGCACCCACTGGGAGACCTGGATTGAGTTCCTGGCTCCCAGCTTTGGCCTGCGTCAGCCCATGCTGTTGCAGGAATTCGACCATGGGTATGTGATTTCTCTCTCTCTCTAAAAAAAAAATCAAACAAACAAAAAACCTTTAAGTAGGATGCAGGGTAGGAAGTCATTTGTGTACAGGAACTGTCCATCAAAAGATGCAAGTGACGCCTTGGGTATCCTGAGGGGACAGGACCCCAACAGCATCTGCTGTACTCCTCAGCCCCCCCCCAAATTCCACCCAGCCCCCAAGGAGACCTTCAGACCCCTTCTAACTCCTCCTTCTCATGTGCTCAGTTAAGGCAAAGAAGATCAGCAACAAGAATGACTCAGAGCACCCCAGGGAATCACACCCAGAAGGGGGAAGGAGGATGACATTCCTGAGGGCTTCCTGGAGGCATTGTCATCTGAGATCAGCAAGGGGCCTCCTCCCTGAGAGGAGGTGGAAGAGGCATCTGGGAGGGGAAGCAGATGTGCTGTGAACCCTGGTCCCTACATGTGTACGTGCCCCCTCCCTCTGCAGGGTATGGCAACCTGGCACCCAGCACAGAGGCAGGGCAGATCTTCTGTGTCTTCTATGCTCTGGTGGGGATCCCGCTCAACGTGATCTTCCTCAATCACCTGGGCACAGGCCTGCGTGCCCACCTGGTCACGCTGGAGAGGTGGGAAGACCAGCCCAGGCGCTCCCAGGTAGGGCCCCTCCCTCCCTGGCAGCCCTGCTGTGACCATTCACTTGCAGGTGCCCAGGCTGAGGCTGGGGTGCAGGGGGTGGGGTGGGGTGGGGTGGTAGGGATGGCCACCTGCAGAAGACAAGTGGCAGGTGTCGGGACAGAGGCAGAGGGAGACACTGGACAAAGGCTCAGCCTCAACCAGGCTCCACGTGGAGCCCTTGGGGGAGAGACAGGTATAATTCCAGCCTAGATGTTCTCCATGGCTAGAGCTGGAACCAACAGCTGGCCAACCATTCCTGCTTAAAGGGTATCTACAAGGACATCACAGAGTCCCAGCGTCCTTCAGTGTGGCCAGAAATGGGCTCCATGGCCACACAGAACACCCCTTCCCCAGTGCCCACGCTTAGAAGTGCAGTGGTACAGGGGACTCCAGGACAGCCCCTCGCCCCAGATCTGAGCCCCCACAAGGAATGCTCAAGTGTGACCCCCTCAAGCTCAGAGGGTTCTCCAAACCTCTCCTTGACCCCACAAATGCATTGTTTCTGCCCCGTGCTTCCCCTGGTCTGATCAGGATTACACACACACACACACACACACACACAGCAGGGGTCTCGCCTGGGACCACTCTGCTCTCGTCCTGGAGCCCTCCCAGTGGGCTTAGCAGCAGACCCCCGTCCCGCCTGCCCCCAGCTCCTGCAGGTGCTGGGCCTCACCCTGTTCCTGACCCTGGGGACGCTGGCCGTTCTCATCTTCCCGCCCATGGTCTTCTCCCATGTGGAGGGCTGGAGCTTCGGCGAGGGCTTCTACTTCGCCTTCATTACCCTCAGCACCATCGGCTTCGGAGACTACGTTGTGGGTGAGAACAGAAGGATCATGTATGTCAGGGTAGGGAGGGGGTGCAAGCAGGGGGCTCCGTGGGGTGGAGAAGCCAGGCGGAAGCACCGCCAAGGGTCACACACGGCCTCCAGCTCTTCAAGGGGACACAGCAGAGTCTGGGGCTGCCATGGACTGAGATCTGGGGACCCAGTGCCAATTGTTTCTCCAGGGACTTCTGCAGCTGATGCTCAGTAAGGAAAAAGGGAGAGAGCGTCCAGGCTGGTGGGGATTCCTGGGGAACATGGGGTCCTGGGACCCATAGGCATGGCTGCTGCCCCCTTCTGGCAGGTACGGACCCCAGCAAGCACTACATCTCCATCTACCGGAGCCTGGCGGCGTTGTGGATCCTCGTGGGCCTGGCATGGCTGGCACTGATCCTCCCGCTGGGGCCCCTGCTCCTGCGCAGGTGCTCCCAGCTCTGGCTGCTCAGCAGGGGCCTTGGCCTCAAGGACAGAGCCTCCCCAGACCCTGCGGGGCTCTCCAGACCTCAGAAGATCCCCATCTCGGCCTGAGCGCCACTCCCCCAAGTGGCCCCAGAAACCCCGCGTAGCCTCCCCACACCCTACCCTCAATTCCATGCCCTCTGCCTTTCCTGCCCCGCCTCCTCTTCTCAGAACCCACTCACTCCCCCCAGCCAGGGCTGACCTCAGGAACTCTCCGGAAGGAGACAGATGTGCCCAAAAAAAGCAGCAGAGAGGAGAGTAGAGGCAACACCAAAGATACACATGTGAGTCCCACATGCACCTGTCCCCCCAGGGCAGTCTGCGTGTCCCAGATCTCCACAGCAGTGCCCACACACCCACCCTGGCAACTTCACACACAGCGAAGGCTGCCTTTATCCTTGCCTCCCTGGCTACAAGCACCAGGCACGAGGCCAGGGTCTGGGATACAGGGATGTGGAGTGGACAGTTCCATCCCTCACTGCACCTGTTGTCTGGTGAAAGGACCCAGAATGATGAGACAGGCAAACCCAACACAGTGGCCAAGATGCTGTGACGGGAGCAGACACATCCCACAAGGAGGAGGAGGACCCCTGGTGAGGGCTGATAGCAAGGGCCAGGCAGAAACGGGACCGATCTCAGGATCCAAAGCATGTCTGCCATGCAGAGCTGCCTCTCAGAGCTCCCCAGCGCCCCTCACCTGCAGGCCCAGAGCTGCCATGAACAAGGGCCTCTGGGCCTCCCACTCCTTTCTCCATACCCAGGGGACCCTCTTGGACTCTGCTCCCCCTGAGCTCCTGTCTTTTCAATAGCCTTTCCTGCACTGGCCCTGGGGGTAGCCAGAGAGCCAGTACAGCTCAACCCTGGACCTGCCCTGTCTCTCCCCAACGACCCCCCAAAGCCAGCAGGTCCCTAAGTGGCTGTGCTGCCCTCCTGTGCTCAGCACCCCAGGCAGGTGGAGCCTGGGGGAGTTGGGAGGGAGGCAGGGAAGGAGCTAGCAGCCACAGGGACCCCAGAGACTCCAGAGTTGGGTAAGGGAGCCCTGCGGATGGACCACCAACACTCCCTGTGGCCCTGCTCTGTTGTGGGTGGAAGGGGGACTTAGGGGAGCTGCTGTGGCCTGTGCAGCTCTGGGACTGTGTCGCTCTGCTTAGAGACACACAGCCAGGGAGAGCTAGGCAGGACCTGACTGGCAAACCGTGGAGATAGTCACAGAGCCCGGGACCTAAGACAATAAAGTTGGCCTCTACTTTCTCTTCCGCCCCTTGAGTCCCGCCTGCTGTTTGGGCTGAGGGTGGGAAGGTGCTGGACCCCTCTCCTCTCCCTGTCCTGCGCCCCCAGCGCCGGTGGGGCGGGGAGCTGAACTCCAGGAACACATCGAGGAGGGGCCAGAGGTCCGCGTCGCTCGTGGCCTCTTTTGGTGCCTGGGATTGGGTCCCGGGGCAGCATGGGCAGGGCTGTCCAAGCTCTCCTCCCTTCTGTAGAAAACCAGGGTGCCGGGTCCGTGCTCGCTACTGCAGAAGGCATCCGCAGGGCTCCGGGTCCGACCGTCGGGCTTCGGGTGCTGGTCCACCGCTCCAGCTGCCGCACCTTCCCGCCGATGTCCCGGCCACCGCGAGCGCGGGCGGCGCCAGAGGGTAGGGCCCGGGGCTGCGTGGTGCCCGCCACCGCGCTCCTGCTGCTCGCCTACCTGGCATACCTGGCGCTGGGCACCAGCGTGTTCTGGGCGCTGGAGGGCCCCGCGGCGCAGGAGTCGGACCTCAACTTCCAGCGTGACAAATGGGCACTGCTGCAGAACTTCACTTGCCTGGACGGCCCGGCGCTGGACTCACTGATCCGGGTCAGGGGCGAACGGGGCACGGGCTCAGGTCCCAGAGTCTCTTCTAACCCGGGACCGGGAAACCCAGGGAGGCATTTACCCAAGGGGAGGGGAGGAAGTCACCAAAGGTTAGATCTCGGAAAGGACCACCCACCTCCACCCCATCCAGTGAGGGGCATTTGGAAAATCGGACCTGCTCATCCTGGCTTAGGAAAGAACGACAGGGGGTGCACTTGCCCAAGCCACAGGACTAGGACTGGGTCAGAACCGGGACGTGGCGCGTTGCGGGAGGGGAGAGAAGGCGAGACCGCACCTGTTCGCGCGGCCTATAGTGGCAGGGTGCGCCCAGGCCCTGCTGTGCAGAGAACCCGCATGCAAATGAGTGCACTGTGAGGCGAGGACGGCAGGGCGCACGCAGCCTGGAGTTTGCGGACCAGCAAGAGCTTAGGGCTCCGCCGTCGATTGGGTGGAAGAGGGTTGAGGCGCGCTGGCTTGGACCGCGACAGCAGAGACCGCGCTCAGAACTGGAGAGGTGGAGCGGCCTCCGCAGGCGCTTCGGCTGAGCCCACGGGCCAACCGCGGGTGCCACCGAGGGCAGCGGGGTCAGGTACGCACAGCTCTCTGCGGGCAGTGCGGCAGGGCGAGGAGAGGTCCGCCGGAGCTGTGGTGAGGCTCCGGATGCTCGAGCAGGGCATCAGAGGCCAAGCAAGGCCCACCTCTTCTACCAAGGAGCCCAGGGATGCTTCCATCCCCACCTGCAACCTTGACAAACAGAGCAGATTGCCTGCCCATCCCCACTGCTGCGCCCCTGCCAAGTCGCCATGGTGGAGCATGAGGGGGACGGCGACAATCGATCTCGAATGCTTTGTGCCAGCCACCCTTCCTCTTCCTCTGCCCCTACCAGCTAGATACTGTTCTCATCGTGCCCGTTGTAGAGGTGAATAGACTCAGAGAGTTCCCACTAGCTCAGAGCTGGGACCATTCTTCACCATGCGTTTGGTCCAATTGCCGCCGGTGGCTGTAACTGCCCCGCCCCCAGCTTACCACTCCGCCCCATCCTCCCTGCAGGCTGCAGTCTCTGTTCCTCCCCAGTCCCTTCCTATCCCACCCTGACCTCACCTTTCAACTCAACCCAGCTGTGGCTTCAACCTGCCCCAGAAACGAGGAAGTGGTGTCCAGGCCGGGTCTGCCCTGAGGAGCAGACACGCACACACAGCATGCAATTTCCTCCAGGCCCAAAGCAAGCAGCCCTGCCCCAACTCCCCCTGCCCAGCCCTGCCCCTCTACCCGCTCCCAACCTGTCACTCGGCCCTCATCCATCCACCCCCACTGCCTGCCTCACTGCTCAGACCACATGGGGCCAGAGACCAGCGCCCCTGCAGACTTTCTCCCTCTCCCTCAAGGACCACTCTGTACTTGTAGGCGGGCCAGCCCCTTCCATCACTCACCAGGGACAGGGGCCTCCCCTCCTGGTCTGCCCCTCCCGCCCTGCCAGCTGCCACAGAGAGTACACCTGAGGCTGCTGTGTGATCTTAGATGAGGTCTGCCCCTCCATCCCGGCCTGACCCCAGCCCAGCCCAGCCACTTCTACATCTCCCAGTGGTAGGGCCCCAGTGTAATCTCACCTTCCAGCTGAAGGAAGGGAGACCAGGCTAAAACAACCCCCAGCCTCTGGTAACCTATGTCTGAGAATGCTGTGCTTACGTGTAAAACCTCAACTCTCACAGCCATGCTGCATTGGGTAGTGTTACTGTACTCATACCAAAAAAAAAAAAGTAATTACTTGACAGGCAGTTACAGAGAAAGAGAGATCTTCTATCCTTTGGTTCACTCCCCAAATGTCTGCAGTGGCTGGAGCTGAGCCAATCTGAAACCAGGAGCCAGAAGCTTCCTATAAGTCTCCCACATGGGTGCAGAGACCCAAGGACTTGGGCCATCCTCTGCTGCTTTCTCAGACACATTAGCAAGAGCTGAGTAAGAAGTAGGGCAGGTGGAACTTGAACCTGAGCCCACATGGGATGCTAGCCCCTAGTGTTCCCATTCTGTAGATAAGGAAAATGAGGGAAAGAGCGAGAGAGAGAGAGAAAGGAAAAAAAGAAAGAAAGAGAGAGAGAAAGAGAGAGAGAGAGAGAAAGAAAGAAAGAAAGAAAGAAAGAAAGAAAGAAAGAAAGAAGGAAAAAGGGAGGAAGAAAGCCATGGGGCCTTCCTAAAGCCTGGAGCAGCACACTGACCACAGCGTGTTAGTGTCCAGTTCACCTCTATTCCACTGAGGGCTGAGATCACTGTGGTCCACAGTTCTCTAAGTGCGCCATGCATGTTGCCCTGCCTGGCACTCTGGCAAGAGTGAAAGTGGGCAGAGGAATAATGAGTTGTTCTGCCAGCCCCCTGAGACATCACGGACCCCATACTGACCTGGGCCCTGGGGCAAGGAGAGAGGGGAGAGAGTTAGCACCAAGTACTGCTTCTACGGAGCCCCTGCTTGGTAAGACGGATACAGCCTCATGGGCCGGGCCAGACAGGATGCTGAGGACTGTGCTTGAATGTGCACGCATGCACGTGTGTGTACATGCATGTGTATAGTATGTATTGTGCACGTGTGTGTGCACACATACACGGGTGTGTTGGGGTGCAGGAATGCAGTACTCATGGCAGCCTTCCTTCTCCCCTCCCCATCCAACAGAATATCATCCAAGCGTACAAGAATGGAGCTCACCTCTTCAGCAACACCACCAGCATGGGGCGTTGGGAGCTTGTGGGCTCCTTCTTCTTTTCCGTGTCCACCATCACCACCATCGGTAAGAGCGGTGTGGGGCAGGGAAGGGCAGCGGGCAGAGTCAGTCGCCTCCTGGCCGGGTTATGTGAGGCTTCCCTCTCTGCGTGTGGCCTGCCCTGCAGCCTGGCACACCTGCCAGCAGGAGCTCAGGCTTCCTTGCAGACCTCCAAACTCTAGTTCTGCATTTGACCCAGTCTCCAGGGTAAAACATGCACCATGTTCAAGGTTGAGAAACCTGTGACGGGTCACTGCCGGCTCTTGCAGCTTTTCAGGGTCTCTAGGACAAAGCAGAAACACTGTCTCTGGATGAGTCCTAGGCTCTCCAGCTGGGCCACCCAGCTCTGAGCCCTGGGCATGATGGTTGGGGCAGGTGAGGGGAAAGTCGGAAAGGAAGAACTGGCATGAATGAGGCTGCAAAGCCCTGCTCTCTCGCACCCCTGCTCACTCGCACCCCTGCTCTCTCGCACCCCTGCTCTCTCGCACCCCTGCTCTCTCGCACCCCTCTGCGGCCTCGCCTAGAGCTCCCAAGCAGCTCCTCATTCACCATCCCCAGGGATCCCATTCCTCTTCGTACACAGGGACACCAGAGCTGGCCCTGCAGGATGGCTGGGAGGGCACTTGGGGATGGTGGGGAGAGAAGAGGAGGTGCAGGCTGGTTCCCTACAGCTCTACAATCCAGGAGACACTGCAAGCGCAGGTGCCAGCCCCTCTGCCCCGACTGCCCGGCTTATGGCCTCTGCATGACCGCACACTCACCGGCAGGTGGCAGGCTGACATCACCGGTGAGAGACAGCCAGTGATGCCAGCGGTCTCCAGCCTGGTCCCTACCCAGAGGAACAAGGTAGATACCCATCTAGCTGGGTCTTTTTTTTTTTTTAAGTTTTTTTTTTTTTTTTTTTTTTTTGAAAGGCAAAGAGGCCCACAGAAACTCACAGAGATCTGCCATCTGCCAGCAGCAGCAGCAGCAGAGGAATGGCCAAACCAAGCCTGGATAGGGAGTGACTCCACAGGTTTTCCCTCATGGGCGCCAGAGTTCTAAGCACTTGAGCCACTACCTGCTGCCCCCCACCGCCCAGCCAGGATGAGCATTAACAGGAAGCTGGAGCAGGTAGCGGAACTGGAACTCAAACCCAAGCACACCAGTGCAGCCTGCTAGCCCCCAAACCAAACACTCATCTCTCCGTGTAGTTTTAAGTCAGCCAGTGTTGCTTGGAAGCTGGTCCAACCATTACTCAAGACTCTGGTGCCCTTGAAAATAAGCACAGTTAGGGAGGTGTCAGGGCCCTGGAGACCCCGCAGGGAGCGGCAGAGGGGGGATAGGGATATGCAGGTATATTTGTTGTCCTGGGTTTTGTGCAAGACCCAGCACACAGCAGGCACTCACCACTTAAGGGGGCTAAGCATTCAGCCAGCCCCTGGAGAAGTTCTGGGGTGACAGGCGGTCCTTGCCAGAGCAGCATCACGCACCAGACACCACCAACTGTGTCCAGATCCCAGCCCTCCTCCGACACCCACTGCCCCAGGCCCAGGACTTTGGCCACCAAATGCGAGTTCACGGCGTCCCTCTTCCCAGCCCCATGACTCCTAGCCTAGCCCAGCCTCCCATCCCTGCTTCTCCACTTGCCTCTGCCCTGAGGCTCTGCCAGCTGACACAGTGGATGGGCAGGCAGCAGGTAGGATGTACGCCCAGACGTCTTCCTGGAGCCGGCTCGGTACCAGGCACTGCTACATCTGAGGTGCATTTTGCCCACTCAGGGATATTACTCTGTTCATGTCCCGGATGAGGAAACAGGCAGAGAAGTGGTACAACTTCCCCCAAGGTCACACAGCTGGGGAGCCGCAGAGTCGGAAATTGAAATCCAACCTCGGTCTGCGCGGCTGTTTCCAAGCACAGCTGCTCTGGGAGAGAGGGTTTACAAGAAAGGACAAGCATGGGTAGGAGTCTTTTCTTTTTGTTTGAAAGACAGAGTTAGAGAAAGAGAGAGAGAGAGAGAGAGAGAGATCTTCCAACCATTACTTCACCTCCCAAAATGGCAGCAGTGGCCGGAGCTGAGCTGGTGCAAAGCTAGGGACAGAGAGCTTCTTGCAGGTCTCCCATGCGGGTGCAGGAGCCCAAGCACTTGGGCCGTCCTGCGCTGCTTTCCCAGGCCATTAGCAAGGAGCTGGACTGGAAGTGAAGCCTCAGAGACTGGAACCAGCCCCCATACGTGGCGGAGGCTCCACAACCCCACACTTCTGGCATTCTTGTGCTTACCCAGCCCTGTGCCAGATGCTGAGTGTGGAAAAGGAGTGATCCCCAGTGTCTGTGGGTGGATGCTGGAGGCACGGGGACAAACTGTCCCTACACAGCGTGGCTGTTTCCACGGCCGGGGCAGAGCCCTGGGCAGTTACGGACAAACAGAATGAGGAAAGGACATAGACCCTTAGTAGACAGAGCAGACGCTCAAAGACGCAGGGGCAGGAGAGGGCCGAGGCCTGCACGGGATGGGAGTGAGGCCAAGGCTGCCAAGGGGGAGCTCAGAGGCAGACAAGGATTTGGAGATTTCCCAGCAGGCAGGGGACAAACAAGGGCTGGACTCTGACCAATGGTGTGACCAGATTTGCAGCATTCAAAATAAAAAAAAAAAAAAGATTTATTTATTTTTATTAGAAAGTCAGATATACAGAGAGGAGGAGAAACAGAGAGGAAAATCTTCCATCTGTTGATTCACTCCCCAAGTGGCTGCAACAGCCAGTGCTGAGCCGGTCCAATGCCAGGAGCCAGGAGCTTCTTCCAGGTCTCCCATGTGAGTGCAGAGTACCAAGGCTTTGGGCCATCCTCCACTGCTTTCCCAGGCCACAAGCAGGGAGCTAGATGGGAAAACTGGGCCACCGGCACATGAACTGGTGCCCATATGGGATCCCAGTGCGTGCAAAGCAAGGACTTTAGCCACTAGGCTACCACACATGGCCCCCAGGCTTGCATCTGAGAAAGACAGGACAGCAGAGAAGGCGACCCAGGCAGAGAACATCCCTGGCTGAACATGCCATCTCCCTCTCCACAGAGGCCCCCATCCTCTACCTGCTGTGGGCGGGCTGATCCTCCAGTGTCTGTCCACCCACACCCTGCTCCCAAGCCCTGACTCCCACAGAGGTTTACGGGAGCCAGGGTGTTAGCCTGGGTCCTCCAGGAATCAGGTGTGCAGAAGTAGATATGTATAAGGCATAAGGAGGGGGAGGGCTGGGAGCAGGAAGATAAAGAAGGAACAGGAGTACATGGTGAAGGCTTCAAATGACAAGAGGTCTGGCCCCTGTAAAAGGACAGTGGCAGGGAGGAAACTCGGATGGGCAACTCTGAGAAAGCCCAGAGCCAAGAGCCCCCTGGAGATGTTGCTGCACTGGGCCATAGCAAGCCCAACCCAGAGGCAGCCCAGATCCTGCAGGTGCAGCCGCTGGAGCCTCTGCCCACCCCGGGGCAGGGAGGGGATGGAGAGACAAGAGCTGCTCAGCCTGGTAGGCTGCAGCACATGCTCACTGCTCAGCCTTCCATTCTGTGCTCTGCACACCACAGGGCGTGGAGCTGACTTGGAAAGGTGGTGAGGATCAATGGAGAGTCAGATTGCATCTGGCTCCTGGCCACTGCTCGACATGGGATGGGAAGGCCTCGCTGAGCACCCTCACATCTGGAATGAGCTGGATGTGGGGTGGTCAGGCCTCATAGGGGGCAGGTCTAAAAATGTTCCCCCTCTCCCCCACCTGCAGGCTACGGCAACCTGAACCCCCAGACCATGGCTGCACGCCTCTTCTGCATCTTCTTCGCTCTCGTGGGGATCCCACTCAACCTGGTGGTGCTCAACCGCCTGGGGCACCTCATGCAGCAGGGTGTGCACCGCTACGCCCTCAGGATGGGGGGAGCCTGGCAGGTGAGGGGCTCTGGTGGGAACCGGGGCCGGCCAGCTGCCCAGCCTGGAGGAGCGGGGAGGGTCTTGGGTTAATAAAGGGGGCATCCATGGGTGGGACTTGGCGGACAGAAAAGGAATGAGGTGGTCCAAGATGGAACCCAGCAGAACAGAGGGGTCTCTTGGGACAGCCGCCTCCTTCCTGCCCCTGCCAGGCCCTCCCACGGTGGAGCAGCGGGAGCCACAGTGGTGTGTGTGTGTGTGTGTGTGTGTGTGTGTGTGTGTGTGTGTGTGTGTGTGCTCCCACAGGACCCGGCCAAGGCGCGCTGGCTGGCGGGTTCCAGCACCCTGCTCTCGGGCCTCCTGCTCTTCCTGCTGTTGCCCCCACTGCTCTTCTCACACATGGAGGGCTGGAGCTACGTGGAGGGCTTCTATTTTGCCTTCATCACCCTCAGCACCGTGGGCTTCGGTGACTACGTGATCGGTGAGAGTCCCCTCTTTGTCTTCCCTCTCCTCTGCTCCGTCCCTGGGGTCTGCTGGTTCTAGGCCATGTCCGAGGGCACAGGGGGAATCTGTGAGGCCCCAAGTCCAGGGGTCCCTAGGCGGGCCCAAGCCCCTTTCTTAGGTTGTTCCCGCCCGTCTCGGCCACCTTGTTATTCCCTAGGTGCCCTAGACAAGACAGTCCCTAACTTCCCTCTGATGTTGGACTGTCCCCTTCCCCTGCCTCCCTGGCAGCCATCCATCCAACTGCTCCCCTCACAACACCCCAACATCTCCAGGCCAAAGTGCGTCACCACAGAGAGCCACCAGCACAGAGAGCCGAAGTGGGCCAAAGTCGGTGGTCATCCCCCACCACAGGCCCCCCCACCCCGGCACTGCAGAACCCACCACCATGGCTGCAGAATAAAGGCGAGGAGGATGGCCAGCAGGTGGCAGTGCAGGGTCATTCTACACCCTGATGGGCGTGACAGGTTCCCCTGCCCAGCCTCGGGGTCCCTCTCCACTGGCACTACCAACCACTACACTGCTCTGGGGCAGGTGGGTTCTGAGCCTTCCCCTGAACCCAAAGGCCCTAATGTGTGGAGCAGAGGGATGGGGACACCTGTCCTTCTCTTCCTGGGGACAGAAGGCTGCCTGGAACAAGGCCTTAACTAGGAATTAACATGACAGGCCTTCTGTTACCCCTTCTCTACTGCAGAGAAAGCTGAGATTCAGAGAGCGACCCTTACCCAATACCGCACAGTGAGTGTGCCACGTGATCGGTTTGACTCCACAACGCTCACTTTCTCCCACGGTCCTGACTTACCTTCTTGCAGCTGAGTTCTGTTCCTAGTTCTGATCTCAGAGCAGAGAGATACATTTGAGGAGAGCTGAGCCCAGCAGCTCTGAGCACCACCGCCCTGGGGCAGCAACAGTGGCCATAGCAACCTCTTCCAGCTCCAGAGATTCCTTGCCCATTGTCCCCCTTCCCTCTGCAAGCTGGTGCAGGACCGCGCGGTGGGCACTGCACTGCACTGCCAGCCCTTGTAACTTCCTCTACAAGAAGGGGAAATTAAGCCCCAGAGAGTGTAGGGTGCAGATGAAAGTGCCAAAGTGGGTGAGTCTAGGACAGACTCCCCATCCAGTGCTCTTCATGCCATGCACATCCCAACACTTTGCCTCCTCCCCAAGCTGGGCTCTGCCAATCCTCCCCGGGGTACATGAGGGCGAGGGGGGTAGGTCAGTCCCTTTCATGGATGGAAATACTGAGGCCTCGACTGGCCATCCAGCATGCACTGTTGCTATATTGGCTGCCACCAGGAGCGTTGTCCTCATGGCCAAAGACTGAGGCCAGAGCAGCACCAGGCACTGGTCTCCTGCGTCTCCCTGCATCCCCCGCCCCCCCACCTCAGCCTTGCTTCCTTCCAACTGCATTTGCACTTCAGTGGAGCGCCTTGCCAGCTGCCAGGAGCCCTGCCACTCAGAAATTTTTTTAGTAAAAACAATGAAATAACAAGAGAGAAGAATGCTGCCATTCCCCCTACACACACACACACACACACACGCACTTCCAGGGCCGAGAGTCAGGGAGCTGGTGGGTGGCATTGCCCGAGAGCTGGCTTGTGTGGCTGATCTCATTTGGGGCCGCCGGCGGGCGGAATCAAGGGCCCTAACACAATCAGTGTAATCCAATCCCAACCCCTGCCAGGCAGCACAGGGCAGCTCCAAGGTGGTGACAGCAGTGGCCTTGTCCCCGAGCAGGGGTTCTGGAGAGGGACCCTGGCCTGGAGCAGCTAAGGCACAGAGTCTGAGACCAGCAGGGTGAGACAGGCAGTGAGTGATGCAGGGAACTCGGAGGGCAGATGGCAAGGAGGCAGGAGGGCCAGGCCCACCCCGTGCATCCTGCCAATGTGATGAGAGAGGCAAGGTAGTCAGAGGGTGGGGCTGAAGTGGGGGAGCAGACCCCTGACAAGACGGAGGCAGGCTTTACAGCAAGTGTTGGGGATCCCTGCCTGTGCTAGGGGCTTCTGGGTGCGAGTTGGACAGTGAGCACCCAGGACAGGTCATGGGCACCTGCCCTGCACCATGGCCCTGGTCCCAGCCCTTGGGCTGCATGAGTTTATTCGGGCTTTCCGGTGGTGGAGCAAGGACTGTTCCAGCCTGTGTTTTACAAAGCAGCAAGCAGCTTAGCCAGCAAAGCTGTGCGAAAGGATGAGAGAGAGAAAGAGGAAGATTCATCTGGGCTCAAGGAACTGACGTCCGTTTGCGATGTGAAGGGCCATTGGGTGGCAGTCGGGATGAGGCGAAGAGCTGCAAAGGAAGTGCATCTGGAGCCAGGAGCACAGCCGATTAAGAAGGCCCTGCAGCAGGCGGGAGGTGACAGCCGGGGATAAGGCTGGGGAGAGGGTGCAGAACACATAGCCGGGGCACCAGGCACTGAGGACCGGCACATCAGCCAAGAGGGGAAATTGTCTCCTCAGTTCCCACTTGGGTCAGGAGCAGGCCACACAGCTGTTGAGAGCTGAGCAGGCCCAGGGATCCAGGCCTGTACTCGTGCCTCCGCAGCCCCTCTAGCTCGCTCCTGTCTGTGGACGGCAAGGCCCTGCCCAGCAAAGAGCAGGCAGGTGGAGATGGTGCCAGTTCACAAAGATGTTCAGATTCATTTCAATGCAAAATGACTCTGAAATTCACATGCGGGCTTTTTCCTAACATGCCTTTCCCATCATGGATCTTGTGACGGCTGCTCACAGAGTAGGCCTCCTCCCCTCGGCACCTAGTCCTGGAGTTTCAGATTTAATCCATCTGGAATGCATCCTACCCCATCACTGCCATTTCCTGCCGTGGTGGTGATGGCCTGGGCACTCCTGGGATGGAGCAAACACAGAATTCCCAAATCCTAAGTGCCAATCTGGGGTGAATTCCTGGAACCATAGGCCAGGAGTCAGTCTAAACTTGGCTCTTTCTCTTTTGGGCGCGTGGTCCTGGCCTTCCCAGACACCACCCTAGCCCCTCAACTCCCACTCTGCCCTTGCCTGCTTCCCAGAGATGAACCCTTCCAGGAGGTACCCACTGTGGTACAAGAACATGGTGTCCCTGTGGATCCTCTTTGGGATGGCATGGCTAGCCCTAATCATTAAACTCGTCCTCTCGCTGCTGGAGACCCCAGGGGGTGCGTGTTCCTGCTACCTCCCCTGCTACCACCGCCACTTCAAACGGGGCTTCAAGGACTGCAGCAGGAGGCAGAGCCCAGGGGCTGAGCCCCAGTCCTACAGCCCACAGCCATGCTGCTGCCCGGACAGGGCTGTGGGCCTTACAGAGCACCTGGGTGCCTCCACTCTGACAGCGGGCTGCAACAAGGTCAGTTAGCACAACCCTTCCTGCGTCCACCTTCCTGCTCGATATCAAGACCCCTGACCTGGAGGTCGCCCTGTGACCACCCAAGCCTAAGACTACAGTTTCTAGGTGCAGCTTTGTGATTTAATTCTACCCAATAGGATACATGGAGACGTATCCTTATGGGGTGAGACTTTTGGGATGGGAGATTCCCCTTTCCCCCACTCCAACTGGCTGGAATGCTGACACAGTGGCTGGAGCTCTGGCAGCCATATGACATCATAAGACAGAAGCCATATTTCAGAGGGGCAGCACAGTAAGACAGCAAGAGCCTGGATTCCTGAGGGTCACACAGCCATCATAGCAAACCTGGACTGAAACGCACCGCGGTCTTCATCCATGTCGGAGCGAAATAAACATCTGATTTCAAACGCTATGGTTTGAATGTTTCTATCACTGGGAATGGACCTAGTAGTTTTTATGATCTGTCTATTTTTATTGGAACGGCAGAAGAAGAGAAGGAGAGATCATGAGATGTTCCATCTACTAGCTCACACACCCAAACGGCTGCAATAGCTAGAGTTGGGCAAGTCTGGAATCAGGAGCTTCTTCCAGATCTCCCATGTGGGGGCAGCATCCCAAGGTCTTGGACCAGCCCCTGCTGCTTTCCCAGACCATTAGCAAGGAGCTGGATTAAAAGTGGAACAATCAAGACGGAACTGGTGCTCATGTGGGATCCTGGGGCTGCTGATGGAAGCTCTGCATCACAGCACCGGCTCCCGAAGCCCAGTTGTAATGGATGCACACTGTGGGAGACAAAAGCAGCATCTGAGACTGGCACCTACCCCGGAGAGAGAAACCACCCCTCCCACTACCCCGCCCCAGGTAGGCCTGCCCAGGACTGGTGGAGTGCATGGAGTGAGGTTTAGAGCATGCCCCTGTCTTCACAGCCTTGCCAGGTGCACTCATGGAAGATGTCCTGATGAGTATAAGTCCCGGGTCATCTGTTAGCTTCTTACTCTGTCACTGCCCATTCTTGAGGGCAGGCAGCAAGTGAGGCCCGCCCTCATCCCTATTCCCTTGCACTGAAGCCTCCGCCGTGGTCTGCAGAGCCTGTTAGGAACAGCATAGGCCACTCCTGTTAGCAGAGCCTCCAACCCTGCTCAGGGTCACCTGTCACCCAGGGCTAATACTCAGGCAGCACAGGATGTGGTGACCCCCATCTCACACACATACACACACGCACACACACACAGGTGCCCACAGCCAGCCTATAACCTCTGGCAATGCCAGCCAGCCCCTGTGACTCATTCCTTCCCATCCTACCAGAGACTCAGGACACTCCATGAGACCAACCCTGAAGGCCACCTTAGGTCCTCCTGAAGCCAGGACAAGGGCAACCTTATGGCCAAGGAGACAGTGAGCCCTGTTATGCCATATCGCTTGCTCTATCAGTTCTAGCACCATGTCAGCCAAGGCCAGAGCCACAGATGAAAAGCAGAGCCCACTCCAATCCCAGTGGCACTGGGGCTGGGCAGAGGGGTACACGTGGACAAGAGGCTGATGGCCACCTAGGAGCCACAGCCAGCCATTGCACTTACAAAGCAGACAGGAAAATTCAAGCCCAGGCCAGAGCAAGGCTGTCTGCCTGGGGTCCAGGGCTGTGCAGCTTCACTCTGGACATGGCAGGACCATGGTCTCCCTTCCCCAACAAGTCCTTCACTTCCAACCCGCCCAAAGTGGAATGCCAGGGAGGTGGGCAGAGGAAGACGTCTGATTGGCTGGCGCCCTGCAGTGATTTGCTTCTCAGCCAATGGGAAGATACATCGGAACCCTTGGGAGCAGTTTGAGTAGGTCAGGGACAAGGGTCGTGAGAAGGTGCATGTGCAGGCAGGAGGTGGACCTAGCAACAGAGCTTCAGACCCCAGAATACAAGACCCAGACAGGGACAGATAGAGAGCAGGCAGGCTGGGAGCTGATGTGGGGTCACAGACAAGGGATCACCCTCTGCTGCCCTGGCTTCCTTCCTGGAGCCTGGGGCAGGACTGCCATGGCCATGAGGAGAAGAGCCAGGGTGATTGGAGGCCAGGAGCAGTGCCCAGCTAAGGGCTCCCGCTCAGCTCCATGGCCCTTTGGGAGACCACAGGATGTTATTGACACTCTAGATGGACTGGCAGGAGGTGGGAGGAGCATGTCTAGCCCAGAAGTCATTAGGTCCTGTGTGGTCCCTTTTCTGTGCCTCAGTTTCCTCACCTTTAAAAGAAGGCATTGGAGAGAATCAAAATGGTGGAAAAGGGTTAGGATACATTTAAACCAATGGAGAAGCATTAGCCAGGGTGAAGCAAAGATACATTCCAGGAAATAAGTGAGGACAGACTGACAGCAGAGCAACACCTGGAGACTGATGGACACAGGAAAGCAGCAAAGACAGCGGTGTGGTGCTACAGTCACCCAATACACCAGCGGCAGTCAGCCAGCAGTGATCCAAACTCCACCAGTGGCCAGAACTCCACCAGCAACCAGGTGGGAAGGGGAGGTCACCAGGAACTCAGGAGATGAGTCCAAACAGAGAACTTCCCACCCTGATGGCTTGTTTGATTTGACCAGGAGCAGAGAGAGAGCAGCAGATTCCAAATAGGCAGTGCGGGAACAGGGTGCTTTTCACAGCCCAAACCCCCAGGAGAGCCAAATCAGGCACCATCTTGTGGAGAGAGGCAAAGGCTGTGAACAGAACTGAGCATGCACTGAGCTAGGAGTGAACTTGTTTCTGGCTCAGTGAATTGCAATAACATGGCATCCTACAAAATTCCACCCCAAATAAGTCCAGGTAGCCCTCAGACCTAATGGCCAATGGTTCAAGAACTCCACGAGTGGCACGTCAGGTGCCATTTTGAGGCACCTGAAGGATGCAGGTGAGCAAATTAAAAATTCAGTGGAAAATCTCTGTAATAGAATGAATGAGGCAGAAGAAAGCATGTCAGAATTGGAAAATATTTCTTGTCATAAGGGGAAACAATCAAAAAGCTGGAAACGGCGCTGGATCAAGCTAAAAAAAAAAGTATTCAGAAATTGAAAGACACTATTAAAAGGCCAAATATAAGAGTTATAGGAGTCCCAGAAGGTGCAGAAAGAGAAGCTGAGTTTAAAAATATGTTTAATGAAATAATAAAAGAAAATGTTCCTCATCTGGAAAAAAGATTGGGAAACAAGATCCAGGAAGGGCACAGAACTCCCAACAGGCTTGACCAAAAGCGATCTTCACCAAGACACATGATCATCAAGTTCTCTTCAGCCAAGCATAAAGAAGAGATCCTTAAATGTGCATGTGAAAAAAAACAATCAACTGACATACAAAGGAATGCCAATTAAACTCACAGGAGACCTCTCACAGGAAACTCTACAGGCCAGAAGAGAATGGAGTGACATATTCCAGATTCTAAAAGCAAAAAATTGCTGGTCCAGGATAATGTATCCAGCAAAATTTTCCTTTGTCTTTGAAAATGAAATAAAATTCTTCCACAGTAAAGTTGAAAGAATATCCCTCTTCCAAACCTGCCCTACAAATGATACCAGCACTATTGGGGTCTGAGAGCCGAGGGGAACACCAGCCTGGCTGTGGAAGAGGGCAGCCAAGCAGGAAGAGATGAAGTGCGGTGGATCTTTGACGGACAAACATGAGATTTCCAGGCAAAGGAGAAGGCAACCTTGTACGTTGTAGATTCATGGTCAGGATTTAAACAAGTGTCAAATTAATCAGGAGGGATTCCCAGGCTTGAGCTGGTGGGAACTACCTGGCAGCTGGGGAGGTGGGGGGCAATCCAAATATGAGACATGGTTAGTTTCCAGCATCAGGAAAGGTGAGCTGGGCCCTGGCTCGCAGGTGAGGGAGAGAGCAAAGACCGAAGTGCCTCGGGGACTGAGACACAGAAGCAGGAAGGGTGGGAAGGTGTGCCAAAGAGAGGGAAGAGTGGGTAGGGCAGAGAAGAGAAAGGAGGAAGGGCAGGGAGGAAGGGCAGGAAGGGAAGGGTTGAACTTGAGGAGGAGCAAAAGAGACCTGAGTAGCAGGCTGAGTTACAGAGGTAGCAGAGCTGCAGGATCTGACCGGAAGAGTCCCATGACGGCTGGGTGGTGTCAAGATCGCCAGAGCTGGGCCTTACCCAAAGCACACATTGGAGCCATCCGGGAGGGCTTCCCAGGGGAGGCGGGACCTTGAGCCAGCCCAGAGACCTCTAAGTCTGAGAATGTGAGACTGAGAAGGAGGTTGTAGCTTGCCAAGGGTGGGCGTGAGTGAAGGCAAGGCGCTGTCGGGGAGCCAGAAGGAGGTGGTGTCCGCGGTCAGCACCGGAACTGTACAAATATTGTTGTTTTGACTGGTCGTGGGGGTGGTTTTATTTTTTTCCCCCAAGAACCACACGTGTGATGTGTCAGTTCATTCTAGAACACCACAGGGAGAGCAGCCGTTCCTCCCGGCGAGCCACACCCGTGCAACCCCTAGGTGCTCAGCTGCAGCCCAAACCGCGATCATGCAGCCCGCCAGAATCTGCTGGAAACTGCTGGCAGCGGGGGCGGGAAGGGCGTCTCAGCCCTCACCACCCAGCCTGGGCTGCGCAGAGGTCCCTAAGCCGTCTGGGCTGTCATTTGAAGCTAGCAGGTGGGGGAGGTGGGTGCTGCAACCAGCGCAGGGTCCGCTTGGGAGGTCAGCTGTGCCACTCACGGGCTGTGTGTGGCCAGTGAGGTGCTCAACTTCTTTATCCACCTCCAACCAGGGTGAGGGGAGCCAGAAAATGCGAGCAGAGTGCTCACTTGCTCACTGCAGTGTCACCAAACCTATGCTGAGAGTGCCTTGCAGGGCGACTGGGGGACTAGGGAGAGAGATGGAGAGAGAGAGAATGAATGAGTTGTTGCAGGCGTTCGCTGAGAAGCATCCCAAAGGCTTGGTGAACCGCTCCTTTTCACCCCAGGGCTATGTCCAGGGGCTAAGGTCCACTCTCCTTGTCCTGCTTTGCAAGTCTCCCAGGGAAAGGGAGACTGCCGGTAGAGCCAGAAGAGTGCCTGCACCCGGGCAGTGAGCTGCTAACCCTGGATGGGAACTCCCTGTCTCTCATGGCAGGCTGGCAGGGTGGCAGGGTTGATGTGCTGCAGGATGAGGAGGGCAGGTCTAACTGAGCGCTGACTGCAGGCTGGACTGAAAGCCCAGTTGGAAACCCGCATCACCCGGAGGACTTGTTTGGCTGCAGAGCGCAGCCTCACCCCCAGGAGCTGATTTCTCAGATAATCTGCTGTTCCAAGAAGTCCCAGTGCTGACACTGCTGATCCAGGAAGCACGCGAGGAGGAGCGTTTGTGTAGGAGCGAGAGCCTGGCCGGGCTTGTCCAGATCCCAGTCCTGCCCTGGGAAACACACCAGTTAGGATTTGCTGGAGAGTCTGTCTTCCCTGCCTCCCTCCCTTCCACCTCCCTCCTCTCTCCTACCTCCCTCCCTCCCTCCCTCCCTGTCCCCTCCCTCCACCCCTTCCTCTTCCCTTTTCCTCCCTCCCTCCTTCCCTCCCTTCCATAGACAACATTGACCTTTGCTGGACAGAGAACATTTTAGGGAAACATCCATTTGCTCAAACACGGGACAGCAGGGCGTCCGTTGTTGGCAGCTCTGGAGAGGCAGCAGGATCAGTGAGCAGGGCGTGAGGCTGTGGAGGCCCAGTTTCCAGCAGCAACCTGTGGCTTTGAGCTCATAGACTGAGCTGTAAGATTCGGATTTTCTCACATCAGTGCGAAGACTGGGGACTTAGCCCTTTAGGACAGAGTAAATCAAGAATCATGATGGCTGCAGATAAGAGGCGTGCAGAGGGTGACATCAGAGCTGCCACAGTGGGGTTGAGGGGACGGCCAGGGGAGGTGGGACTGCCCCCTCCCCCCAGAGCTGGTTCATTCCCCAGATGACTCCAACAGCCAGCCTGGGCCAGGCCAAACCCAGGAGCCCAAGCTCCACCCAGGCCTCCCACTCCACGAACTTTCTGAAGTTCCCACATGTTGACTGAACAGCTCCTCTGTCTTGGAGCTGCCTGTAGAGTTCCATATTCCTGGGGACCAAGACAAGGACACAAGTATACCCACAAGAGCCCTGGTGATGTGTGCGGTCCACTGGGCTCCTACCTCCCACCCCAAGTCAGCGGGAAGTGCCCTGAGTTTCCTGTCTCAATGGTGCCATCTTGACTGCAGGTGCTGCCTGGGGCAGAGGTGGGCTGGGATGGGAGTACCAAGTAGAATGGTCAGGCCCTCTTCTTCTACTGCCTCTGTCAGCTCTGCTTCCTTCCGGCCCAGGGAGAGGACTTCTCCACAGGTGGAGGGGATGGGAGGAGGTGGCAGGAAAAATAAATTCAGTCCTTTTGGCTATTCAGTAAAGCACCCCGAAGCTAGTGGCTCAAAAACCACATGTATTTTGCCCATATCCCTGCACTTCAGGCAGGAGGAAGGAGGGGAGACCCCTGTGCTGTACCCAGTGCCCTTCAGGGTAGCTGCCAGGGTGGGGTAAGGTTACCTGAAGCCTCACTTAGCCACACGTGTGGTGTTTGATGTCGGCTGTTGCTGGGGACCTTGGCAAGTGCACAGATGTGTGACTCAGAAAGTCTTGAGACTTGGGGGAGGGCGATGGAGGCTGTCCCTGAATGGAGGGTTCACTGAGGCTCTGTGAACACTGGGCAGCAAAGGACAGTGTGTGGGACAGGTTCCTGCCACTGGACCTGAACTAAGAAGGTTTTTTTTGGTGGGGGGGTTCTTGTTTTGTTTTTGTTTCTAATCAAGGAAATTGGGAGGGAAAACTTGTTCTCCTTGAACTTCCCTTGGCCACTGCTAAGTGGGATTAGACAGGACCAGGCGGGGAGCACTTGGGGTGGAAGGACCAACCACAAGGAGCTATGCTCACTGCTTCTGCACTGGGCAGGATAACAGACTGGGCAACAGACCAGGATGGCCCTGAGGGTGCCAGGACCGGGTTAAGTCAAAGTCTCCACACACATGTAGACCAAGCCGGTCCACTGTGTTCCTGCCTGCAGCTGCTCACCAACTCAGGATCCATGACCACCTCTCCTTTACGCTCCAGCCTCTAGCGCCTATAATCAAAGATTTCCATTCTCCCGTGGCGTCTCCAACGGGCTTGGACTTCCCCCCCACACACACATGCGGCTGGCTGTCACAGGTGAGGACAGAGAGGCCGCACCATAGCTCACGACCTGACCCGACCCATGGAGCCACACTCAGGGACACGTCTGTCCCTATTCTGACCCTCTGGGCCCCCATGGACTTCCATCTCTTGATGGAAAGTTTCTGGGACAGCAGGTGGGAAGCATGTGGTGGTAGCCATTTGGGGGACTTGTATATTTCTCCTGGGTCCCCTAAAGGCCTAGGACCTTGCTGCTGGCTGCTTTGTCAGGACCATGTCCTGAGGTGGTAAGTGTCCTGCAGGCTTCAGCCAGCTGGGAGAGGAAGTTCGCTGGGAACTGCTCATGCTGGAGGATGTGGAGTCCATGGTGGAGAGGAAGGAGGACCCAGAGAGGTGCGGGTGGAGAGAGGTAGCATTGGGGCACACGGGGTGCAGGGGATGCTCCATGCTGAGGGAATTCAGCAGATGTAGAATCTAAAGGAAGGCGAGAAGAAGGCACAATTGAGATGAGGGGGCACGAAGGAGGACAGCTGGGCTGCACGCGCAATGCCGTGGGAGTGACTGGAAAATGCTAAAGGATTCTCCTTGTCTGCAGATGACTTTGAGTACAGAGAGTTGTGTGTGTGTGTGTGTGTGTGTGTGTGTGTGTGTGTGTTTTAAGATTTATTTATTGGAAAGGCAGATTTACAGAGAGAGGGAGAAACAGTGAGGTTTCCCATCTGCTGCTTCCTCCCCAGATGGGTGCAATGACCAGAGCTGGGCCAGTCCAAAACCAGGAACCAAAAGCTTCATCCAGGTCTCCCACAAGGGTGCAGAGGTCCAGGGCCTTAGGCCATCTGCTACTGCTTTCTCAGGCACATAAATAGGGAACTGGATTGGAAGTAGAGCAGTCAGGACTCCTACCACTGGCACCTTTATGAGATGCCGGCATTGCAGGCATCAGCTTAATGTACTGCACCACAGTGTCAGTTCCAGTGAGCTGAATTTGAGAAGCACTAAGGAGACAGAAATAATGGATCTTGGAACCAGCACCATGGCATAGCAGGCTCAACTTCCGCCTCTGGTGTAGCCATCTCATACAGGCACCAGTTTGCACCCTCATTGCTACACTTTGGACCCAGCTCCTTGCTAATGAACCTGTGAAAGCAGCAGAGGATGGTCCAAGTCCTTGGGCACCTGTACCCATTTGGGAGATCTGGAAGAAGCTCCTGGCTTCTGGCTTCAAGCCAGCCTAGCTCTGGCTGTTGCAGCTGTTCGGTGAGTGAACCAACAGGTGACAGTCATCTTTCTGCTGTCTCTCTCTCTCTCCCTTCTCTCTGCAGAGGCCTTTCAAGTAAAAATAGCTACATTTACAAAACAGTAACACATCTTGATGACTGAGCACAGAGCCAAGGAAGGACCATCAAGTGGACAATGGTTCCCTTGTAGCCCCTAATTTGAGTCATCTCACCACACAGCTACCTATAAAAATGCTGACTGGCACCTCACCTTCAGCCATCCATGGCTTCACCATTGGACTGAATTCGTGAACAAGGATTCTTATCCATGTCTCCCTCAAAGGGTACCCCAGCTATTGGCAGTGGCAGCGTAGGCCCAGGGGCTTCAGAGCCATGGGGCGGGAGAGAGGCACGGGGCAGCCTGCAGACAGGGGAGCTCGCCTGAGCCCCATTCCACCATCCTCGCCCTCCTGTGGGCCCATGACTGCCGTCACCAGGAATGACTGGCAAAAGGAGTCCCAGATGAGGGGAGCACCTGCACCCCTCAGCAGGCAAACAGGATCTGCACAGAGGCAGAATCTGGGGCTCCCTGGGCTGTGTAGACACCCGCGCTAGCTCCATGTGCCCAGGGAAGCAAAGCCACAGGTAAATATGCTCATCTTCCTAGAGCTTTTGGGAGTTGCAGAGTGAGAAAAAACAGAGTGAGGTCTTTACTCTGTTGGTTCACTCCCCACATGGCCACAATGGCCAGAGCTGGGCCATGCGACTCAAAACCATGTGAGAAAAGCAGTGTTCTTATGTTAAAAATAAGAGGCTGATGGAGTTTCAGTAAGCGGGGGGGCTTGAGATCCCACTGGCCCCCGTCTCCCATGCACACACTTATCAAACACAGCCCAACCCCTCTGGGGACCTTTCAGAGAGCTGCAGATGCCTCTGCACCCTGCAGCCGCTGCTGTAGGAAGGAGCTGGCTATGGCTCCGAGGACAGAGACCCAACCCCAAGACCACCTCCTGCTACCCAGTGCAGACCTCTCCAGGAGCCAACCCCGTCCCCAGCAGGTCATGTGGCTCTCTGCAGTGTGCACCAGTTCTCTCTGGCCCTGGGCTCCTACCAAAGCTGGAGACAGGAGTGGCCCCACTGGACTTTGGTCAGCCAGCAGCAAGGACAAGAGATGGGAGGGACAAGGCCAGTAGCAGCACGTTCTATTTGGGCTTGGTTTGTGCCACCTTTGTCCCCTGGGTCAGTAGGTACTAAGGCAGCCTGGGGTTATAACAGGAGGCCAAAGGGCTGGGTGGGGGCAGGGGTGAGCATGTTGTGGAACATGTTGGGGGAGGTTCTGGGCAGGGTGGTGGCCCTCTGCGACCTGCAAGGAAGGGGCGAGGAAGGACAACTCCAGCAGGAACCGAGGCCACATGTTCTGTTAAAAGGACTCCATTGAGACTGGAAGAGAAACTGAGTCTGAAGCCACTCTCTCTCTCTCTTTTTTTACGATGTTTTGTATTTAGTTGAAAGGCTGAGTCATGCGCAGAGAGAAAATCCCCTACACACTGATTTACTCCCTAAATTGCTTCAACAGCCAAGCTTTGGCCAACCCAAAGTCCAGAGCTTCATCTGGGTCTCCCACGTGGGTTCATGGGCCCGAGCACTTGAGCTGTTCTCCACTGCTTTTCCAGTTCGTTTGCAGGGAGCTGCATAGGAAGCGCCGCAGCTGGGACTCAAACCAGCACCTATATTGGATGGTAGCATCGCAGCTGTAATTTTTCCACCACCATACCAGCTGTTGAACCCACGCTTGAAAAGGCTCTAGTCTGAGAGAGGAGGCAGACTTCCATCCTCAAGGAGTTCCCGCTGGAGGAGACACCTCCAAAATGGCACAACCCTGTCTGAAGGGGGTGGTCTTCCTGAAGCCCCTCTCTCTGCAGGCACATCTGAGGCTGCGCTGGGAATTCTTGTATACAGCGATAGGAAATCCCAGAAACTGCAGTACTTTTAATCACCTCCTTTATTGCCCTACCCTGAGTGACTCAGCTCAAGTTAAAATCACAGCTCCTGAGTAAACTCGGAATGAAAACGGAAAGAGAGAGTGAGGGCTGACAAAGGCAGTCAGGGAACAGCCAGGCAGCAGGCGGGCAGCAGGCGGGCAGCAGGCAGCAGGCGGGCAGCAGGCAGCAGGCAGCAGGCAGCCGGCGGCGGGCAGCCGGCGGCGGGCAGCGGCAGGTCCTGGCCCCAGCCAGTGCTGCTCCTGGCAGTTCTGCCGCAGGCAACTACTGAAATGATGGCATCACAGGCAGGGCAGGGCAGGACCAGGAGGAAGTCCAGCCCCCAAGAAGACCCCACCGCAGGGCTTGCCCTTGAGCCAATCTGGCCGCTGCAGAAATCCAGAATCGTTTGCCATCCAGGTCTCTGGCTCCTGTTTTTCCCAGCTCAGTCATATCCAGCTTTTTGCAGCTCCGCACAGAGGCTACCTTCTGTTTGCTGTCACTCTAATCGGCTTTACCAGAGCTGTCCCCCTGCCCTGCTCAAACTTTCCAGGGCAGCTGCCATCCCTTGACTGAGTGGGAATTGTCACCTCACCTACTCCCAGAAGCCTCAAGAGTAGGTGCAATAACTTGTCCCAAGACTTAGGAAAACATGAATGAATGAATGAGAGCAGAACTCAAACTTTGCATTTTCTTTGCAAATGCTGGAGGGGGGACTGGGAGAGGTGCGGGCACAGGTTACAGGGGCACACCCAGCCCCCTGCTTTTGCTTACAAAGATGAGGGGGAAACTGCCCTCCAAAGGATTTCAGAAGCCAGGGGAAAGCCAAGGCTCCTGTCAGGGTCCCCCATCTCCCTCCTACCTGTAGCCTGGGCTCTGGGCTCCAGGCCAGGCTTGACGCCTGGAGGGAGACATACTGTTCTGTACTCCTCCAGCGGGTGGGGTGGGTGGGGCAGCCACGGCCGTGCCTGACTGACTCCACCCAGGGTGGGCACATTTCATCACCAAGAAGTCAGCCAGGGCTGGCAGCTCTTGCAGCCCAGTACTAGTAGTACCTCACAAACCACCAGCCACCTGGACGCCTAGTGTGGTTCTTAAGTAAGCACCCAGGATGTTTCTGTCTTGGCCAGCCTGCAGAGAGCCCAGTGTGGCCTGCTCTGGAGGGGTCCTGCCCCATTTGTCTTGCTGTCCCCTCCCACCCCTGGTGGCAAAAGTGCTTGCAGATGATCAGAAAAAGTGACTCTTCCAGGAGCTTCCCAAATGGCACCATAGCCCTGTCTGAGGGGCGTGGTCTACTTCATTGGAACCTAGTGTCATAACTTCTGTCAGCATCTTCATTTTACAGGATGAAGACGTGGGGTTCTCAGCAGGCAGGGACTTTCCTGGGTGGCTCAATCAGCCATGTGGAAGAACTGGGTCACCAGCATTGTGGCGATGCTTAGTCCAAGCTCTTAACCTCAAGCTCTTCCCCAAGATGGACAAACCCTGGGCCCTCTACATAAAGGGAAGTGGCTGCAGGTGCCAGGCAGTGAGCAGGCCATAACAGAGTTGAGAGGCATGTGAAGTCGCCTATTTGCCTGGTGAGGGAAGCGGTGATATGGGGACAGGCACTGGCAAAACAATGACATGCAGCCCAGGGCAGGGCAAAACAGGTGTCTACCCAGGGTGCCCCTTGATCATTTCTGCCCAGTATTGTCACTGGAGACCCCCATGGAGACAGTCGCCCACCCGCCAACTTTCCAGAGAAGATGTGACAGGGCAGGCTCACTAATGTGAACAAAACAGAATCCAAATGGCTCTCTGCTGCGGGGAGTGTGAGTTGGCGACATCCAATGTTTCTAGAACAGCTACCAAGGCCCTACTGTGTCTTAGACCCTGGGGATTCAAGGGGACAGTGGGAGGTCATAGGCCTTGGTGCTAAATAGGGGTTAGGGTCAGGTGGCACCATCTAGGAATTAGTGCAAGATTCAGAGGCCACCCAATCCCCAGGCCACAATGATTCACTGGGGAGGGGGCACAGGACAAGAAGAGGTATGCAGATCCCAAAAAGACAAATACCATATGTTCTCTCTAATATAAGGACTCCATCGTGCAAATTGGAATGTATAGTGCTGGAGTAATGGAGACTACCATATCCAGATGTGAAGATACAGTGCAACATGCATCCCTACTTCCAAATAAAAGATGGATTCCCAACGAAAGTGTTGGACATATCTAGGCAATGGGATGATGGACTGTCTGACATTGTCTGTACCAGCAATGTCGGGGCGCACTGAAATAGCAACAGACTGACGGAATTGTAACTCCTTATAAAGAAATGGACTGTTATGACTATATGGGAAAACTCAGTCGAGGGTAGAAATTGGGGGTAGGGGAATCCCAGACTATACATTTAGAATTGTATCGCAACATTCAAAACTTAAAATTAAAAAATTAGGAATTAAAAAAAAGAAGAAGAAAGGGGGTATGCAGGAGAAAGGTTCCTCTCAACCAGCTTTGAAGGGCAGATAGGACTAAGAGGGCTTTTTGCCCGGTAACCACAGGACTAGCATGAAAATCAGATGAGATAATGCAGGGGAAAGTATCTTGTGACTTGATGGAAATCAAAACAAACAAACAAAAAACCAGACAACTTTTGTACTCTCAGGATAAGAAAACTAAAGTCCAGAAGCAGGGTGTGACTTGCCCAAGGTCAGTCAATGACTTAGAGGCGAGCACCAGGCTTGAGGCAAACCTTTTCATTCCAGTGCCAAGCTCCGGTTCCTCTGACTTGCCCAGGCACTGGGCACCCATGGCCTGACCTGCTCTGCCAAGTGCCTTGTTTATGAATGTCTCCACGGGACAGAAGTCCTTTGCACTGTAGTATGAATTGGTGGTCAGCATGTCTGACTAGCAGGCAACAAAGAACAAGGCAGCGAGGGAAATGCCAAAGTGAGAGTGACAGGCTGGGGATGATGGGGGACAATTTTCTGGAATACTTGGTTCAAAAGCAGCACCCCTCTCCCAGCCTTGACTTTGACATACAGGGTTCTCCCAAAAACTTCATAGGAAATGGAACTGAAACATAACTGCTTTGCCTAGCAATTGTGTAAAGGAACATTCATTTCAATTTTTGAAATCTATGCATACAAAGAGTCTTTAAAAACTTCACGGGGAACAGACGTTTGGCCTAGTGGTGAAGACATACTTGGAGCACCCATATTCTACTTTGGAGTGCCAGCTTCACTCCCAATTCCTGCTAAGCTGCACCCCAGGAGGCAGTAGGTGATAGTTCAAGTGGTTGGGTTCTTGCCACCCATGTGGGAGGATCAACCTGAACTCCTGGCTCTTGGCTTCAACCTGACTCAGCAAACCAGTTTATGAGTGAGCGTGCTCTCTCAAATAACAAGATTAAGAGATAATTAGAAGTTTACAGAAAAATGCGTATTATGGAAAGCTACACACAGCCTTTTATTTTTTTAAATTTATTTCTATTTTTAAATTTTTCTTCTTTTTAAAGCAAGATTATTTTTTACTCCATTTTGAAGGGGCTTTCTGCAGCAACCTGGAACAGAGCAGGTGCATTTCAGGGAACTCAAACACATAGCCCCAGCAAGGGCTTTCCGGGCAGTGCCTGCCTCCTGGGACAGCCTCCCAGTTGGAGAGTCAGAACTTGGATCTGCCGGGCAGGTCCAAGCATCAGGGCATGGTATGAAGTGATCTTTCAGTCTCATTTCCCTGCCCATCCTTGGGGCCATGAGCAAGCTCACATTCTGTAACCACCAGGAGTCCTTCTGGCTCCTGCCGTACTCTGTGCCCCAGGCTGGTACACTCAGCTCTTGCAGCCTGGCTGTGTCTCCCCGGGAGCTTGGCTAGCTCCCCACCCCCAAGTGCCAGGACCCCAGAGCTGGTGCCTCTCCTGCTCTTAGGGGGAATGGTCCCCATCTGAAACCTGTGTTACTCAAGCAACTTAGCCAATCATGGCTGCTCCTGTCTTATGCTATCTATCTTCATCAGTTTCATGGGTTTTTTTGGTGTTTTTTTTTTTAATAAACTTTTAGATTTATTTATTTATTTTTAAAGATGTATTTATTTTTATTGGAAAGGTAGATATACAGAGAGGAGGGGAGACAGAGAGGAAGATCTTCCATCTGATGGTTCACTCCCCAAGTGGCTGCAACAGCTGGAGCTGAGCCAATCTGATGCCAGGATCCTCTCCTGGGTCTCCCACACGGGTGCAGGGTCCCAAAGTTTTGAGCCGTCCTCGACTTCTTTCCCAGGCCACAAGCAGGGAGCTGGATGGGAAGTGGAGCTGCTGGGATGAGAACCAGCACCCATATGGGATCACAGCACTTGCAAAGTGAGTATTTGGCCATTGAGCCATCATGCCAGACCCCAGTTCCATGCTGTAAAAGATAATGATGGTAACAGTGTTGTCATGGCCAGGCATGGTGCTAGGCTCTTACTATTTTGTCTCATTTTCACAGCCCCAGCACGAGATGTTCCAAGCTCCCATTTACAAATGAGAAAGTCAAGATGTCAAGATATCAACTGCTTTGCCTAACAATACTTGGGAAGCACATTTAGGGACTGGAGCTGATGCACAGTATATGCCTGCAGGGCTGGCATCCTATACGGGTACCAGTTCAAATCCTGGCTGCTTCATTCTAATCCAACTCCCTGCTAGCGGCCTGGGAAAGTGGCAGAAGGTGTTTCAAACACATGTGCCTCTGCCCCTAATGTTGGAGACTCAGAAGTAGCTCTGGGCTCCTGGCTTCAGCCCAAACCAGAACTGCCTGTTACAGCCATTTGGGAAATGATTCAACAGACAGAAGACTCTCTCTCTCCTTTTCTCTCTGTAACTCTGTCTTTCAAATAAGTAAGTAAATACATGAATCTTAAGAAGGAAAGGCATGTTTGGATGCCAGTGCCAGTCAGAGCTGATGCTTCACCCCCAGGAAGTCCCATGCTAGCACCTTGCCTTAATATCATTCTCTCCAAAAGCAGAAGGTTGGCCTCCTCGCCACCTTGAGTAGCTACCCACTGTGAAAACAGCTCTGTCACCTCACGATAGTCTTCAAGGGCATTTTGGAAACCCTAGCTGGGGAATGAGCGAGGTTGGCATACCTAGACACTGAGGCATTCAGCCTTGTTGGGGATCCTCACCCCATTCAGTCATTCTTTGGAGATGTCTCTCTCTCTCTATTGGAAAGGCAGATTTACAGAGAGAAGAAGGTGCACAGAGAAAGCTTTGGGCCATCCTCTACTGCTTTCCCAGGTCACAAGCAGGGAGCTGGATGGGAAGTGGAGCTGCTGGGACATGAACTGGCACCCGTATGGGATCCTGGCACATGAAAGGTGAGAATTTAGCCACTAAGCTATTGTGCCTGAGATTTCTCTTTTCTAATGTTTGCTCAATTTATTTCAATGACAGAGAGAAGAAGAGAGTTTGTCTGTTGGTTCACTCCCCAAGTGCCTATAACAGCCAGGGCTGGGCTAGATGAAATGGAAGACAGGAGCCGGGAGCTCAATCTGCCACATGAATGGCAGGGACCCAAGTATGTGAGTCATCACTATTGCCTCCCAGGGTACACATCTGCAGGACACTGGGACTGGAAGCAGAGCTGGCCCTGGAGCCTCATCAGCCCTAGCCGGGATGTAGCTGTTTCAAGCAAACTCTTGATTGTTGCACCAAGCTTCTCCCAGTGTTTTAAGGATTGCTTGAGCATCTAAGATGAGTTCAAGACTGAGCCCCCAATAAGGACCAGACCAGACCTGGCCTTAGGTACTCCAGGAGTGTACATGTGGGTATTTCTTAATCTGGATGCACCTGTTGGGTAAGCACCACAGGTCAGCTTCCCTGACAGCAGCTGCTGAGTTGAATTAGGGCCAGGAAAAGGGGAACTCCTGGGCAAGGACTGCCCGCTGCACAAGCCTTGAGCTAGAATCACAGCTGTGTTCAGCCCCTGGCCAGACCACACTAGGGACAGAGGAGGGGCACCTCAGAGTCAGGACCAGAAGAAAGCTGTGGGACCCCACAGCACGACACAGGGCGAGGCACTCACGAGCCCCTCCTTTGATCCTGTGTTTTCCACTTCTCACTCTATTCTCCCTGCTCCCAACCCTGGGATCCCCAAAGACACCTGCACTCCTCACCCCAGGCAAGCTCATACTTCACTGAGGGGAGGGATGCACAATATGTACCCGAGTCCACCACACTCTCACACTCAATATTCAAACTTCATGGAAAAATGCACATTATGAGAAAATCATGCAGGTATCTGTTGACTAGTCACCAACACAAGCTCCTGCTGTCATTCCATTTTCCGTGGACTTTGGTAATCTCCGGTATTCATGGAGTGTCTTCCAGTCACCAGGCTTTGAGAAGGTGCTAATGCAAGAATGCCAGTGCCTTCCAGAGCCTGCCGCATGTGTACACAGCATTTGCATATGGGCAGAAGGTTGTGCCTTGCTTGTGTGGCATAAACCTGCTAGTCTAATTGTGTCCTCTTCTGGGTGCATGTGAAAGATATACACGCAGCACTAGGGGGAGTCTTAAAGGATTTCAAGAGTTTCAAAGAAGCTATGGCTTCAGGAGATGAGAGAAGCACGGAAGAAGGAAGGGATAGCATAAAGCCCTGGACTTCCCCAGAGAGGATGAGTCAGATTGGAGACTCCCCTTTGAGGATGGTGAGCAGGGTCAGCAGACACAGCCCTGTGCACACAGGAGTAAGGAGAAGATACAATTTAGGAGGGTTCATGTACCCATGGGCTGGGTGGCTGCACTCTGGATCAGCAGGGAGCATTTCTACTTCCTTGAAAACCAGGGTGTGGGGGAGGACTGGGTGCCAGCAATTGTGGCATAACTGGTTAAACCACCTGCAACACTGCCATCCTGACACGGATGGGTGCTGGTTCAAGTCCGGGGCTCCACTTCCAATCTAGCTCCCTGACAGTGCCCCAGGAAAGGACCCAAGCCCTTGGGCTCCTGTACCCACAAGGAAGACCTGGGAAAGCACCTGGCGCCTGGCTTCAGGCTGGCCATTTCAGATATTTGGAGAGTGAAACAGCAAATGGAAAAGCTCTCCTTCTCTCTCTCTCTCTGTAATTTTGCCTTTCTAGTATATAAAATAAATCTTTTAAAAAATAAAAAGTCTGAAGACCAAGATCCAAGCTGAAAGGAGCAGGCTGGCTGGCAGGGAAAGGGAGAGGGGGCAGAGAGCCAGCTGGGTACAGGCCTGGCCCTGGGCCACGTGCACAGTATGCTCTGAAGGAAGAGACGTGGCTGTCACATTTG
This sequence comes from Ochotona princeps, assembly GCF_030435755.1. Classification (NCBI taxonomy): domain Eukaryota; kingdom Metazoa; phylum Chordata; class Mammalia; order Lagomorpha; family Ochotonidae; genus Ochotona; species Ochotona princeps. The sequence continues at coordinate 108,530,753 of NC_080832.1, forward strand.
CACAGCCCTTTACATAAGTTTCCCAGGGCTACCAAAGCCCTCAATCCTTTGCCCAGCATCCAGGCATCATGCAAGATTCTTCTTCACTCCGTAGTGTTTTGTCCCCAAGGCCAGTTTGCTCACTGCAGACCCCAGGTCCTGCTCTGTGCCCAGTGCCTTTACCTGGGCTATGTGTCCTTGCTCCCTCCCCCAGGATTAAGAACCACTTGTCTGTCTGTCTGCCTGCCTGTCTCCCAGGTCCCAGTCCACCTCCACAGCACACTCCCCTCTCAGCTTGGTTATCTTGAGACCACACCCCATTTCCTCACACTCACTACTCTCTTCCTCTGGGCCCCCAAATGCAATTATGTCATCTTCCCAGGACATTCTTACCCACAGACCAACATTAAGCTCAATACCATGACCTTCTCAGCTCTCACTTTCCCAGGAAGCCTTGGCTGAGTTTCACATCCCCACCTTGAGGTCAGGTGTGTCTGCCCCTGCTACGGCCTTTATAGGGTTATTGTTCTTCGTTTGTTGTGTTAAGTCCAAGACAGGGCAGTCCTGCCTATGTGGCTCACAGAGTCCCCACATGGTGTCCTGTAGTACTCAAGTTTGGAGAATAAATATGCCGTGTCAGATACTGCCACAGGCTCTGAGGGAATGATGGGGAGTTGGTGACGTTTGCGCTCTACCCAGCCACGCACTTGGGTTGTGCAGCTTGTGGAGTTACTGTACAGAAAGGGACGGAGTGAAGGAAGTTAGGCAAGAAGCGCCTTTCCTGTTCACATTTTTCCCTGAGTTTTTAGGGTTCCAGCATGTTCACCTTCTTGGCCTCCCTTCTTTCCCCTGTTCCTGCGCATACTTTATACCCCAAGGATAATGGAGCCCCCTCCTCGCCAACCCCAAAGCATCACACTCTTTCCCTACTTTGAACTGTGCCCACACAGTGCTGTCTTGTCCATGACAGCCTTGCTGGCGTCACCCTGGGTCAGCCTTGAGGAGTCAGCTCTCAGTGTTAACTCCACAGCTCACGTCAGATGCTTCCTTCTCAGAGCTGCTGTGATGTGGACACAGACTTCCCCAGTGGCCTTGACTGTGTTCTCTAACTACTCATCTATGCTTTGTGTGTCCCTCCCATTGGGAGCCAACAGCAGGTGCAAGCCGAGCCTTGCTCAGCCCAGCTTCCTAGAGAACTCCAACCTGTGCCTGGTCCAGGAAGAGCGTCGACTCAATCCTGCACTTTTTCTACTACCTCATTAGTCTCCTTGTCCTGCTCCGGCCCAAGGGAGAACTGACCACATGGCCCTCTGGACTGCTGTGGGGTCATCGTATTGCCTCTGCCTGGACAAAATGTTCCCACTGCCTTTTTCTTGTGAGTCCTCAACTCCAGTACGCCACAAATCCTGGACAGGCTCAGGATCTTTGGGGTCCTGACCCCCAAACATCTGTCCATCCATTGAATTTCTGCCCAAATGCCCACCAGATAGTCAGGGTCTGGCCAGGCCAAAGCTACAAACCCAGAATTCGCTTGGGATCTCCCACATGAGTACCAGGGACTCAAGACCTTGAACCATCATCTGATCCCAAACGGGGGCCAACAGCCCTGACCTTTCCCAACCTGAAAAATGACAATCCTCCTGACATCTGTCGCTGTAGATTCAGCATTGCTGAGTTTAAACATTAGACGAACAGAATCAGATCATTTGACTTTTGGGAATCTGGCTTCTTGGCTAATTTTTTAAATTAGAAGGAATATTTATTTTTATTTTATTTGGAATGCAAAGAAACAGTCTGAGAGAGATTCCCATCTATTTTCCAAATTTGGGTTCACTCCCAAATGCCCACCACATCCGGGCTAGGCCAAACCAGGCCAAAGCCAGAAACTCAATCCAGATCTTCCATAGGGAGCACTACAGACTCAAATACCCCAGACATAGCCTGCTCCTCTGAGGCGGGCTTTGGTAAAGCCAGCATAGAGCAGTGTCGGGACTGGAAGCCAGGCACTCAAGTTTGGATGTGGGCATCTTCCCAGCTTTGCCAAAATGCTGCCTCTTGTGTATTTCAAATATGTATTTTCATAAGCTTTTTGAATATCCCCTAATATGCAGTGGATTTTTTTAAATGCATGACTAAATTCACCTCTAATTCCATTCTCCATGAACTTTGTGAAGTCTACTTCTGTCTCCTTCATTGAGCACCTACAGCATGAAGGACCCGGCATTAGAGTTTGAAGGGAAGGAAAGAGACTTGGGGACATTAAATGTCACTCTGCAGTCTTTCACACCTTTGGGATTTTGACGACAATTTTGTAATTTAGAACAGAGTGGGGTGATAATCCTGTGTATTCTTCAGACCCCTTCTGGGGTGGCTCTAACCCCCACCCCAGTTTCCACTCATCCTAGATCCCCACCTGAAGCCAACGCTCCCACCCTCCCCTCCATTCCCTGCTTTTACACCAATGCCAACGGTTTTCAGAGGACAGGGAACTAGTGAAAGGGGGGAGGCAGAACACTCCCAGCACGTTGTGGAGAGCAGGAATTGCAGGGCCTTGGAGAGAACAGAAGACACAGAACAACAGGGGTGCAGAGATAAACACGAGCACCTGCACCCATAAATTCCAAGGAGAGTAGGTGCTGAGGTGTGGCTCAGATCTGCTGGAGATAACCCAGAAAGACTTGCTGGCTGAGACAGAAGAGAAGGAGAGAGGTGACAGAGGACAGGGAAGGAGGAAAACATCATCGGAAGGCATGGGGGACTGCTGGCCTGTGGGTTGCTCTTTCCCTTGTCTTGCTTCCTTCTAGAAACTTCTATCACCACCACCACCACTATCACCCACCCCACACACCATCCTAGTTCACAGAGCATTGGACATTTCTCTTTGAAGGACATTTCCACCATCTTCCCACTTGAGCTCCTGACAGGCCAGGTCTAAGGGGGATTAATAACCCCAGTCTACCCCCACCCTACTTCCAGGGGCACCTGCACCTCTCAACAGAGTTGGGAGGTGGTGGCTACTGAGCTGGTATAGAGGAGGAAGAAGCTGGCGGGCCAGATGTTTTAAGGGGACACTGACCCACTCAGTCAAGCTGGCACTGAGCAGTCAGGCATTGCGAGATTCAAGTAGGGACCAAGCAGAGATCCAGGCAAAAGGGAGAAGGAGACGGCAAAAAAGATCAGTCCCGTGGAGCTCTGCACTCCCAGCCGGAGGGGGCACTCCTCCTCAGGGGGCACTCCTCCTCAGGGGGCAGCTTTAGTCACTTCAGCCCTTTTTGGCTTATACACCCTCTCAGACTTTTCTCTATTTCTTTTTTTTTTTTTTAAGATTTAATTTTAAATTTTTATTGGAAAGTCGAATATACAGAGAGAAAGAGAGACAGAGAGGAAGATCCTCCATCCAATGATTCACTCCCTAAGCAGCCACAACGGCCAGAGATGAGCCAACACAAAGCTAGGAGCCTCCTCCACGGATCCACGCAGATGTGGGGTCCCAAGGCTTTGGGCCATCCTTGACTGCTTTTCCAGGCCACAAGCAGGGAGCTGGATGGGAAGCAGGGCTGCCAGAATTAGGACCAGTGCCCATCTGGGATCCCGGCGCATGCTAGGAAAGAACTTTAGCCATTAGGCTATCACTTCAGGCTTGGACTTTCCTCTATTTCTATACTTAGCAACAAGTCCACAGAGCAGAAAGCAACTCAGCAGTCAGGAAGCAACAGGGGGCAAGCTCAAACCAGGCCACATTTCCACATACTATACCACTTCTCTGGCTATGAAGGGCGACAGCGAGGAGAGGGTCCTGAAGGAACCAGAATCTCCCTGGAGATTAGGTTAGCCGGGTGGGTGGGGGAGCCCCTTCCTGTAGTTGTGGGCTCAGCCTGTTCTAGCTCTGTCCTAGCGACTGGCCATTGGCATCTGCTGGGGAGCATGCCCTCAATGCACAGGATAAGCTATGTCTGGTTAAAAGGGGGAAAAATTAAACATAAAAAAGCCATTGAGCATGAGATCAACTCTGGGACTGCATCCTATTAAGGGTGATAATTCCACAACATAAAAACGTTGGACCACTAGAAGCACAAGCTAAGTTTGCCGTCATTGCATGACCGTACAACGCATTTTACATAATGTAACTCAAGCAACCATTATCTCACCAAGTCAAGCATCTCATTCTTTGAGAGTTCTGGGGATCCAGCTGGAAGCTCCAAAATCGGTTTGTAATTCTAAATCTGAAGCATTGTCACAGGTTCAAAGTGTTTGGTCAAAATAAAAATTGGCTGATAATGTACATTTAATTGGCTGAGCATCTTAAACAAACCAAGGGCCAGATCTAACTGGAATTAACATAGTCACTGAAACACCAAAAATAGGCTTGCACTGCTTCTGTGTCCCTTATGGGTTCTGCCTGCTCCACTTCCCATCCAGCTTCCTGCTTGTGGCCTGGGAAAGCGTAAAGCCTGGCTCCTGCCTTTGGATCAGCTTAGCTTTGGCCGTTCCATTCATTACATTCATTTGGGGAGTGAAACAAAGGATAGAAGATCTCTGTCTCTCCCTCTCTGTTGACTCTGACTTTCAAGCTAAAAAAAAAAAAAAAAAAAAAAAAAAGACTCAGTTTTCTGGGCTGGCAAGATACAGCAGCTTAAGCCTCCACTTGCCACATAAGTATTCCACATAGGCACAAGTTCGAGTCCCAGCTCCTCTATTTCTGATCCAGCTCCCTGTTTATAGACTGGCAAAATATCAAAGAATGCCCCAAGCCCTAGGGCTCCTGCACCCACATGGGAGACCCATGGCTTTGAACCATCCCAACTCTCAGCTATTACAGTCATCAGGGAATGAACCAACAGATAGACTATTTCTCTTTCTCTCACTTTCTCTCCCTGTCTCTTCTCATTCTGTAACTCCACCTTTCAAAGAGAAATAAATCTTTAAAAAAATGCAATCACAAATGTAAACACAAATATTTTCAGAGAATTATAATCAAACAAAAATACTTAACATAGATGTTTATAGTCGCTCAGCAGCTGACAACATTTTTGAAGTGCACCAGCATTTCAGACTTTTATCCTCTGGAGCCACAGGATCTGCAGAGGAGGGCAGGGGTGAGGCAGAGCCAGCAAGATCCACCTCAACCCCCAACACAAAAGAGGGATCTGAAACAAATGTGCAGAGAAACTCTCAACCCTTTGGGTGAGAAGGGCCAGGAGGCTCGATCTAGCTAGTATTGAAAACCTTAGGAGGGAGTTGGGACCCAGGGCCTTGCAGGGGTCCAGTGTGCTCACAAGTAGCCGCTTCAGGGGAACCAAGCCATCAACACGGCAGCCAAGGAGGTAGGGGAAATGAGGCTTGCGGCACACCTCAGCAGGAAGCCAACTGGAGCCAGCTCTGCACCTCCGTTGCCAAGCAAATTCAGCACTTCCTTCACTTCCTGACGTTTGAGACAAAGGAGAGGAGCTGTGCATAGACCCTGGACTGGTCGGGCAAGGCAGGAGGGATCAAAGAGTGTGAAAGTGAATAAGTCCCTGGCCTCCTGGGGGCTACCCCTTCTGCAGCAAGGGGCCCAGAGGCACCTGCTGAAAGAAACAAGGCAGGGTACAGCCTCGGTGGCTGGGTTGCAAGGCACTGGGCACACCTCTGTCTCCGTGAAACATCAGCAGATACTCTGGTTGCCATTCAACAAGGCGGCAGAAAGGCTAGAAAACAGCCCTCCTTGGAAGGAGGGTGCTCAGAATTTAAAACCTCCGGCTTCCAGTGCCCCATGCTGGGCACCACATGTTGACAGGATCCGTTGCTCTGGGGATTCAGAAGTGGCACGGGCAGTAGTGGTAGAGCATGATGAAGAGAGCACACCTGGCAGTCCAGCTGGGCACCTCAGTAAAGAACTGTGTGTCCAATCTATGTTTAGACTGGAGTCTTGATGGGTGCTAACTGTGGCCCTTCTTTCTCTTCCCCCCTGCACTCCCTCTGAAATATCGCTGGGTGGAAGGCTTTCTGGGTGTGGAATCCCTCCCAGAACTTCACAGTAATACCATTGATGACAGGCAAATGAGATTGCCCTAAGCTGCCCTCAGGGGAGAGCTGAGACCCAGCCAACCAGGCAAGTACGTAGTGCCAAGACTGAATGTGTAAATGCTGCTTGCCTTCCGAGGCTTGCTGCCTTGTTGCATCACACAGGAACTCCCGATTTTCTTCAGCCCCTCATACACATAAGCTAGCATCTTAACCCTCTCCCTTGAGAAGACAGAGTACGGTGCCCAAGGAGGGGTGGAGGCCCTGCTCTGAGTCTCTGCTCAGGTTCAAAGTAGTGGCTGGAGTCACTTAACCCTAGGGTCATGTACTCTCAGAAACTCCAGGTGTCCCAAGGGCTTTCCAATCTGGAACTTCCAGTAAAAGCAAATGACAGTGTCTATTTTCAGCTCACATTTTAAGACTTCTAGCAAATTTAACAATGATCTTTCTCACTCTGAATGCCATTCCTCCTCCTCCTTCTTCTTTTTTTATCTGAAAGGCAGAGTTACAGAGAGGGAAAGAGGAAGAGAGGTCTTGCATCTACTGATTCACTTTCCACATGCCCTCAATGGCCAGGGCTGGGCTGGTCCGAAGCCAGGAACCAGGAGCTTCTTCCGGTCTCCCATGTGGGTACAGGGGCCCATGTACTTGGGCCATCTTCCACTGCTTTCCCAGGCACAGTGGCAGGGAGCTGGGTCAGAAGTAGAGCAGCCAGGACTCAGACTGGTGCCCAGATGGGATTCCGGTGCCTCAGGCAGAGGCTTAACATACTGCCTTAGCCCAGGCCATTCTGTGACATGAAATCTAGAAGCCATAACATGGGGATTCTATGAATTCAAGTTAAAACAATTATTAAAAAATTATTTTCAGGGCCAGTGCAGTGGTTCATACCCACCACAAATAGAACCCGAAGACAAGAACAAACTTGGAAATGTATTTGCATTTAATCTCAAAGATAACAGCTTATTTCCCTAACATGTAAAGAGTGCCTGCCAATCAGTAAGCGAAAGACTGCAGTTCTCAATAGGAAGAAGTGAGCAAAAGACAAAAGCAGACAACTCATGGGAAAAAAGAAATTCACATGAGTCCCAAACACCTGAAAAGATGTCAATGCCAAGAGATGTGGATGTTTAAATGAGCAGTTTCATATCATCTCGCTGACAAGATCGGCAAATATCAACCCTCTCCCGCTTGTGCATTGCGTTGGCCAGGATGTGTAGAGATGGCTCCGGCATCCTCCTGCTGAGGAATGCGGAGCAAAGTCTTCAGAGAACACATAGGCAGTGATTATAGAAATTACAAATGCACACCAGCTTTGACCCAGCAATTGCACTTGACCTTTAGTGGTTTTGCATTTTCAACCACCTAGCCATGTTAGCTACTCTGAAGTCAATTGTCAAAATATCTAGAATCTTCCCCCCACCCTAAGCAATGCAGCAGCATTCTCAGAGCCATGGTTCTCGGGACCCAGTCTGGCAAGCAGCTTCCTACCCAGTTACACCCCGCAGTGGATGTGCAATTTGTTGGACCACTGAACAACTGTAGGTACCATTAGGTACTCTTTTCCTCCTCTCTGCAGTGGCTGATTAGTGAGGAATGCGAGTAGAAAATTTACTAATATGAAGCACAATAACCCAGACAGAGGTTTTGCAATTTGCCTTGTTATTTGCTTTTATCTGATAAAAATTAGCTCGAAGCTTACCAAGGAGTAAAATGACACAAGGAGAGAAGGAGTTGATGCTTCAGCTGGGAAGCAAGGCCTCGTACAGACGTCCTGTGTCACATGCGGAAATGTTCTCCATGTGGACACCAGACTTGAAGTGGATGGTCAAGACGAACCCACCGACCACGGTGTAAGGCACAAGAATCCTACATCTCGTCTTTCAAAGCCATTTTTTTTTTTTTTTTTTACTAATGTAGATGTTCCAATAAGTAAGACAGTGTCAATCCATTCTTTTAAAAAGATTTATGTATTTTTACTAGAAAGGCAGATCAGATTTATAGAGAGAAGTAAAGACATAGCAAGGGCTTCCATTCACTGATTCACTTTCCCAAATGGTAGCAACACCAGAACTGAGCTGATCCAAAGCCAGGAGCCTCTTCCAGGTCTCACATGGGTGCAGGGTCCCAAGCTTTGCGCCATCCTCCACTGCTTTCCCAGACCACGAGTAGGGAGCTGGATGGGCAGTGGAGCAGCTGGGACACAAACTGGCACCCATATGGGATCTTAGCACTTGCAAGGTGAGGATTTAGCCAATTGAGCCATTGCACTGGACCCCATCAATTCACGTTTTCATGAATTTATTCCAACCCTAACCACAGTATAGCATGTTATTTCTCAAAAATGTTTTTTTTTTTTTATTTGAAACATAGATCCGCAAAGGGTGAAGAGGAGAGGAGAAAGGATAAGAGAGATCTTCCATTCACAACTCCACTTCCCAAATAGCTGCAATAGCCAGGACTGGGCCAGACCAAAGCTGGGAGCCTGGAACTCCATCTGGTCTCCCACATGGGTGCAGGGGCTCCTGTGCTTGGGCCATCTCCTACTGCTTTCCAAGGCACATTATCAGGGAGCTATACTGGAAGAACAGCAGCTAGGACTTGAAGTAGTGTCCCTATGGGACACTGGTATTGCAAGCCACAGCTTATCTGGCTACACAACAATGCTGGCCCCATAACATCATTTTGAATTTTCCCAATAAGTCATTTTTTCCTTAAGTGTTAAATGGCTATTACATCAGGAAAGTTCAAAATTATTCTTTCTACATGATAATTTAAATGAACTCTGTTGCGTAAGTTTTAATATTTCTCAGAAAAGAAAAATATTATGAAATAGCTATGTATGGTTTTGAGGTCTTTTACGCTAAAGCAAACTTACTTTTTTTTAAAGATGTATTCATTTTTAATGGAAAGGCAGATTTACAGAGAGAAGAAGAGACAAAGAGAAAGATCTTCCATCTACTGGTTCACTCCCCAAGTGGCCACCAAGGCTGAAGCTGAGCTAATCTGAAGCCAGGACCCAAGAGCTTCCTCTGGGTCTCCCAAGTAGGTACAGAGTCCCAAGGCCTTGAACCATCCTCGACTGTTTTCCCAGGCCACAAGCAGGAAGCTGGGTGGGCAGTGGAGCAGCTGGTACACAAACTGGCACTCATAAGGGATCCTGGTGCTTGGAGGTGGAGGATTAGGGAGCTGAGTCTGCAAATTTGCCCTTAAATTCCACTTTTCCGCCTGAAAGGCCCTCATGTTTGCATCAGAAACATTAGCAAGTTTTCAGTAACTGAGAATAGTACCCAGACTTGTACATTTGTGGTTTCCAAGATTCAAACAGCCAAAGGTGGCAGCCTCAGCATCTGGAGCCAACACCTGGGAAAGTCCTTGAAGGAAGCCAGGCAGGTGTTTCTGGTCAGTGCCCTCTGTGTCCTCAGCCGTGTGTAAGTGCTGTGCTCTCACCACCCGCCCCTCTTTGTTCCCACTGCTTTCAAGCCCAGGGAGGCTTACACCTCCTCACTGGAGGCCACACTCAGCACCGGGGCTCCCCAGAACCTGGCCCCCAGAGGTGGCATTGTGTTGAACACCTCCACCTCCACATGCCCCTTGTATCCTTCAGAGGCCCAAATGAGTAGTGCCTCGGAGGCAGGCTGAAGGCTTGTTGGGGTGGGAGCCTAGTGACTATGGGCTGGGGTGGGGGCTGGTAAAGTCAACAGGTGCATTTGTGTGTCACAAATCACTAAGTGATGCTCCATGGTCACTGGTGCCTGACTGGCTCTGGCGAATGTTTAAACTCTGAAGCCAAAGTAAGGGATAACTTGCAGGGGAGGTAGTTTTGTCCAGGTGCAAGAAGCATGGCCACAGAGACTTTAACCCCAGGAAGGAGCAGTCAGCCCCCACCTGGATCACGTGTCCCCGAAGCAGGGGCGAGGCTGTCAGAGTTCAGGCTGGGAAGTCCTCTCCCTCAGGCATCCTGTCTAAGCCATTCCAAGCTGGGGGGTTAGAGATAGAGAGACAGAGAGAGAAAGAGAGAGACTGACATGAGCATCCCTCTCTCTCCTCCTTCATCCTGGTCAGAATCACTGAAGTTGAGGCCCAGGGAGGAATGGGAGGTGGGGAGCTTGGCCAATCCCCATTTTAGGGTCACACTCCGCTTCATCTACAGATGTCAGACTCTAGTTTGTTTCACTGCCACACTCAGCTGTACTTCACACATACACAAACCCCTTTGTCACCTCCTGGCAGACCCCTGCAAGGGCCCCAGCCTTCCTAGTCCACTTCCAAATTCCTCCCTTCGACACCACTGAAGTCAAAAATGCCCAGCTCAGGCAAACAGAACATAGTAACAGGCCATGACCCTGAGTTACAGCAGCAGCCACCCAAGCGGGACCTGGTCTGTTCTCAGCAGGGTCCGCTGGGCTCCTGCCAGCTAGGCATGCTCACCCCCCATCACTCTCAGCCTCATCGCCACCCCCACTGGAAGATCCAGAGGGGGACCCCACAGGTGGTGATTCAGCCCAAGGGTTCCGTCCCATCCCGGCCTAGAACCAGTTCCTTTGGGGCCAGGAGGGCACCAGCTCTGTGCCAAAGCTGTTGGTTGCCACCTCCGAGCCACCTTCCCCTTCTTCCTCATTGCATTGCTGGAAGTGGCAAGATACCCAACTGAACACAAACCAGCCATTTCCCATCCAGGATGTGACCCTGACTGAGCCAACACGACGCCTTTAGCCCTATTCCTCACACTCCCTTCCTTCCTTGGATTTGGATGTGCTGGCCGGAACTCTGAGTTGCCATTTTGGAATCTGAGGCAACCTGCAGATAAAAACCTATGGGATGTCATGGGAGGGACTCTGCACAGGCTCATTCACAGACTCTTGTTTTTAAGATGTATTTATTTATTTGAAAGGCAGAGTTACAGAAAGAGAAAGAGAGGGAGAGAGATCATCCACCTGCTGGTTGCAACACTCAGAGTTGGGGGGGGGGGGGTGTGAAGCCAGGAGCTTAAGCTTTTTCAAGGTCTCCCGTGCAGGTGCAGGGGCCCAAGCACTTGAGCCATCCATCTTCTACTGCTTTTCCAGTATTAGCAGGAAATTGGATTGAAAGTTGAGCAGCCAGGACTCAAACGGGCACCCATATGAGATACCGGTGCTGCAGGCTTAACTTTCTGTGAGATGGAGCCACCTACCCACCCACCCTCTTTTAAAGATGCCTTTTTTTTTTTTTTCCTTTGGAAAGGCAGAGTCACAGAGTGAGAAAGGTCTTTCATCTACTGATTCACCTGCCAAATGGAAGCAAAGGCTGGAGCTGGGCCAGACTGCAGCTGGGAGCCCAGAGCTTCAACCAGGTCTCCCTAGGACAAAGGTCATCGGCAGGAAGCTGGATGGGAAGTGGAGAAGCCAGGACATGCACAGTTGCCCAAGCGGGATGCCAGCAGCACCACAGGTGGCAGATTGACTTACAGCGCCATAGCACCAGTCCCTACAGACATCTTAACAGAAAACAAATCTCTATCTTACTAAGACCTGATTTGGGATCTCTGTCTTACTAGCCAATATCACACTATTGTAAGTGAGATTCTATCTCAACCAGCACAGGATATCAGCCTAGAAGGTCTCCATCAGGATGGGATGATGTCACATGTCTCAGCGCAGTGCAGCGGATGGGAGGGTCCTGGGCTGGGAGTAGCGCCCAGTGGGATCGCTGAGACAGCATCTGCCATTAAGGGGCCACTAGTCAAGGGGAGTTCCCTTGGCACAGTGCAAACTGGGACAAAGCCCTGGAGCCAGGACTGACTTCCAGTCCCAGTTCCCTGGGTCTCAGTTCCTCCTCCCCACAAGCCACTGATCCAGCCGCCTCTGTAGAGCAGCTACCACGCCCAGACACCTATCTGGAGCAGACATTCTTGGGCTCCTGCACCTTCGCACCTCAGCCAGGAGAGACAGCTGTGGGGAAGCTCTGTGCCCTGCCTCCCCCAGGACCTTGCCTAACATCCAGGGAGGAGCCTGCTTGGCTCAGCACCAGACTTGCATGTGTGGGAGGGTTGGACACATCTCCAGGGCCACCCCAGTCACCCTGGGATAAGCACCCCAACTCTCCACCCTGGCATGGACCAGGAAGTGTCACAGGCACATCTCAGGAGTCATGGCCAAGAGTGGCTATCTCCATAACAAAGCTGATACTGGACTCTTCCGTTCTTCCTGTCCCACTCTTATCTCCCAGGAACACCATTCAAACAATTTTCACCATAGGCACTGCTTTTAAATGTCCCCAACAATCACTCGGCCTTCCCCCACCTTGCTCAACCCAGCTATGACGTCACCCCTAACATATATTCAGGAAGTCCTGAGCAAGTAAGTGGCCTGTGGGTGGGTCCAGAAGCAGGGTCTCTCCAAAGAAACACAAGTGAAGGCTTTATACAGTGGCTGGCTGGCTGGCAGTAGTTGCCTGCTTTTGTAAGGGCTTTAAGACCAGCATGACTGTAACTACAATTATGGGGTCAGAGTTAGGAAGGATGCTGCTGGGGCCTGTGTAATGGGTCAATTGTCTAATCCTCTATCTGCAAGTACTGGCATTCCATGTGAGCACCGGTTCATGTCCCAGTAGCTCCACTTTACTTCCAGCTCCTTACCTGTGCCCTGGGAAAGCAGTAGAGGATGGCCCAAAGCCTTGGAACCCTGCACCTGCGTGGGAGACCTGGTTTCAGCTCCAGCCAGGTCGGCTCAGCTCTAACCATTGTGGCCATTTGGGGAGTGAACCAGTGGGAGGAAGATCTTTCTTTGTATGTCTCCTTCTTTCTGTAAATCTGCCTTCCTAATAAGAACAAATATTTAAGAAAGAAAGAAATGAGTCCAGCGTGGTAGCCTAGTGGCTAAAGTCCTCCTTGCATGTGCTGGAATCCCAAGTGGGCACCAGTTCATGTCCTGGCTGCCCTATTCCCATCCAGCTCCCTGCCTGTGGTCTGGGAAGGCAGTCAAGGACAGTCCAAAGCCTTGGGTCCCTGTACCCGCATGGGAGACCCGGAAGAGGCTCCTGGCTTCAGATCAGCTCAATTCCAGCTGTTCACCTGGGGAGTGAACCAGCAGATAGAAAATTTTTCTGTCACCTCTCCGTAAATCTGTCTTTCCAATAAAAATAAATGTGTATGAAAGAAAAAGAGAGAGAGAAGGAGGAAAAGAGGGAAGGAAGGAAGGAAGGAAGGAAGGAAGGAAGGAAAGAAAGAAAGAAAGAAAGAAAGAAAGAAAGAAAGAAAGAAAGAAAGAAAGAAAGAAAGAAAGAAAGAAAGAAAAGATAGATAGATAGATGCTGGCGGATCTGTTGCCTCTTGTACACTACCTCTGCCAACAGCTTCTTTGTGAGTCACTGTCTCCAGACGAGTGTCCTACAGGCAAACGTGTCAGAGAGCCAGGCCTCCGAGCAGCAATTACCCGTCACAGTACGCTGACAGATGTACTGCCTCTGCAACTCAGCGATCTCAGTGAGAGGGTTTTATCTAACAGACCACATATTCATGAAAAGATAAGAGGCTGACTTCCAAAAGTTCATGGAAATGGGATGAAAAGATAAGCTTATTTTGCTACAAAAAATTTTTTGGAATCCAGGCATAGTTTATTCACAACACCCATTCCAGTGAACTTTGGGAGACCACCCCCCGCCTTGTATGCACAGATTTCAAAACTTTTTGCACCGAGATAAATTCATCCTTCCATTCCATTTCCACAAACTTTTGAAAGTATCCTTATGTGTGTGCTAGGTAGTTCATAGGGGAACAAGGTTGGGGGGAACAGCTTAATGAGTTAACTGGCTAATCCTCCACTTTGCAGCACTGGCATCCCATATGGGTGCCAGTTCGTGTTCCAGCTGCTCCACTTTGCATCCAGCTCCCTTCTTGTAGCCTGGAAAACAGTAGACAGAGGCCCAAAGCCCTGGCACCCTATATATTGATTCAATACTGGGAAGAAGCTTCCGGCTTCTGGCTTTGGATCAGCTCAATTCTGGTTGTTGCAACCATTTGAGGAGTGAACCAGTGGATGGAAAATCTTTCTGTCTATCCTCTCTCTGTAAATCTGCCTTTCCAATAAAACTAAAAACAAATCTTTTTTTAAAAAAGTTTGTTCATGGAGCCTTGCTAAATTAGCAAATATTTGGAAATGGTCTAAATGTCTATCAACAAGGCACTGGTTCAAGAAATTATGATATAGTCCAAAATAGGTAAAATCTGGAGACAATTCCTAAGCAAAGAGAGAGCTGTCTTCAAGATGATGGCAGCATTATGGTATAGTGAATAAAGCCACCTGCTGTGACGCCCACATCCCATACTGGAGCACCTCTTGAGGGCTGCTCTGCTTGCAATCCAACTCCCTGGTAATGCACAAGGGAAAGCAGCAAAGGATGGCCCAGGTACTTGGGCCCCTGCACCCATGTGCGAGAGCTGGATGCAGTTCCAGCCTCATGGCTTTGGAGTGGCTCAATCCCAGCTGTTGCAAGCATTTTGGGGAGTAAACCAGTGAATGAAAAAGCTTCCTATCTGTCTGTCTGTCATCTATCCATCCACTCTCTCGCTAACTAACTCTAACTCTGCCTGTTAAATAAAATTCTTAAAAATTTTAGAAAGATGTGGGTTTTTTTAATATTTATTTTTACCTGAAAAGAACACTGACAGAGAGAAAGAGAGACAAAAGAGAGCTTTCATCTGTTTGCTGGCTCATTTCCCACATGACCACAACAGTTAAGGCGGCCCAGGCAAAAGCCAGGATCCAGGCGCTTCACCCAGGGCTCATACGTGGGTGCAGGGCTCCAAGCAGTTGGGCCATCTTCTGCTGCTTCCCAAGCACATTAGCAGGGAGCTAGACATGGAGTAGCTGGAACTCCTGCCGCAAGGTAGTAAAGGGAGGAAAGCTAAGCAAATGTGGAGGAAAAAGACTAAATGCACTAGCTCTTTGTATTTTTTCAAGATTTATTTATTTGAAAGGCAGAGTGAGAGAGAAGGGTCTTAAAAAAATGAAGATCTTCAGTCCACTGTGTCACTCCCCAAGTGGCGACAATGGCTAGAAATGAGCCAATCCGAAGCCAGGAGCCCGGAGTGTCTTCTGGGTCTCCCATGCTGGTGCAGGGTCTCAAGGCTCTGAGAACCACTAGACAACAAACGCACAGCTCTTTCCTGTCTGCATTCACTTATGCCAGGCATTGATCAAGGGCCTGCTGAGTGCTTGGCAGAATACCATAGATCAGACCAATGTGTGGGCCAACAAGAGGGACTTCAAGTGAACCAGCACCACAAGCCCACGCCCTCAGTGCTGACAATGGGATGGTACAGTGCACTGTGCACACAGAGAAGGAAGTCAACGGAAGCACACTCGAGGTCCAGGAAGGCTTTCTGGAGGGAGGGAGTTTGATGACTGAGTATCTGGCAGCCAGTGGAGAGAGGGCGAGAGCGAATTCCAGGGACAGAAAATGGCGAGGGTACCAAAAAATGAGCTGGACTGGCAGGTGGGAAGCCGCAGTGGTGGCACAGAGGGTGGTCAGTTAGGCCCAGACGCAACAGAGTTCACACTCACAGGGAACAGCCTCTGCTACCACAAAAACAAGCACACACTCGCTGCTCTGTGGCAGTTGGGGAGAGGCAGGTGCCAATCCGAGACCTCAGATCAACGTGTTCCACATCTCTCCCACCCTCCTCAACCCAGAAGCAGGGCTAGGAAGGGGCCAGCGTGTCAGAGACGGCCCAGATGCAGCCCATGATATCCATGGCAACCCTCCCTCACTGCCTTACGTGTCACCTCCACCTGCTGTCGTTCAGCACGGACTTGCTCACTGAACAATCACAGGGCCCTGCGGCATGGTGTTGGGACACATGACGGAAGTTCAAGGCTTGGCCAAGAAGAGGCAGCTGTTCTGTGCAGCTGTGTGGTTGCTGCCTGGGACATCCACATCCTGTGTGCAGGAGAGACGGGGATCAATTCCCTACTCCATACTGCTAGTGTGCGCTCCAGGAGCCCGTGAGTGGGACCTGGGTTCCTGCTACTCTGTGGGAGACCCAAGTGGGTTTCCTGCCTCCTGTCTTCAGCCTGGGCCCGGCTGGGCTGTTGTAATCATTTGGGAAGATGGGAGATTCTCCCCACAACCCTTTCCCACTCCCTATATGTCTCTGTCTCTCTGCCTTTTGAATAAACTTAAAATAGTGGCCAGGATTGTATAGCAGTGAATTAAGCTGCTGCTTGCAATACCAACATTCCTTAGCAGGACACTGGTTCAAGTCCCAGCTTCCCTGTTTTCAACACATCAACGTGCCAGCATGCCTGGGAGGCAGTAGATGATAGCACCAGTACTTAGGTCCTTGCCATGTATAGGGGAGACCAAGATGGAGTTCCTGGCTCCTAGTTTCAGCCTGGCCAGCCCTCACCATTGCAGCCATTTACAGAATGAACCAGTGGATAGAAGATCTCGCTTTCTCTCTTCTCTCCATTTCCCTATGTGTGTCTCTCTGCCTTTCAAACTAAAGTGAAAAATAAATAAATAATTTTTTAGAAAAAAGAAGGTCCAGACTTTACATCAGAGATCCAATTGTTATCCTCTAAAGTGATTTAAAAGCAAGACAACTTGATTTGTGACTTTCTCTTTAAAAAGTGCCGCCCAAAGCAGGAACTCAGAGACTTACTCGCTGATATTTATTATTCACAGTTGTTGGCAGGTGGCAGCAACCCAGGAGTCCACTGATAGAATGAGTAAACAAGACGTGGCGTGTCCACCCGGGGGACTATCACTCAGCCGTAAAAAAGGGATGACGTGCTGATACATGCCACAAGGTGGATGAACTTGGAAAACATTGAGCTGAGTGCAGGAGACCAGACAGGAAATGGCCAAGACTGTATGATTCTATTCCTGAAATGTCCAGGATAGTCAAGTTCGTGGAAACAGAAAGCAGAACAGAGTTTGCAAGGAGGAACAGGAGTTATTGGTTAATAGGTCCAGAGTTCCTGTTTGTGGTGATGAAATGTTTTGGCAATAGTAGCGGGTGCTGGCTGTTCCAGACTGCCAAGTGACTAATGGCATTAAATTGTGCGCTTGAAAACGGTTTCAAAAAGACAAATTTTGTGATATTTTAAGATCCTTGAATAAGTTTATGGAAAATGAGTTAAAAGCTAAGTTTATTTTGGTGTAAAATTTTTCTCTTTTCATTTTTATTCATTTCATTGGAAAGGAAGGAGACAGAGAAACACAGGCAGATTTTTTTTTCCATCTGCTATTTCACTCTAAAGGACCACAACAGACAGAACTGAGCCAGGCCAAAGACAGAAGGTAGCAAATTAATCCAAGTTTCCCACTGGAATTGCAGGATCTGAACACTTGAACCATCACCCACAGCTTCCCTGGGTGCATATTAGCAGGAAGCTGGATCAAGAGCCGCTTGAACCAGATGCTCACACATGATGTGTGGGCCTTGCAAATGGTATCCCAACTGCTGTGCCAAACACTCAGCCTGGTGCAAATGTTTTGTTTTGTTTTAAACACAGAGAGAGAGGGACACACACACCCCACAGATCTTCCATCCACTAGTGCATTCCCAAATGGTTGCAATGGCTGCAGTTGGATCAGGCAGAAGCCAGGAGCTTCTTTTGGCTCTCCCATGTGGCTGCAGGGGCCCAATCACTCAGGGCATCTTTCAGTACTTTCCCAAGCCCATTAGAAGGAGCTGGACTGGAAGTGGAGCCACTAGGCCTTGGACCAGCACCGCCTGGGATGCTAGCACTGCAGGCAGTGGCTTTACTTGCTATGCCATAACTCTGACCACCCCCAGTGTAAACATTTCAAAGACCCTATGTGGGGTCTTCAAAAAAGTTCATGGAAAATGTGTATTGGAAACAAATTCCATATGATTTTCAAAAATTTTCTACACCAAAATAAACATTTTCAGAAGTATTTATTTGAGAATTAGATACAGAGAACTAGACCGAGAGGGCCCGGTACGATGGCTCAGTGGCTAAATCCTCACCTTGTATGCACCAGGATCCTGCATGGGTGCTGGTTCTTGTCCTGGCTGTTCCACTTCCCATCCAGCTCCCTACTTGTGACCTTGGAAGGGAGGGGAGGATAGCCAAAAGCCTTGGAACCCTGCACTGTGTGGGAGACCCAGAAGAGGCTCGTGGCTCCTGGCTTTAGATTGGCGAGTTCTGGGGAATGAACCAGTGGACAGAAGATCTTTCTGTCAATCTGCCTTTGCAATAAAAATAAACAAATCTTTTTTAAAAAAATAGAGAAAGGGAGCTTCTATCTGCTAGTTTCCTCGGTGCAAGCCCCACAGCAGCAAGAACAAGACTAAGCCAGGGGCTGAGAACCCAATCCAGGTCTCCCATGTGGGTGGGACCGACCCATTCACTTGAGCTATCACCTGCCACCGCCCAAGGTTAGCATTATCAGGAAGCCAGAGCCAGGAAATGAACCTACGTATTCCAAGTGGGATTGGGACACTTTAACAGCTAGATTAAACAGCTACCTTCATACTTAGTATTTTTTCAAAATATTTATTTATTTGAAAGAATTACACAGAGAGAGGACAGAAAGAGCAAAGATCTTCACTCCCTCAAATGGCCACAACAACCAGGGCTGGGCCAGGCTAGAGCCAGGAACTAGGAACCGGAAGATTTGTCTAGTTCTCCCATGTGAATGGCAGGAGCCCAAGTGCTAGGGCCATCTTCCATTGCTTCCCTAGGCCATTAGCAGGGAGCTGAACTGGAAGTGAGGCAGCTGAAACCCAAACTGATATCTATATGTTACAGGTGACAACCTAACACATTATACCATGGTGCCAGTTCCTCAAAACTCTTTTTATAAAGATTCATTTTTTTAAAGATTTATTTTACTTTAATTGCAAAGTCAGATATACAGAGAGGAGGAGAGATAAAGAGGAAGATCTTCTGTCTGCTGGTTCCCTCCCCAAGTGACCGCAACGGCTGGTGCTGAGCCAATCCAACGCCAGGAGCCAGGAACTTCCTCCAGGTCTCCCACACAGGTGCGGGGTCCCAGGGCTTAGGGCTGTCCTCACTGCTTTCCCAGGCCACAAGCAGGGAGCTGGATGGGGAGTGGAGCTGCCAGAATTAGAACCGGTGCCCATATGGATCCTGGTGCGTTCAAGATGAGAACTTTAGTAGCTAGGCCACCACACTGTGCCCAAGATTCATTTATTTCCATTGACAGAGCAAGGGAGAGATAAGGAGGAAGATCTTCCATCTGCTGGTTCACTCCCCAAATGGTCGCAATGGCCAGAGCTGAGTTGATCTGAAACCAGGAACCAGGAACTTTTATGGGTATCCCATGTGGGTGCAGGATCCCAAGGCTTTGGGTTATTCTCCAAGTCACAAGCAGGGAGCTGGATAGACAGTGGAGTAGCCAGGACCTGAACCAATGCCCATGTGACATGCCAGCACTTGCAGGCAGAGGACTGCCCAATGAAGCCAACATGCTGGGTGCCCAACTTACTTTTAAATTCCATTTTCCATGAACTTTTGGAGGAACATGTCTATCTCATTTGCCACCATGTTAAAATATGTGGTTAAGGCTCACGCTGGGGGCATGGCCAACTTAAGGTTTCTTGGAAAAGGCAACATTAGGAAAGGTCTGTGAAAATGTAGGTGTATAAGGAAGGCATGATGATGCAGTGAGAAGGACGGCAAAAGTGAGGAGCCTGAATGCCTCTCCAAGAGAGGGAATGGACAGAGGAAGACTCGATGTGGACTAAGGAGTAGGTGAATGAGAGAGGCTTCAGGCCTGTGATGTCCATCACATAAACACTGCAAAGACTTAAGACATGTGGTAGTTCTTCATACACAGTCATATGTCCATCATTGTGGGCATGGACAATGGCAGAGTCCAGAATCCTATTGTCAAGATATAGTAGACAGTTTCATTGTAAGTCCATCTTTGTCTGGAAGCAGAAATGCATACCACACTACATGTTTGAAGAACTATATGTTAGTAATGATATAGAGGAACTAGGTGGGGGGGAGGGAATTGGGGAGGGGATAAGGGAATATGGAGCTGTATCATAAAATGATAGCAATAAATATAAAAAGGGAAAAAATATTTTTAAAAAATGACATGTGGTAGGTCTTTTTCATTCCACCTCACAGATGCATAAACCGAGCCTTTCCAGGAAAGAGGCATGCTTAGGATGGTGCAACTCACAGACAGTGTGGTGGAGACATGATCTGACATCCTGGAAACCTAAAGCTGGACCCCGTGCATTGACTTGATTGGCTAATCAACCTCCTCCTGAGAGTTCTGGCATCTCGTATGGACTCTGGTTCGTATCTCAGTTGCTCTGTTTCCCAACCAGCTCCCTGTTTACGGTCTGGGAAAGCAGTGGTGGATGGCCCAGTGGTGGATGGTCTGCATGGAAGAGCCAAAAGAAGCTCCTGGCTACTGGCTCCCAGCTTCAAATCAGCTCAGCTCTGGCTCTTGCGGCCATTTGGGAGTGAAGCAGCAGATGGAAGATCTTTCTCTCAGTCTGTCCTTCTTTCTGTAGATACTGCCTTTCCAATAAAAATAAATTAATTAAAAAAAAAAAACCAGGGCCCAGCATGGTAGCCTAGCAGCTTAAGTCCTCACCTTGAACACGCCAGGATCCCATATGGGTGCTGGTTCTAATCCCAGCGGCCCCACTTTCCATCCAGCTTCCTGCCCCTGGCCTGGGAAAGCAGTCGAGAACGGCCCAAAGCCTTGAGACTCTGCACCTATGTGGGAGACCCAGAAGAAGCTCCTGGTTCCCGCCTTCAGACTGGCTCAGCTTCGGCCGTTGCGGCCGCTTGGGGAATGAATCAGCGAACAGAAGATCTTCTCCTCCGGCTCTCCTCCTCTGTATAGCTGCCTTCTCAACAAAAATAAAATAAATCTTAAAAAAGAAAGAAAGAAAAAGAAAAGGAAAGGCAAGGCAAGGGAAGGGAAGGGGAAGAGGAGGGGGAAGGAAGGGAAGGGAAACCTAAAGCTGTGGGAGGGAGGAGAGGGAGGAAGGGCAGGGAGGGGAGGAGAAGAAAACTGAAAGATGTGGGTCTTGACCCTGGCTCCCTGATGAGCTGCCCCAAGAGACTCTAAGAAGCACACTGCCAGCACCCCAGCTGCAGACCTCCCTCCTAATTGCCTGGGGGTTGAGTTGAGCATTAGACTAGTTGAAAAGTTCCTGAGGAGGGGCCCAGTGCGGTAGTCTAGTGGCTAAAATCCTTGCCTTGCACATCCAGGGTCCCATATGAGTGCTGGTTCTAATCCCAGCTGCTCCACTTCCCATCCAGCTCCCTGCTTGTGGCCTGGGAAAGCAGTGAAGGACGGCCTAAGGCTTTGGGACCCTGCACCTGCGTGGGAGACCTGGAAAAGGCTCTGGGCTTCTGGCTTCGGATCAGCTTAGCTCCTGCCGTGTGGCCACTTGGGGAGTGAACCAGTGGACAGAAGATCTTTCTGTCTCTCCTCTCTGTACTTCTGCCTTTCCAATAAAAATAGATAAATTTTCAAAAAAGAAAAGCTTTTGAGGGGATTCAAAGGTGCTGGCTAGAAAGGCCCTGAGCTGAGACCCAGCACATTTGACCCCCTCCACTGCCAGGGTAACTCACTTGTAGATCTTAGGCAAGACACTTTCAGCAGCATCTGTCAAATCCTAAGGCCAACGTGGGAGTCACAGGACATCTGAACTTCATTTCTCCTCGCATTCATCTCTTGACCTCTTAGCTGTAGGATCAGCACAGTGAGCAGCCTGGGGCAGTGAGGCCATGGGGGTAGATGGAGGAGGGAGGCCGCCCCGCCAGCAGCCACATGGAGGGTACAGCCCAGAGAATTCCGGTAAAGGAGAGCAAGCTGACAAGGCAACTCAGGAAATACATTGCAGATCATGGGAGCACCATTTATCACCATCAGAGAGGGGATGACCTCTCTGGGGACACACAAGGTGGATAAGAACGTCAAGGTTTGGGATTTGGGATCCAAATCAGAAGAGCTGAGATATACTCATCTTATTCAAATATACTTACAGTGAGAGATATTAAAATAACCGCAGGTGTCTAGGGAGACTGTGTGTGGGTGCACATAGTTGAGCCTCACTGTTTGCAGATTCTGCATTTGTAAATTTATTCACTAAAAAAAAATATTCATGGCTTCAGCTGGTGTTGCCCACTAAGCATGCTCCCCCACCCACCGAGGTCAAACAAGGTGACTCTCGGCCCTCTCAGCTTAGCTCCCCTGCTGTCAGCAAGCATTCATTGTGTGGTCTATTCCGTGGTACATGTTTGGCACCCCTGCATGTTCGTTTGATGACTTTGCTATTAAAAATAGACGCCAGGCGAGCTGCTGAAGGGCTCTCCAGCATTCCTGAGCGCAAGGAAGCCGTGGTGTGCATTACCGAAAAAGCTTAGCCATTAGGAAGCTTCATTCAGTCATGCACTGTGATGCTGGCAGCTGCGAGGTCAACGTCCATGGCAGAAACACACATGAAATAAAGCGTCTCAAATAGACACACTTAAAATGAGATTACGTGTTGATCATTGGACAAAAATGTCATGCCCAATGGCCCACTGAAATCTAACCCCTGTTTCCCTTAAAAACAAACAGCTCCATGATTGGTAGTTCAGCTTTGCTGGTGATCTTATGGGACACAACTACTGCAAATTTTTAAAACTTGGTTGTACAACCAAGCTCTGTCTTTTGAGAGGGCCTAGAATCTGCCCATAGCTCAGTAACAACAAGCTGAATGCTAAATCCTCCACCAAAAGGGAACAGAGATTGAATTAAGAAAAATCCAAATGAGCCTGGAACAACTTACTGGACAGAAAGTTGGGAAATCTTCAAATGTCACAGAGGTCAGCAGGAAAGGGGGGTCTGTCCAGCACAGTATGGGACAATTTGAATATCAAAATAAATGACCATGTTAATGGGTTCCAACCAACAAAACAGAATAGGAATGAAACAGTGCATCTTGATATAAATGGAGAAAGGCTTGCAGCACCGGCATCCCACGTGGGCACCAGTTCATGTGCCGGCTGCTCCACTTCTCATCCAGTTCCCTGCTTACAGCCTGGGAAAGCAGCAGAGGATGATTCAGGTTCTTGGGTCCCTACACCCATGTGGACGAACCAAAGAAAGCTGCTGGCTTCTGGCTTCAGAATGGCTCCACTCCAGCCATTGCAACCATTTGGGAAGTGAACCAGCAGATGGAAGATCTCTCACTTCCTGACTCTCCTCTCTGTAACTCTCTCTGCCTTTCAAATAAAAATAAAAAATCTTTTTAAAGAATGAAGAAAGGAGGATCTGCGTTGGTGGAATGCCAATGAGTAACAGTAAAAGGGGTGAAGGAATGGTGGGGATAGAGAAATTTTTGATGGCAACCACCAACAGTGGTGTTGGATGCATATAGGAGTTGGTGGTACTGGAAGTTAGATGAGGAGCTGGACAGTGACATAATCTTGTCAAATTCCCACCAAATGCTCATTAGGCACCAAGGGGAGTTGGTGGGGGACAGTAGGGAAGCTCAACAGACACCACCATGACCATGGGGTGAAGACCCAGTTTCGTTTTCATGCAATTTCATGTCAAGAACCAATGGATGGCCTAGATCTGCTTGGGCACAAACATCAGGTAAACCCAAGTAGAGAAGGATAATACAGAACACAACGCTTAAGCTTACTTTTTTGTTGTGTGTGTGCAAGATTTATTTATTTTACTAGAGTTACAGATGACCTAGTGTGATGGCTCAATTGGCTAAATCCTCACCTTACAAGCACTGGGATCCTATACAGGTACTGATTCATGTTGTGACGAATCCATTTCCCATCCAGCGCCCTGCTTGTGGCGTTGGAAAGTAGTAGAGCATGGTCCAAGACTTGGGATCCTGTACCTGCATGTGAGACCCGGAAGAAGCTCTTGGCTCCTGGTTTCAGATCGACTTAGCTCCAGCTATTTTAAGACATTTGAGGAGGGAATCAGCAGATGGAAGATCTTACTCTCTGTCTCTCCTTGTCTCTGTAAAAATATGATCTGCCTTCAATAAAAATAAATTAATTAACAAAAAATAATAGGGCCTGGTGCAATAGCTCAGTGGCTCAGTGGCTAAATCCTCACCTTGCATGAGCCAGTATCTAATATGGTGCCGGTTCCTGTCCCAGCTGCTTCAGTTCCCATTCAATTCCCTGCTTTTGTCCTGGGAAAGCAGTAGAGGATGGCCCAAAGCTTTGGGACCCTGTATCCGTGTGGGAAATCTAGAAGGAGCTCCTGGCTCCTGGTTTCATCAGCTTAGCTCCAGACATTGTGGTCACTTGGGGAATGGATCAGCAAACAAAAGATTTTTCTCTCTATTATCTCCCTCTCTATATACAGAGAGGAGGAGAGACAAAAGTTAGTTCACTCCCCAAGTGGCCAAAATGGCCTGTGCTGAGTCAATCTGAAGCCAGGAACTTAGAGCTTTTTCTTGGTCTCCCATACAGGTGCAGGGTCCCAAGGCTATGGGCCATCCTCGACTGCTGGAAGCTGGATGGTAAGTGGGGTGCTGGGATTAGAACCAGCACCCATATGAAATCCTGGAGCATGCTAGGAAAGAACTTTAGCCACTAGGCTACCATGTGGGGCCCACCATGAAATTCTTGAGGCTGGGTTACTTTATTAAAGAAATAAGTTTATTTCAGTTCATAGCTCTGATTCAAGGCCAAGGACCTACAGCTGGTGATGGCTTCTTCTGGCAGTAGAAGGCATCATAGAGGGTATGATATGGTGAGAGTTGAGGAGTAAAAGTATGTGCTCTCCACATGTTCTCTCTCTTTCTCTCTTAAACCATCAGGATTCAATCATCAGAGCTCCACCCTGATGACTTTATCTAACACCAGTCCTTCCCAAGGGCCCCACCTCTAAGCACTGCAGTCAGATTAAGTTTCCACCCTCCTAATCCCTCCCAAATGGGGATTCCATTTCAACACATGATCCCTTGGGACACTCACTCCAACCTCATTGGAATCATAGCAATGAAGAAATGAAGCTGACCTTGCTGGGGGCCACCCTCCACAAGAACTGTGGCATGAACGGAAGCCATCCACCAATGTCAAGGTTTTACTCTGCAGAGCTGTCAAGTGATGTCCCAAGAGATGGTCCTCATATCAACAGGCATCAAGGCTGTACTCTCGAATTCAGGAGACAGATCTCTCTGTGTGTGTGCACAGCAAGAGGGGTAGCAATGAGGCAAATATGACAAAACACTAAAGAATCTGGGTGAAGGGGGATAGGAGTTTGTACTTTTCTCAGAGTATTTTCTGGAAGTTTGAAATGATTTAAAAATAATGGATTATAAAGAGAGGCAGGCATTTGTCCTAACAATGAAGATGTGCAGAATCCATGCCGGAGTGCTTGGCTTTGAGCTCTGCTCTATTCTGGTCTCTGGTTCTGCACCCTATGAGGTAGCAGGTGAAAGCTCAAGGCACTGAGTTGACTTTGGCCCTCCCCAGCTTTGGCCCCTGGCTATGGCCATTGCAGGCAATTGAGGAGTGAACCGGTGGACGGTGGCATTTTTTTCCCATTCCCGTCACCCCCCTACCCGCCATCAGCCTCCCAAATGAAAAAAAAAAAAAGTCAAGAAATGCATCCAAATATGTTGCAAACTACACAGAAGTTAAGGAGGGACCAGTTTCATAAACTCTTTGAGCATGGTAAGCTGAGTGTAGTGGTGGTGGTGGTGTTGCCTTGGTGTGCTTCTTTATTTTCCATTCCCCAGATTAACCCTTTCTGTCCCTCGGGCAATTGGTGAGGCAATTTGCACCAGGACTGGAGAAGGGCCACACCTGAGCAAACAGCAGACCAGGGCTCACTGAGCCTGGAGTATTTATGACTCTTCATGCCTTATCTGCTGAGTACTGCCCTGCTGGATGTTTATACAGAGACTTATAAAACAACACAGTCTCGTGCCTTACTAACCCAGAACTCTGGGAATATCGATACAGCTTTCCTGGTTCAAACAACTTGCTTCCTGGCTTCTTGGCTGAATATCCATCCCCACGTTAGGACAACCTTTGTCTTGGATTAAAAAAGGGTGGAACCAGAGAAGAATGGAGAGCTGTGAACCCAAAGTCACCCTGTCAGGCAGGGTGGGGGTGGCTGCAATTCAAAGCTATAGGCATTTATTGTGGGCTTCACATGAGCAAGGGTTGACACTGGGCAATCAACGGGTGTTTTTTCAGTCCTGTTTTGCATGGAACCAGCCACCAGATGCACAAAGGCAGGAAAAAGGAAGGGCATCAGTATTGCCTGCTGATGAGGCACCTGCCGTCTCGTGTGTGTTCTTGTTAACCCCTCATTCATTCATTCAACAGTTATTTCTTTGGCTTCTATTCTGTGCTGCCTCCCCATGGTACTGATAGCTGACTATACTCAAGTGGGCAAAGTAGGATCTGATGGAAAGGAGAGTTGTTGCACCTAGAAGCCAATAACATCATGTCTGCTTACAGTGGTGGAGAAGGCTGGAAAACGTGGGAATGGAGGAATGTTCTTAGGTGAAGTGGTCATGGATGGCCACTCTAAGGACGTAACTTATAAACTCAACTGCAGGAAGAAGAGGACAAACAACACACCAGAAAGTGGCACTGGGGGGTGAGAGCAAGAAGATCCCCAAGGTCTGTTCTCTTTGTAAACACAAGGATTCAGAGTGAAGGTCATGGCTTCCTTCTGCACTGTTCGCACCACAACCATCATCACCATCATTGTCAGCATCCTTTGGTCACACCCCTGTCATGGCCACCATCATTACTACCACCACTACCATGTCCGTCATCACTAGCTTCACTGTTACGGGTTGATTTGTGTCCCCTCAAAAGGTGCTGAAGTCCTAATTCCCAGTACCTCTGAATGTAGCCCTACTTAGACACAAGAGCTTTATAGATAATTGAGCTAAGACAAGGTTATGAAGCTGGACCTTCACCCAGGACTATAAGACGGGAATTCTGGGTTTAAGCCACAGTAATTTGTTACAACAGCTCTAGGGAACTCCATTTCTGATGCCATCATCACCACCAGCGGTATGGTTCCCATCCCCAATGTCACCGCCAGCATCGCGTTCATCAGCACTGTCATCGAACTAATGTGTCACCGCTATTATGACTACTTGCATGAGGTCATTTAACCTCACAGCAACCCCAGGAGAGACTGTCAGCCCCATTTCCCATGGGGAAAAAAAAAAGCCTTGAGCTCAGATAGGGTCAATCATCTTCCTGCGGCCACCCTGCCAGAAGGCCCCAGGGCATGGACTTCCACATGCTCTCACCAACACAGCCATCTTTCCCCCTAGCCCTCAGCTGAGTCATGTGCCCACTATGTGTCTCCTCCTACAAGAAGCCTGCTTTGGTTGAACAGATGCTTCAGCATCGTTTCCAGGCTCTTGGGCTCTCAAGACCACCTAGGGTCACGTGCTGGGACAGTACCCTAGTCCTGCCTCTAGTCCCAATCTACTCTGTACCCTTAGAGTGTGTCTGTTGCCACAGACAAGTCTGTCCTGGCCGTAAGGACCACGACCTCCAACAGAGGTGTCAGTCACCTTTGAGTGAATTGCCCAGGTGGATAGTAATGGATTTTATTGTTCCAGTCAATGACAAGGGACATTTGTCAGGTCGAAAGCAATTGTGAGTCAGAGGGAAATAAACCTGAGCCGTGTGCAGGTATTCCCAACGGCTCGCTGCAAGGGCCTAGGTGTCTGAATCTTCATGAGCAATGAAAGCACATTCCTGTTTCCAATATGCCTGGCAACAGCCTTGGCACATCAAAACAGCTTCATCAAGTTTTTGCTGTATTCCTCGAAAGGCTAGTCTTTCTCCCATTCCTTCTCAGCCTTATCTCAAGACACTATTTCTTATGGAAAATACAGGTGACAATCAGTGCATTTCAAAAGCTCTAGTGGGTTAAGCTGCTTCCTGCTTCACTAGCATCTCATACAGACACTGGTTCAAGTTCTGGGCTGTTCTACTTCTGATCCAGCTCCCTGCTAGTGAACCTGAGAAAGCAGTGGATGATGGCCCCAGTGCTTGGGTCCCTGCACTCACGTGGGAGACCAGAGAGAAGTTCCTCTACTGACTTTTGCCTGGTTCTTTTGGGGAGGTCTCTCCCCACCTTTGTAACTCTGCCTCTCAAATAAGTAAAATAAATCTTTTTTAAAATGCTCTAATAGTGCCAATAGTGTAGTAGCATATTTTCATTGCCCAGCTGTTTGCAGAAGCTGCTGTTGTTTGCAGTCTGCAGGTTTACATAGCTGGCCGCCCTCTTCCAAGCCGACAGCTGTTCCCAGATCTTCCAGCTTTTGGCAGAGCCATGCCTGTTTGCAGAGTCTCAGGTTGATCATTGTCTTGGAATTTAAAATTTTTACATTGTAATTGTTGGGAATTATGCAGTTGTTTGCAGAACTAGCAGCTGTTCACATCCCCTACAGGTATTTGTAGAGACTGGGAATCGTCGAGCTTTTAGGCTGCTTGCAAATGCTGGAGTGCGCAGACCTTGTTGGAGCCAATCACTATGCCAGGTGAAGGCGTGGCTTCCCACTGGCCTTTTCTCCCTCAGCTGACAAACAGCATGTCTTATTTAAGCACAGAGTGTGTGCTCAGGGTAGTTCCAAGGGATCAGAGGGATACAGAAGTACAAAGAAAGGGCCCAGCCTGCAAGCAGTTTTCCATGCATTTGGGAAACAGCATTGGCACATACACTGCCCATCCTGACAACTACCCAGCGAGGTGCCCAGCACGTGAGAAGACGTGAACTTCAGCAAATCCAGCCCAGCTGGGTTCCTGCAGGGCCTGTCCCCTACATCCGGAGCAGAGCTCCATGGAGACACACTGCAGCCTATGCTCACCCTGTACCCACTGCACCCCGGCCCCTGAGTCAACCCAGGTTACACAATAACCTCTACTCTTCCCTTTTTCTCAGGCCATGAGTCTCACTAGCTCTCAAGGAGGAACAGGAACTCTAGAAACAACTTGGCAACAAGCTTGCCACTGTGGTGATGCCGTGGAAGTGATAAGCCACCGCATCCAAAGGCACATGGCCTAATGGTGACACTGTGAGGGCACAGTGGCCACCCACAGGCAGGGATGAACAGGGGCCATGGTTACTGTGGCTGTCCAAGAGGCAGGCTGGCTGCAGCTGTAGTCTGACCGAAACTCTGCTCATCAAAACCGCTTTACCCAGAGACACAAATACCCATTTTGGAGCAAGCAAGCTTGTGCTATGAGAAAAAATTCTCACCTAGGTGTGAGCTGGAGGGCTTGATGAATCCACGCATGCAATGCTTCCAGCTCTGTCTGCCTTTTTTTTTTTAAAAAAGATATTATTATTATTATTATTATTATTTGGAAAGACAGATTTACAGAGAGAAGGAGATACAGAGAGAAAGATTTTCCATCTGTTGGTTCACTTCCCAAGTGGCCAAATGTCTGGAACTGATTCCAAACCAGGATCCAGCTCTTCCAAGAAGGTGCAGGGGCCTAAGGGTTTGGGTCATCCTCGATTGCTTTCCCAGGCCACAAGCAAGGGCCTGGATGGGAAGTTGAGCAGTGGGGACACGAACCAGTGGCCCAACAGGATATCAGGTAGTGCAAGGTGAGGATTTAGCCACTGAGCTGGCCCCCATCTGCCTCTTGATGTGAGCCTGTCTTCTCTGGCTTCAGCTTGGACTCCGACTCAGGACACACAGCTGACACCTGGTCCAGTTTTCGCCCTTTGTGGTCTCACCCTTGAGAATGATTTGCACTTTTGTCTCCATCCATCTTGCACGGAAAGCAGCAGAACACGGGTGCCAACACCTGCTCCTGTGCTGATGGACTCAGGAGGAACCAGCTGCCACCTGTCTTTTCAGATTTCTGAATTCCTTCTGGAATGCCTCCTGCCCCCAGGTATACCAAGAGCACCTTACACTTAAAAACCCTCAACCTAGGCGCATTGTCTCTGCCCCCTGCTGTGCCTCCCCTGCCTTCTTCCCAACTTCATAGCTCCTTTGGTTGTGGGGGTACAATGAGGCCTTTTTCCCAGGCTCCCAAGAGTCCTACCTCCGAAAGCACCCTGACACCCCCCACTGTTTGTCAACAGTGAAGTGCCCTCCTGGCACCTGCAGTGCAATCAATGCAGCAGCCTCCTTCTTGGGTGCTGCCATCTCCCACCTAGATCCCTGAATGGCCATCAAGTCAACAAATATTTAAGGAACATCTAGAATGCACCTCTCGCTAGGGTCACCACAGAAACCGGGACCTACAGAAGTCATGCTTCAAGGAGCCAGTCTGGTCTTACAGTACCTGCCTGCCTGTGCTTAATTTTGGTTTTGGTTTGTTTTTAATATTTATCACACATTGCTTACCACACAAGCAATGGGTACTCACTGAGAAAATGCTAGAAAATGCACATAAATACAACCAAGGAAACGAACATCATTCTTCTCCCTACCACTCTTCTTCCACCAAAGTCATGACCCCTTTAGGACATTTCTGTCCAGATATTTTTCCTTCTCTTATTTCAATATTTGAACAATACTGATGTCCCTCGCTGTTAATGTATTTGTTCATTTGTTAATTTTTTTTCTTGGCTTTTTATTTTTTATGTGAAAAAAATGTGTATATATTCATGGTAGATAATGTGCTATTTTGAAATATGTGTGGTATCCAGTGTGGAACAGCCAAATCAAGCTCACTAACATGCTTTATCTCATACACTTACCATTTATTTGTGGAGAGACACCAAAAAAAAAAAAAAAAATCTTCTCTCAGCAATTTCTAAGTACAAGGGAACTTCAGAAAGTTCATGAAAGGGGGAAATGAAAAACAAATCTACTCGGGTACAAAATCATTTTGAATCTGTGCAAAAAGATTTGTCTGTCTCTCTCTGTGTGTAATACACATTTTCCATGAAGTCTTTAAAGACCTCTTATATGCACAAATTTCTTTTTTTTGGGGGGCACTAAAATAAAGTTCTTTTAATTCTACTTTTCCACAACCCTTTTGAAGTATCCTCATATGTACATATTTTTTTTCATTTGTTTTTTTAACTATATTTTTGACAATCTTTACATAGTTAATTACTGTAAAAAGGTTCAAGGGCTATAGGAAAGTGGGTAAGACTATTGTTTCCATATTGTTTCCTTCATGTATCTGAGGTAAAGGTGGATATTGAGGGAGAAGCCCCACCCAGTTTCCCACCCACCCCAGGTCCCGGATGTAGGGGATGCTCCGAGGTTCTTGCTCAAATGGTTTTGATAGTTCACCAGTTATGAATCGCTGCCAATCTCGCCACTCCAAGCATGATGAGGTTGCTGAAGAATCCACTGATTGACATAGTCCATCATAGAGTCTCTGTTTGCCCAGTATTTCGCTGCCAACATATAGCTGAGGTGGTTGATTGACTTGTTCTTTCTTCTATATTTTCTTGGTTAGGGTTCTGAGTCCGGCATTTCGATTGGGGAGATCCCCAAATCAATTTTGTCTGAGGTGTTCCCAGACTAGATTCTTGTATGTACTAGCAAGTACAGGGCCCGGCACAGTCCATCGCCCTGATCAGCTGGTGGTTGCAATAGCTGGGTTGGTTCTGTTTTCAGCCCTGACTTCCACTGGAACCAATGGGTGTTGCAGTCCAGCCTGGTTCTGCCCAGCACATACTCGGCCCTTACATAAACCAGTGGGAGCTGCAACCTAGTCAGAGCAACCCACAATAACCCCTACCAGGCCCACCCCCTACCCTGGTTTGCCAGTACGTGTAGCAGACTAGTTCAGTCTGTCCCACACCCCTTTCGGCTCTCGTACATGTCAATGGGTATTAAAGCTTAGTTCTATCTAACCAGCTCCACTATGCAGTCCACACAGATGCTGTTGGGTGTCTCTCTGTCTAGCCACCCCAGCCCCTGTCCTAGTTTCCGTGCCCTTCAGTGGGAGTGCCCTTCAGAGGGAGGAGCCCACTATTTCCCACCCAGGCCTCTCCCACTCCCGGATTATGCACTCTCCAGGTAGTTCTGTGGTTTGACTTGACAGAATTAGACTCCAGTGCCAGCTTCTGCCAGCTGATGCTGCAGCTAAGCCCAAACAACCCTCACCCACTCTAATTTTGTTGCACCAGTAGGAATAATCAGCCCAGTCTGACTTTTCCCTGATCTGGTCCACATGAGGCCCACAGGTGTTGTAGCCCTACTTAGTCTGGTCTGCCCCCATCCCAGCTCACACTCTCCAGTGGGAGTAACTGTCCAGCAAGGGAACCCCCCCATATTCCTCCTGCCAGCTCTGCCCCCTCCTTTTCTGGTTCTCACATGTGCTGATTGGGCGCTGCGGTCACATCTGGTACAGGCATCCTCACCTTGGCATTCCATATTGTGCACTGGTTTTTTGTCCCGTCCGAACCTGGCTCAACCTACACTCTGTTCTCGTGCTCAGATTGCCAGTGGATGACGTGAACTGATTCACCCTGGTCTGCCCCCAACCCATGCCAAATGTATGCCAGTGGGTAACTTTCCATGGCCTGATCTGGGCTGTTTTCTATCATGCTTCTTGCGCTTACCTGCAGGGACTGTGTCCTGCCAGAGGAGTTGCCCAGGCTCCTCCATCAGAACCTCTCCCAATGCCAGATTTTGCGCATACCAGGGGGTCCATAAGCCAGCCCTATTCAGTTCACCTCCTGTCCTAGCAGGAACAGTGACTTTTCCTGACTGGTCTTCAACCCAAACTGGTCCTTACTGTTGGATGTTTCAGCCTAGCCATGGCTCGTCCATACCCACATACGGCTCACACATGGCTCAGTAGGGGTTGAGACCTTGCCTAGTCCATCCCACATCTACCCTGGTCCTCCAGGACACCAGAGGGTGTTGGAGTCTGGCCCACCTGGGTGCGTCCAATCCCAGTCCACACTTGTGCCAAGGGAGATTACAACCATTTCCTGGTTAGAACGCAGCCCCCATTCCAGCACATGCGCCCCTTGGTGGGAACCTCAATCCAGCTAGGGTATCCCCTTAGCTCCCCAACTGGGCCTGTTCCCAGCCATAGATCACGCACATGCCATAGATCACGCACATGCCAGGGGAGTTTCCCAAGATCCTCCACTTAATCCACTCCCATACCAGTTCTCATGCATGCCATTGGGTTTAGGCCAGTGCTCAGCATAGTCTGGCCTCCCATTTGGCCTTGTAGGAGCTGGTGAATGTTGCAGCCCGGCCCACCCCACACCCTATTCAGGATGCACATTTGGGTGCTGCTGCCTTGACCAGTCCAGACTGTTGTGGGTTCCTTTACCTGTGATTGATGGCAGACTCCTGGGTCACACCTAGCTTAGTCCATCACCACCCCAACTCTTGAGCTAACCAGTTGGACTAGAATTTCCACAGGATTTGGTCCACACATCCCCCACATAATCTACCCCCAGATATGGTTCTCCAGTGCTAGTTAATGTCATGGCCCTTCCTGATGTGACCCGTCTCCTGACCCATCATCATGTCAGGTAATAGGATATGATGCTGCTGGACATGCTCCAAGCCTTAGCTTCTGCATGGACTGGTGTTTGGTGGTCAGCATTGTTCAGTGATTACAAGTTCTTCAAAGGAAGAGTTACTGTCATTGGGAATCTTTACGATTGATTCACATCCCAGAAGCATAGTGGGTTCAACCTGGAGCTACCTAAGCAGCAATTCAAAGAACCAAAACCCCAGAGTTCCTGGCCGGGCGGCCAGCAGGCAGAGCCTGGCGCCAAATGGTGCACTGGCCGCCCAAGGACAGCTCACCACGTGCACATGGTAGCTGGCATCAGGGATCCAGGCATGAGATGCCTGTCCTGAGACCCACCTGTAGCCGGTAGGCTGGTGGAAGTTTAAACCCCCAGGCCCAAGTTCGCACCCCTCCCCAATCCCATCCACTACTCAATGACAGTGGTGGGTGGGCCCTGGGTCCCAGGCCCGCCCAGCCCCAGAGACCCCCCCCTCAGTATACTCACCCCGAAGGGAGCCCCCCCCCCAGCCCAGGCAGGCCTGGGGACAGCTCGCCACGTGCACGTGGTGGCTGGAGTCAGGATCTGAGCAAGAAGACACCCCGTCCTGAGACCCACCTTATCCTCACATATAATACACTGTTATTTGCCATAGTCAGCAAATAAAGGGGCTGGCATTGTGGCAGAGTGGGTTCGATGAGTGTTTGATGAGCGTTAGTTTGAGTCCCTACTGTCCTATTTCTATTCCTCTCCTTGCTAATGCACCTGACAAAGCAGTACAAGAGGAACCAAATGCATGGATCCCTGCAGAACACCACATGGGAAATCCAGGCGGAGTTTTAGGCTCCTCGTTTCAGTCTGCCCAGCCCTGGCTGTTGTGGATACTTGGAGAGCGAGCCAGATCTCTCTCTCTCTCTCTCTCTCTCTCTCTTCCCCTCTGTTAGGTTCCTCTTCTCCTTCCTTTTCTCTTGCTATAACTCTGTCTTTCAAAACATTTTCTTTATATAGTCAGTAAATATTGAGTTCCAACAATGCCAGGCCCTGGGCTTGAGACTAGGAATCCAGGAGAGAGATCCCAAGCAAATCAGACTGCTCTCTGATCCACCCACGTGACAAATTCCTATGAAGCTAAGGTGGAGAGGCACAGGCATGCATCACAGAGACCAGGATGTAGAGAAGTTCCTAAGGGCTGCTCCACCAAGGAGTAGGGTTGCCAAGACAGGGCGGGTCTTTGGAGAGATAGAAATGGAATTCGAGAAGCAGAGCTGACTCACGTATTCACTGTGGTCGGCACGTGTCCAGTCCACTATGCCAGAAAGAGCTCGTGAAAATGTTTTCATTTCATTTGCTGTATAGGAGTGAAGTAGTCATTTTTCCATCTGATGATTGTTTACAGCTTTGTTTACGTTTCCGTGGAATCAGAAGCTGCTTCCTTTTTTACTTGTTGAACTCCTTATTTACTGAAGCATTAAGTCCTTGACTGTAAGGTAAATCAAACATACATTATCTCAAAAGTGAAGGAGAAGGGGGAGAAGAAAGAGCAGGAGGGAGGGTGAGAAGAAGGGGAGTGAGAGAGGAAGAGAGGAAATAGCATATTCTTAAAATTTTATCTATGAACCAAATTGAGCAGTTCAAACCAGAGAAAAATAAAACATTTTAAAAGAAAATGTTGGAAATTATTTTAAAAATCCGAACAAAAAATAAACTTTAGGTTGAAGAAGAATCTTTCATATATAATATACATATAATATAATGTATATTATATAATATAATGTATATTATATATAATTATGGAGGAACGTATCCTCAAAGGAAAGCTCATCTAGGGTAATGACAGTTATGTGGTCCTGGCGTGAAGTCCCGCAGAAATGAAGCAGAGAGGAGGGACCAAGGAGACAGAAACAGATGTGACCAGAAAGACGGCTGAACTTGGAAGCCACCGTATAAATGTGTTCCCTCCTGCTATAAGCACTGGGGGAAAAAAGTTAACAAGCAGTTTATTTAATCTCTTAAAAATGTTATTTTTAAAACCACAATAACATATTCCACTTTAAAATTACTAACATCTGGAAATGAAGAGTGGTTATGGTCATACACCCTTAGGAATGATTCAAAGGCCAAATTTATATTATGTATGTCTTAACCACAAATGAAACCATAAAAGCAGCAGTTAACTAAGTGGGGAAAAATTAGCCAAAAAA
This sequence comes from Ochotona princeps, assembly GCF_030435755.1. Classification (NCBI taxonomy): domain Eukaryota; kingdom Metazoa; phylum Chordata; class Mammalia; order Lagomorpha; family Ochotonidae; genus Ochotona; species Ochotona princeps. The sequence goes on from NC_080832.1 coordinate 108,566,356, forward strand.
AAAAAAGTTAACAATTTTTATTTATTTATTTGAAAGGCAAGTTACAGAGAATGGGACTGAGAGAGACTCACTGGCTCACTCCCAAAGTGGCCTCAGTGGTTGGGACTGGGCCAGCAGGAAATCAGGAGCACTCCATCCATGTCTCCCATGCGGATTTAGGGGACCGAGTCCTGGGCCCATCTTCTGGTGCCTTCATAGGCATATTAGCAGACAGCTGAATCGGAAGTGGAGTAGGCGGAATTCAAGCCTACATCCATAGGGATGCCGGCAGAGGCTTAAACTACGCTGCCACAGCATAGATCCCCCAACATCTGTAATATCATCAATTCTGTGTTACATCTCGAATTGTCTCATAAATGTTACAAGTACTGAACTGTTTTATTTTTGTTTCTGCTGTTGGATTGAAGTAAGAGTCAGGTAAGGGCCACAAGGTAAGTGAGGGCTTTCTTTCAAATGCTTCATCATCGTTAGGTTCCAGAAGTCTCCTTCAGGCGACCTTCAGTGCTTACTTTTGGAGGCATGCGAGGTCTGCCTTGTCCCTCCTCTGGGGGTGTTGACGGGCTCTGGTGGTCACTGTCTGAACAGTAGTCCATCATGAGTTGGTTTTCTGACAGCAGGTAGAGCAGGAAGAGCACCATACTAACTGTGTCTTCCAGGAGGATGGGCCATGGGTCATCCTGGACTCTTTCTAGCAGCTCCAAGTGCTGGTATTTCTCTATCCTCTATGAGGAACTGCTTCTCCATGGACAGCTTCACTTATCAAAGAACATGACCTGTCTGGGCTGTCCTGGGTGCCCTTGCTAGGCTCCAGCAAGTGAAAGCCTGGCTCTGGGAGTCCCAGGACCAAGTGCCAGTCACTCATCTCCTTGAGCCTCATGTGAGAAATGGGATAATGACAAAGGTCTCCCTTTGGGAGGTGAAATTCAGGAATGCTATAAAGTGATGAGTCAGGAGCCAGTGTTGTAGCAGGGTAGGTCAAGCTGCTACCTGTGAGCTCCACTTTCTCTACAGGTGCGGGTTCAAGTCCCAGGTGTTCTGCTTTCCAAGCCAGCTCCCTGATCACAACCTGGGAAAAGCAGCAAAAAATTGCCCAAGTGTTTGGGCCCCTGCTGCCCTATGTGGGAGACCTGGCTGAAGCTTCTGACTCCTAACTTCAGCCTGGCACAGGGCTGGTTGTTGCAGCTAACTAGGGAGTAAACCAGCTCTTGTCTCTCCCTCTTTCCCCATAGCTCTTTAGATAGATAAAGTGCTGAGTCAAAGCCCAGCACAGGAGAAGTACATGGTCACAGGAACTCCTACCACGGTACTGCTTCTACTGCTCCATGCCCTGAAAACAAGGTGGGTAGTGAGCGTCCACCGTCAGGTACTGTAGATCAGGCCAGCATGGGTCTTGCTTTGAGGATAAGATGGGGCTGGGCTGGTTTGAGGAGGAAGGTGCTCATGACATGAAATGGATGCACTGTGTGTGCTGTGAGACCCCTGAGAACAGGAGTCCCTGGTAGATCTCCACACCCATGGTGCCTTGTGAACTGTCATGCCCGAACAGCCCAGAACATGCATTCAAGGCTCCTGAGGCCAAAGTCCTGCGTGTGCTCAAGCTTTGCTCATTGCACGGTTGCTTCTTGGCTGTGGGCTCAGGAGGCAGATATTCCAGGAATCTCGCTCCCTCCTTCCTCTTGGCATCCTTCTCCCCCTCCCCCACCCTTCCCTGCCCCCCCCACCCAAGCCTAGGGTCCCTCGCCCATTGGGTGGACAAGTGGCTAGTTGTCCCTAAGATCTTTATGTCCTTTAGAAAGAGTCATGCTAGAGCCAGAGGGGGCTGTACTGGGCGTTCAATCATGGACTTGAATGAGGCCTACTGTGGGTGCAGCCAGAGGAGTGAGGGGGTGAGGACAGGCAGGCTGGGTGTGAGCAAAGGGTTCTGGCAGATTTCTATTGGGACCAAACTGCAGACGGCAGTAGCTTCTGCAAGCAGCAGCACAGACTGAGAGCTCTGTGAGTAGGGCCAAGGCCCCACGTGGCAAAGCCGTCACTCCCTGACATCGCTGAGTCATTCCTGCATTTCACTACCACCGCCCTGGACTCCCTTCTGGCACCCCTCGTCTCACCCCTGGATGGTGGCCACTTCCTTCCTAAAGGGCACAGCTGTCTGGGTTAGTGCTTTTAAATGCACCACCAACTTACATTTACTTAAACAACAACAACAACAAAAAAGAAATTTATTTTGTTTATTTAAAATGCAGAATTACAGAGAGAGGAGAAACAGAAAGAGAACAGGATCTTCTAGCAATGATTTACTCTTCAAGTGGCCACAGAAGCCAGAGCGAGCCGATCCAAAGCTGGGACCCAGGAGCTTCCTCCAGGTCTCCCATGTGGGTGCAGGGACCCAAAGACTTGGGTTGTTGCCTTCCCATGTGCATTAGCAGGGAGCTGGATTAGAAATGGAGCAGCCAGGACTCAAACCAGTGCCCACGTAGGATGCTGGCACCACAGATGATGGTTTTATCTGATATGCCACAGCTCCAGCCCTTTATACTTACTTTCGTTGCATACACCCAACGCCTGGCAGTCTGGGAAATCCCACAGATGTCTTCTACTATAATGTTTTTTAATACCTAAAATAAAAAGCACCATATTAGCCAGCAAACCAATTATATAAAAATACCAGCATCAATATATTTCCTAAGAATAAAATGTGCATATGGTAATACCAATACTTTTGAATGAACACCATATCATAGAAGTTAGCATAGGAGTCAAATCGCAGACATAACTTTGAAACAATATTTTACTAAAAATAAGAGAAAAGCTGTTATATCTGCCAGCGTCTCAGGGGCTGCTAAAGCCGTGTAACCCAAGGCCTACAGTTGCTACTGCGGGCGATGCTAAACTGCAGAAAATTAGTGCCAACCAAGATGGAACAAGTGTTTGCACCCAGGCTCCTGGAGTCTGCGTCATACTCACGGAGTTCTGTCCCCCTTGTCTCTTCCTATATTCCCAGCAGGCCTCATTCAGACACTACTTAATGCCCAGGACAGCCCCACCTGGCCCCAACCTGGCTATGGCTGAAAGACATAAATTATCTAGAGACAACTGGCCACTTGCCCAACCAAATGGGCAAAGGGCCTGGGGACTGGTTGAGAGGGAGTGATTACAAGTTTGATCCCCTCCCCAGGCCCCAATCCAGCTCCCTGCTAATGGATTGGGAAAGCAGCAGATGATGGCCCAAGCCTTAGGCCCCTGTAATCACATGGGAGACCCAGAGGAAACTCCTGGTTCCTGCTTTGGATCAGCTCAGCTCCAGCTGTGTGGCCACTTGAGGAGTGAACCAGTGGGTGAGAGATCTCACTCCTCTTTGTAATTCTGCCTTTCAAAATGGAACAACAATACTTTTTTTTTGAAGTCCCAGGTTAGAAGAAACTAACAAGAAAAGGCCAAGGAGGGTAGGCCCTGGATAGGAGATCCAACCCCCAAAGGGTCTCCACTCAGTGCAAGGACCCCAGCTCCATCCAGAGGCATCGCCAAAGGTTGTCCTCTGAGCTGCTGAGTGCCAGTCCTGCCTGGAACTAACAGGTTCACCCAGGTCTGGTGCTGCCACACAGCTGTTCAGGCGCCTAAGCTGGCTGTCAAACACAGAGCAGGCAAGGCAGTGACTGTTGGCAGAGGGAATGTCCCACGGAGAGCCCATGTGTCCTTGGAGATAGAGATAATGCTGCTGCCGGCTGGATGAGAACAAGTGGGCTCAATGGGCAATGATGGCACACACTGTGGATCACCATCCTGCCTGCCCTCTGCTGTCAGAGAGAGCTCTCTGCTGCTGTCAGCAGGTGGAAGGCCAGAGGGACACCTGCACCACCATCGCCTTCACCACAGGCAGGTGAACTTGGAAGACAAAGAAGCCCCCGCCCCCTAAGCTGCCCCAAGCCATCAGAACCCACCACACTGTTGAATACTATGATATGTGGGGAGGGAACAGCCTGGATCGAAAATCTGTAGTCGGCCTTGCCAAGCTGGAAGAGGCAAAGGTTAGAGACCTCACCATGGAACTGGGTTAAACGTTCACTGCAGAGTGTTTGGTGAAAAAAAAAAAATCTGGAGTATGTCCATAGTTGCATTTTTTTTTCTCCAGGGAAATAACCATAGATCAAAGCAGTAATTGAAACAAACAAGCAAACGGCTGGGGATCACAGATGGAGAATGTTCGTGTCTCCTTCCTGGGATTGCTAAGAAGTCTTGGGGACAAGACGAGGTGGAAGGTAGAGGAACGGTTCTCCAAATGGTGCAATTTCAGGGACCAGTGATTGAAGAAGAAAGATTCAAGGGTAGGTGCCATAATTCACAGCCTGTGGTGTTGCTCTGAAAATGACCCAGGAGTGGGAGTAGCTTCAGTTGACCTCTGCAGGGAGGGAAGCAGGGCCTCTCTCTTGCTACGGAACTATTTTCCCTGGCATGCGGCCAAACAGTAATGACATTTTGATACGGTTATGTTTCCTTTTTTGAAGAAAGTACCTCGAAACAGCAAAGGAGACGTCTCTGAAATCTTCAAACAATTCAGTGCTTGAGCTCTCTTCACCTGGGACAAACTCCTCGGTAGCCTGTCTGGCCCTGGTGCCAAGGACAAGCAGCTCTGTGGGCAGGGGAGGGGACTATCTGGCCTTTAGGAGACCTGCAAAGTCACTTGGTCTGGCCCTGCCGAGGCAGCAGCAGGTGGGATTTGAAATTCACTCAGGCTCATTATAAAGTTGATAATTTGGTATGGCCTGTAAATGGTATTATAAATATTGAAATTGCGCTTGGCAGAAAAAAAGGTTCTCCTCCCCTGTGGGAATAACTGAAATCTGGCCAAGGTCAAGGCCCGGGCCATGCTTACCTAACTGAACTGTTGTCATTTAGCCATAGCTCTCCCTGTCAAGGTTGAGCTAATGACTGTAGTTTTAAATTTCTTCAGCTAAATCTGCAAGATCTGCTTTTTACTATTTGCTTTGCGGTGGCAGATAGATTGCATAAAACGACCGACTGAGCTGTTGCGAGAGAGAAGGAAAGGCAGAACTCTTCCCGGAGAGCTGGGTTGCTCTGAAGCCAAGAGCTTCTTCCGGGTTTGTCATGTGGGTGCAGGGACACAGCACTTGGGCCAATCTCCCGCTGCTTTCCCAGGCACATTCGTAAGGAAATGGATCAGAAGTGGAGCTGCCAGCACATGGACCAGCGCTCATTTGGGGCGCTGACACGGCCGGCAGCAGCTTTCCACACTCCACTACAGCTCCACCCACCTCCACCCCTCCCTGTTCTGAAGCTTTTCGTCCTGTGCACCCTCCACATCCCCTCCGCTCTTCCTCAGATTCCCAGAAATCACCATTTGCCCCACTTGCTGTTTCTGCATTTCACTTCCTCAAATCCTGCACAGACCTGGAGCCATGTATCCTTTCGTGACTGGCTTGTTTCACTCCAGATTTAACCTTATGGTAGCAGGTGTCAGCGCCTTCTTTTTGAAGGCTGAGAAATACTCCATAAAATGTAGATACAGTTTTCACTATCTCTTGGAAAACTTCACGGCTCTGTAACTTTAAAACATTATTTACTTATTTTTGTTTTATTTGAAAGGCCGAGAGATCTCCATTCACTGGTTCACTCCCTCAATGCCTGCAGTAGGTCAAAGTCAGCACAGAGATCTCCATCTGGGTCTCCCCTGGGGGAGGCAGGGACCCAAGCACTTGGGTCATCAACTGTTGCCTCCCAGGGTGCTCATTAGCAGAAATGCTGGATTGGAAGTGATGCAGTCGAGGCTTGAATCAGCACTCAGATCTGGAATCCAGTGCAACTGGATCTGCTTTACCTGACCAAAAGGATCACTTCTTGACCCAAGTGAGAGAAGAAACAGGCAGCTGAGGAGCTTTGTCAACCGGCATGCCCTTGGGCAGTAGAGGTCAGTTGCTCTGCCAGTTTCCCCTGGTGGAAGTGAGGGGCGTCTAATGACCAGCTGTGGTTCGCAGTTCAACTACGCTCTCAAGGCCTCGCACATGCTGGCCCTTGGGAGCAGGAAACAGTGAGCAGCCATGACAAATATGCATAATAGTATGGAATGTGAGCAAATTATCAGAAGGGATTTGCATACCCATCCCAACCCTAGAACTTTCCCTTTTGCATCCACAAAGTCTAAGATGTCTCAACACTCACCTATTTCAACAGTTTATGCAAGGGCTCAGGGGGCCAGCCCCCTTGCAGAGAAGGGCTGCAGCAAGGCAGTTCCTCCAGGCTGCTGAGAGGGCATGGGGGAGGGGAGAGAAGAAATTCAGCAGGGGAGGGGGACTAAGCAGTTAGGACTGGAGGAAGGAGAAGGAGGAGCCTAGAAAAAAAGGAGGCGGGGAGAGGTTATAGGAAGGCAAGGGAAGAGATAACCGAAGAGAATGAAGACAGCAATTAAGAGAACAGGTGGAGCAGGCATTGTGCTGCAGCATGTTAAGCTGCCACTTAGTAAGTCCACACGTCCAAGTGCTCCATTTGTAGCTCCTGTCTCCCACGTGGGCGACCTGGATGAAGCTCCCAGCTCCTGACTGCTGCCCGGCCCCAGCTGGTGTGAGCATGAGTCCCCCCCCCCCCCTCTGGCTTTCAAGTAAATAAAAATAAACAAAAGAAAATTTGAGAGAGAGGACACAGGAAGTAGAGGCGCAGACAAGATGAAAGAAGAGAGAAGCCAGAAATGATAAACATGTCGTCTAAAAAATCTATTCATCTCTAAGCATTCTGCACTCTTTTTGTGAGGCAGTGAGAGCAAAATAGGAAGAGGCCCTCCTTTATTTTCTTAGGAAAAGAACACAGACCGGAGGTGGGAGTGGAATGGCAGTTTTCCACACAAAGGGAGAGCCCCTGGTCTCTCCGAGCCCTGCCATCCTCCATGCCAGCGGCAGAGGTCATATACACACAGCGCACTGAGAGGACCAGGCGGTCGTTGGGGCTCTAGCAGGTGTGCAGGGGTTAAAAGGGAGGGTTGATGGTGGTGGGCTGCACGGTGGTGGTGTCCAGAGAAGGCCACCTCAAGGCCTTTCCCAGGGTGAACCCTGGTGGGAAGGGGCAGGCTTTCTGGGGTTTCCCAGCGTCCGGGGCTCCTCCTCCTCCAGACCTGCGTGTGGCGCCATAAAAGACACAAACATCCACCAACTCGGATCAGCTCTGCAAACAGCACCCTCAGCCCTTCCACGCCAGATAACACAGATAACCTCTCCCCCCCCCCCCAAGAAGGAACCATCCTAACTCTTGCTGAGTTAACACCCACTAGCCCTCCTTCACGGCCATAAAGATGCACAACCCAGGGACTGCAAACACGGAGTGGGGGGAACACCTATACCCACAAAGCCCAAGATTGGGCAAGGCGATTGTGGTCACCCAACGCTTGAGTCCGTTCACCTCTCCAACTTCTGGCTGCTGCTGCTGGTTAAACGAGTGCAGCCCCAACCCGCTGGCTGCACAGCCGCTCTGCTATGATGCATAGCAAGAGGAGTTCCAAAAAGACACTCAGCCACGGGTAGGGAGGTGAGAGAGAAGCTGGGCCCACTCCTGCACGCCCTGGCGGCGCGGCGGGCGCCTTCTGGAACGAAGCCCACCCCTCCCCCGCCTTCCCCTCCGGCTTTTCTGAGCCCCGGCGGGGGAGGGGCGGCACGCCCTGGTTAGAAGGCTCGGGAGCGTGGGGGGGGGGGGGGGTGTCAAGGCGGTGTTCCCGGCGGTCACGAACTCTGTGTGTGCATGCACGCGCTGCAGCCACACTGCCCTTTCCAAAGGCGGCCGTCTTCCAGGGGCAGGTGAGCACGGCGCGGGAGACGGATGAAGCGCTTTTTGTTGGGGGTAGTTCCTGTTATTCTTCTCTAGCCCCTTTCCTAGACCCCTTTCCCCAGGTTTTTAGGAAGGTGTGTGTAAGACAGACTAAACATCAAGTTTTCCTGGAAGAAACACCAAAGAAACATTCAATTACAATAAAAATAACAACAGCAATAAACTGCTGTGCTCCGTCCTAGTGAATGCACCAGCACTAATAACACATCTAGCTCCGGAGATCGCAGCCGCTCCGGCACTGCGGTGAGCTTTGGGGGTCGCAGACCTTCCAAGCCGCGGCGTGGCTGGGCAGGGTAGAAGGGTCCGGGCTCCGGGCAGCGTGCACCTCGCCCCCACTGCCCGGTCCGCAGCGGGAACCGGCGGGAGAGGGCGTGCTCTAACGCGGGCCCGCCTCCTCCTCAGGATCCAGGGCGGGCCGAGCTGAGCGCGCCGGGCCCCTGTTAAAGAGGCGCGCGGAGGCGGGCGCCGCGCACACTGCGTGTGGCGCGCGGAGGAGCCGCACACGTGTCTCCCGGAGTCGGGCGCCGAGTTCTCCCTCACGATCCTGACGCCCCGTGTGCCCCTTTGGGTGCTCGCCCGCCCCTGCCCGCGTGAGTGGGATCCCGCTTAGTTCCTCAAGCTCAGTAGCCAAGCTTGGCCCAGCCACTTGGTTCCGAGGAGCGGCGCTGTGGTGTGTGTGGTGTGTGGTGTGTGGTGTGTGTTAGGGGGTGGGGGGGTGAGAGAAGGAGCACTGCGCATGCGGAGCTCCAAATTCAAACAGCTGTTCCCTGAGGCCGGAGGGCGGGCGGCCCGCGAGCCGCTGGGCTAGGGGAGGTTTTCGCCAGGGGCAGGCTCCTCGGAAGTCATGGTGGACCGGGGTCCTCTGCTCACCTCGGCCATCATCTTCTACCTGGCCATCGGGGCGGCGATCTTCGAAGTGCTGGAGGAGCCGCACTGGAAGGAGGCCAAGAAAAACTACTACACGCAGAAGCTGCATCTGCTCAAGGAGTTCCCCTGCCTGGGTCAGGAGGGCCTGGACAAGATCCTGCAGGTGAGCCGCTGCCTTGGACCCCGACAGGCACCCTGGGACAGCTGCAGCTCCAGACCGTGGGTTACGCGACCCAGGTTCCCACGGTGGGGCTGTGTCTCCCGCCGGGGCCCCTAGGCGCGGAGAGCCCAATTTGTCGTTGGGTTTGGCTCCTGGGCGACCTGGGTTTCGCCGTGGCGGGGTGTGGGTGTGCGGGCGGATAAAGGCGTTTATCTTTCCTTGGAGACGCTCCCGGAGTCCTCGGAACCGGGCTGGGTGCCACCCCTCGCGCCTCTACCGCTGCTCTCCAGGGCTGGTGCAGCTCGCGCCGGCCAGAGCTGCGGGAAGGGTCCTGGGTTCTGAGCCTGGTCAATGAGGGGGGTGGTAGAAAGGCATGGGGGGTTCTGCTGAGGGGCCCACTGGCCAATGGCCGGTGGCTGGAGTGGCGCGCGGACTTCCGGGAAGGTATACTCGTGTGGGCATCCCTAAAGGCTGGAGTTAAAACTTGATCAACGTGGGAGGCTGAACGAAACCGGATAGTCCGGAAGGTGGGGATGTGCGACATGGGGGGCCTTCCTGTGCTTTGACGGAGAGTTTTGTGGGTGCACTAGCCCTGCAGGTGGCCATGACCTCACAGATCAGTTGGGGGTTAATGGCCTTAACTGGGACCTAGAGAGGAGATCCTTCCAGCCCCGTTTCCTGAAGGCTCAGCATCAGCTCCGCCCTTCTCAGTGGATGAAGCCAAAAGGGATGCCTGGTGAGGAGCATTTTATTCACAGCCTCTGGAGTGACCTTCATTTTTCGGATCCCATCCACGATGTGGGCAGGAACTCTCATTCCTTCCTTCCTCTGGCCCCTGGCTGCTGGGAGATAGCCTGTCACCAGTGGTCCCGCCCTTGGGTCCCCAGGTGCGCGGCCAAGCTGCCTTGCCAGGCCTGTAGAAACTTGTCCTCTAGGGAGGTGGTGGACGGGAAGGTCCAGACTGTGGAGTTCTGGTCGGCTTGGCCCGGAGAGTCTCCTGCCGGTAGCAGTTCCCCCTGGATATTGGAGACTAAGATGCTGAGAATTAGCTTCAAGATATTGGGAAGATTAGGCTCAGAATAGCATGAGTTGGTGATGGGGGGATGCCCCAGCTTCCTTCTGGCATGGCCGGAAGGATGAGGGGTCTCTATGATTTTCCTGGAGGAAACAATTGCCCTGGAGAACCGGAGCTTTTGTTTGGTTTGCTTCGGGCTTTGTTTGGAGCAGCATAGACGGGGAGTGTGATAAAGCCTTTAGCTGCCCCCCAAACACTTCCCTCTTCATCGACTCCTCCTCCGCCACTGCAGGGGAAGGAAGGAAAGAATTCAAGGCTGGATGTGGGAAAATAAACTTCAAAACACAAGGAGCAGGGAAAGGGGAGGGGGCAGACGTCCAGAGGCTGGGCAGCCGGCTGCAGCTGCTGGTGGTGGTAGTGGTGCTGCTGGTGGTGTCCACACAGCTTCCTTAAGGTGTTGGAACAAACAAATTGCCTCTTATTCAAGATCCTGCTCAGTCAGTCCACAGCTAATCCCCCAAGGTAGGCAGGTAACTTTTAGAGAAAGGATTTGGCATCAGGCCAGTCTGATTTAGATATGATTATAGATAAGTTCTTTAACAACAAGGTCCTGTCCCCATTCTTGGCCAGAAAAAAAAAAAAAAAACCAAAACCAAAAGAAAAAAAGAAAAAAAAAATACCCCACCCATCTCAAACCAACCCTAACTGGGTAAGTCCCCTCCCTGCATAGGAAAAACCCAAGAAAGGACTGCAGACCAGTGGAAGCTTTCCCTTGTGCCTTTTAGTTTGCATAAATCTGCTGCAGTCTGACTCCAGGCACCTCCCTGGGCCTCAGGAAATTAGTTTAAGGGAATACAGAAGTGGCCAAAAGTCTTCTTTCCCATTAAGAGGCCGCTTGGGGTTTCCCACCCAAGGGTCCAGGGCCTTTATTGTAGCTGGTTCTGGTGAGTACAAAGGAGTCCCTAGCTAGGAATTCCTGAAGTGGGAGCTGGAACCCAGCCAGGGATTTGAGAAGGAAGAGGGTGCATTCTGGATAGGGGGTATTTGTGCTGGAAACCCATCAGCTCTTTCAGATGCGTGAGAAAGGGAGTTGGCTCCCAGGGTCGTCAGGTGCTTCCTGCCCTACTCAGACTGTGATTTGAATTCAGGCGCACAGAGGCTGTCTTTTCAGCTTTGGGGACATGTGGTCACCCACTTTCCTGCCTGCAGAACCATTTTGAACCCTGGCTCCGAAGCAGAGACTCCCACAGAGGAAGTCCCGGTGAAGCCACGCACCTGCTCTGCCCTGGTCACGATGGGTGGTATTCTAGCAGACGGCAGAGGTGACTTGGCCATTTACCCCTGGAGCCGGTGAATAAGGGCTTGGCTTTGGGCGAGGCTCCAGTGACATGGAAATACAGGTGAGCAGTCTGTGGCTAGCCTTGGTTGGGCACTCAGCTGAGCCAGTGGTATCTCAACCTATGTCCTTGTCTATTCTTGACAGTGATCACAGAGAAATTCTGTTGTCAACACAGGCACTGCATCGCCAGGAGGGAGGGCTCCTGCAGCTTCACCCACCTTTGACCTCCCTGCTGGGATTGTTGCTGTGTCAGTGAGCTTAGTAAGCTGCCCCTCTGGACTCTGCTCTGCTGGAGAATAATATTTTCTATTTCCTCCAGAGCATGCGCTGGCATGCAGGCTTCTGTGATGTTGGCCAGCTCACCTGGCCACTCCTGCAGGACTGTGGCCACGTGTCTGTCCACCCGGTGCACCTCTCCTTGTGGAATTCTCTCTTTCCTCTCCCCAACCAATTGGAGGAAAGGAATGACAACTCTTCTGCCTTGGTCTAGCTTGCAGTGTTTATAAGAAAGGGAGGATTAAGAGGCCCCTTGCCCACAGACCACTTGGAAGAGGTGTTCTCTTGCATTCTTAATGGGCTCTTGATGACCACCCCTAAAAAAGGGGAATGTGAAGAAGATGATACTGCTCGCCTACGATTCTGTAATGCAGTTAGATTTCACATCTCAGGATGATACTTTCAAAGTATAGCAGAAGTGAATTGGTCAATCTCTGCTAAGTACTTACTTTCCCCAGGCACTGAACAAGGATGTAGAAATACTGGATATTGGGCCCGGTTCTGTCTTGCTGAGATGGAGGATAAATAAACCCTCTTTGAAACAAGATAGAGGACATAGCCTTGATACAGGTGCCCAGGAGGGTCTGTTATTTTCAGATGACACCTTCCTTCTATTTATTGGAAAGACTGAGGGTGAACCAGAGAGAGACTGTGCGATGTTTGCTTTTGTCTAGCTGATACCTGCTCTAAGTGCCCCCAGCAGCCCCTGGCCCAGCGTGAAGCTAGGAGTCCATAAAGCAATCCCACGTGGGCAGGTAAGGGTTGAGACTGAAAGTTCCTGGCTAGGGCAAAGAAGGGAAGAAGATCCTACCAAAAGGATGGCAAGTTGTCTGTCCTTTATCCTAGCCCGGGTTTCTTTTTTTCTTTTTTTAAGATTTATTTGTTTTTATTGGAAAGTCAGATATACAGAGAGGAGAGACAGAGAGGAAGATCTTCTGTCTGTTGATCCACTCCCTAAGTGACTGCAACAGACAGTGCTGCACCAATCTGGAGCCAGGAGCCAGGAGCATCTTCCGGGTCTTCCATGGGTCTTCCATGCGGGTGCAGAGTCCCAAGGCATTGGGCCATCCTGGACTGATTTCCCAGGCCCAAAGCAGAGAGCTGGATGGGAAGCGGGGCCGCCGTGCGATCCTGGCGCGTTTAAGGCGGGAACTTTAGCCGCTAGGCCAGGGCGCTGGACCCCCAGGGTTTTTGATGTGATTCTTGGTTTTCCTGTCACCCCAGGGCTTGCCTCGCTCTGGTGCCCCACACAGGCTTTTGTGCTTTGGGCCACTGAGCTAGCCTGAAAGCCTCTCGACTCCCCTGGCCTCCCCCATAAAGTGCAAGATGTACCCCTTTCATTTCCTGTGTTTTTCACACTATACTGCACATACTGCTGTTTGTCTACAGTGGTAAGGCATTTCTGACCTCCTATTAATAACACATGGCCTTCTCCCCACATTAGAAAAATACAGCCATAAGCTATGATGACATTACATCCAGCCCAAATGCTTAGAATGGGGCACATCGAATGATTTGGGCAAGTAAGAGTTAATCAGAACATTTTTTTCTTCCCCCCAACCCAAACACACACCCTCTTTGTTTTAAACTTTGGTGGAAATTGTAAAATGCACTGGTCTCCTTAACTGCCTTTGTGAGCCGAAGGAAACACAATGGACCTTTTGATTATCGGGACTTGGAGGCCTCCTCTGTCCACATCATTGGTTTGAGCTTCAAATGCAGCGTGGATAAGTTGGGTTCCTGTGAGATAATGGACAGCAGAGGCTCCTTCCTGGTGGCTTCCTTTTCTTGTTTGTGTTAACTGTTCTGGGTCGAGTTTTAATAGTTAAAGTGAGTATTTTAAATTGTTTCTGAGAGCTTTACTAGAACCCTTAACCGTGGTTACAGGTGGTACAATAATGGTGAAGAGAATTGCCGAGGGTGGAAATTTGCACATGTTGACAGGCACCAGTGAGGGGGGCTCCTTCCAGGAGGGGTACAAAGGAGGTGATGATTGCTTCTTCTAAGTATTTTCCTGGGGTTTTGCCCTATTTATAGTCTGGTGTTTAACAGCAACACAGTCCTCCGGTTTTTGGATGCTGTACTTGGCCCTGAGCTCAGGTCAGAGGCTTTCATCTGCAGCTGGGCTGTTTGCTCTCGGATGGAGTTCAGCCTCTGAACTCGGGAGTGGGGGCTGGCATTGGGGTTGGGAGCAGGGAAGAACAAGGCTTTGGGGAACTGAGGAGCCCTCAGACCCCCAAAGAACCAGTCAGAACTGACTGACAGGAACTGGGTGATGGCGTGGCTCCTCTGTTTCTATGACTTCCCTTCCCAGAGTGGGGAAGGAGACAGGTGGATTTTTTATGGAAGATGTCTCTAAGTGCCTTTGCACTTGGAGTAAGATAGAAGGGCCTGGCCTGTTATGCACCCTGCCCACGGATGGCAGTGTGGCCAAGGGACAGGCGGGGGTCTCTTCAGGCACTGCTTCCGGGGCTGCTGTAGCTGGAAGATTGCTCATTGGAGCAGTTTGCCTGGTGGTCAAGGGGTGGCCTTTCTGAGAGTAGGACTTGCCACGTAGCAAGAGCTGAGTGTTAGCTGATACCAGCAGTGTCACTAGCGGGACGGGGCAGGGGTGGTCCATGCATGTGGGTATCGCAAAGAATCGGGAAAATCTTCCTAAAGTAGAAGCAAGGTCCACTTGAGGGTGGGGAGGAAAAGAAACCAAGAAAACACAAAATTTGCCATTGCATCAACTTTTAAGTGTGCTGAAACATATGGTTTAGTAGTGTCAGCTGTATATATTCAAATAGCTTTGAAACATATCTCTAGAACTTTTCCCTTTAGCAAAATAAGCTAGACCCATTCAACGGCTGTCTTTTTCTCTCTCTGCCCCACTCCTGGCAACTAGTATTGACGTTTCTGCTTTTATGAACTTGATGACCTCGAATGTCTCCTGTGGGATCATATAGCATTTTTGCCTTCTGTTGTATCAAAGGGTATAACTACTGTGGAAATACAATGCGGGGATTCCTTAAACTGTTAAAAATAGAACTACCATGTGCTCCAGCAGTCTCACATATCACTAAAGTTTTTTCAACGTTTTGATTTATTATGCAAAAGGCGTCAGAATCGGAAAGAATTTTTTTTTTTATTACAAAGTCAGATGTACAAAGGGGAGGAAAGATAGAGAGGAAGATCTTCCGTCTGATGATTCACTCCCCAATTACTGCAACAGCTGGTGCTGTGCCCATCCAAAGCCAGGAGTCCATAGGCTCCTCCGGGTCTCCCATGCGGGTGCAGGAACCCAAGACCTTGCACCATCCTCAGCTGTCTTCCCAGGTCACAACCAGGGAGCTGGATGGGAAGTGGGGCCGCCAGGATTAGAACCGGCGCCCATATGGGATCCTGGTGCATTCAAGGTGGGGACTTTAGCCACTAGGCCACCGTGCCAGGCCCAGAAAGAATTTTTTTTTAAGGACTTACTTAATTGCAACTTAGAGATCTTCCATCTGCTTGTTTACTCCCAAAATGTCTGCAATGGTTGGGGCTAGGCCAAAAAGTCAGCATCCAGAAACTCCATCTGGTTCTGCCACCTGGGTGGCAGGGGCCCAAGTGGGGGCAGGCACATTAGTAAGAAGCTGGATTAGAAGCAGAGCCGGAACTTAAACCCAGGCTTGCTGATATCAACACAGGGACCAGGTGTCATCTTCATAAGAGAGGCAGATTTATAGAGACAAAAAGATCTTCCTTTGGCTGGTTCACTTCCCAAGTGGCCGCAATAGCTGGAGCTGAGCCAATCAGGAGCCAGGAGCCTCTTCCAGGTCTCCCAGTTGCGTGCAGGGTCCCAAGGCTTTGGGCCATCCTCAGCTGCTTTCCCAGGCCAAAAGCAGGGAGCTGGATGGGGAGTGGAGTGGAGTGGAGCAGCTAGAAAAAGAACTGATGCCTATATGGGATCCCAGCACTTGAATGGGAAGTAGCCATTGAGTCCTTGTGCTTGCCTCCTATCCCCTACTGCCATGGTAGTATTTTAACCTTTTAGCCAAATGCCAGCCCCTCTAACTGCTTTTTCAAAAAACCGCCCTGTTGGCTGCAGGCATCCTCTCACACACACCCCCCACGTAACCAGGGTTAGAGGAAATTGCCTTTCTGGGTTTAGCCAAGGAATTTGAACTCCATCAAAGTTTTTTTTTTTTTTTTTTTCAATTTCAAATTAGGGCTGTGAAGATGACATTTGAGACAGCACCTTCTTTCTTTATAGCCCTTGACAACTTAAAAGAAGTGCAATATTCTCTTAACAGTATTTTCTGTGGGCTGAGCCCTTCCCCCATGCGTGTTATTGTAAGGATGCCTCATTGCTCCTTGTGATGTGAGGGAGTGTGGGTTTTTTTCCAACCTCCACCTAACCCCGAAACCCACACCCCCCCAACTTTCAGTTAGGGCGTCTATCATGAGCCTCTGGGGAAGGCAGAGTCTGGGTACTTGGCCCAGCTGAAGATGTTCCCCGTCCTGTAACACCCGTTTGTATAAAGAGCCACTGTGCTGCAGACCTACAAAACCTCCCCTAGACTTGGGCGACGTGATGGGGGCGAAGGGCCACGGTGAGGGAACACAGATGAAGGTGGTAGTGGTGGTGGGGCTCCCTTCTGGCTGGCTGTTGTTTGTGTATCAGGAAGCCTCTGAAGCCAGAGGGGAGGGTCTATAGCCCTGGAGAGCTCAGTGTAGCTGGGGAGAGGAAATTAGGCCATGGACGGGAAACCAGGGAATGCACTGCGGAGTGCCGAGTGATGGGTGGCAGATGGTAGAGACTGGAGAGGTGGCGGAGGGTGGGAGGGCTTTGGAGGATTTGGTTTGTGCTTCCTGCTGCTTGTAGAAGCCCTTGGCCTGTGGGGGAATCTGAGCAAGACGCAGGACCCTGAACTGGAGGAAGGAGAGGCAAGGAGTGTATTTATGAGATTGGTATGGGCCAATGCACCTGAACTCCCAAAGTGTGCACCATGGAGAGAAAAGATGGGTGCTTTTTTTGTTTTGTTTTGTTTTGTTTTGTTTTGTTGCTTTTGGACTTGGAGAAGACCAGCTTAAGGGATGAGTGGTGTGGAATGCCTACTGTGTGCAATCTGTCTCCTTGAACCAGTGCTGAGGGATGGGTATGTATTCCTACTGTTGTCCCTCCATACAAAATTGTGGAGACCATGTCTATACAGCACAGTAGAGCTGACATTCAACTCCCCTCTTGCTAACTCAGCACGTTTACTTGTGTCTGAGTGGGTGCAAGCAACTCCTAACTGAGCAGTTACCTGGCCGCAGGCTGAGCCCAGGGGCATTATCTCAACGTTTCATAGATGCCATGGGCTGTAGGTGTTATGATCAGCACTGCTGTATAGCTGGAATGGGCGTTTGAACCCAGATTTCACTCAACACCATTTGGCTCCGCCATGGACTGTGTTGAAGGCTAAATATGCGGGGAACAGGGGCACCAAGATGGGAAAGTACAGGGCCTGTGTGGTGCCAAGCTCGCAGGATCCTGAACATTATAACTCTTGATTTTCTCTTTTCACATGTGAAATGGGATAATAGAACAGTGTCTCCCTCCATATGAACCGGGAGTGCCAAGCGTGTGTGCTGGGTGGTCCACTGTACATTAACTACTGTGGTTTCCATTTCCCATTTTCCTGCCCTACCCCTCTCCCTTTTTTAAAGAGTTATTTATTTTTATTAGAAAGGCAGATTTACAGAGAGAAGTAGAGACAGAGAAAGAAAGATCTTTCATCCACTGGTTTATTTCCCCAATGGCTAGAGCTGAGCCAATCTGAAGCCAGGAACCAGGAACTTGTTTTGGGTCTCCCATGTAGTTGTGGGGTCCCAAGGTTTTGCTGTTTTTCTAGGCCACAAGCAGGGAGCTGGATAGGAAGTAGAGCAGCCGGGACACAAATCGTTGCTTGCATGGGATGCTGGCACTTGTAGGTAGAGGATTAGCTCTTTGAGCCATTGCACAGCCCCTCTCTGGCTCCTGTGTTCCTGAAAGCTCTTCACGTGCCAGCTCTGCATTGATCTTGGATCAGTAGGTGGGGGACAGGGAAGATGCTAACCCACCATGTCCTTCTGGGTGGCACACCCCCTATTGTTCATGTTCTACAGATTCACCCATAACCCTACTTGCCAAAAGAGTACACAGCCAACCCGTAGACATACGAAAGTTTTACATCTGATTTCCAAGGCCCATCCCAGGCCTTGGTTACACATCCTTGTATGGAGAATTCCTGGATCCAGATGGCCTCAAGGGCCATCACCTACTTACAGATGGTGGCCTCCCAGTGTCTGGGGTCAGAGTTGAGCCTTCACTGGGGACAGGCACTGCCTGCTGCTGCGCAGAGGGCCTGTGGTGGCTGGGACCCTTTGACTTTGAGATGTGTGTTCTTTGTCCTCTCCTCCATCTAAATATTTGGGTTTTCCGCTGAAACATTTCGTCAGGATTGTATACTTCTGGCTGTTGTCACCTCCCATGCCCCAGTGTAATCTGGCTGCAGCCGCTCAGCTGGGCCCTCGGATCTGGGAGAGAAGCCACACTGGGCTGAGCGCTGGCTGGTGACGGGCCCTGAGGGCTGCCTTCTGTGCCTTGTCGGGTGGGGCTGTCTGTGACTCCACACTGGAACCTCTCCTGAACCACTGCTTTGAGCTGATGGAAGGCTGATTCTGACTTGCAGCCTGTGACATGTGACCCTCTCCCAGCCTTATCTCTCTGAAGTCATTCATTCCTTCATTCAAGCAAGCATAGTGCGCCTGTCCAGTTAGGTCCTGCTTGACTGCAGGAGGTCTGTGTGGCCAGCAGCTGTGTCTCTCCACCCCTGAGTCTACATGACCAGGTGTAGTTCTTGACATGCTCAGTGATCCGTTGTGCCTGTGTGCCCAGCAGTGCGCCAGTCTCAGGGGGGCACTTCCACTTGGATGTCCATCCTGGAGGGGCAGAGCCTGCTGCAGGATCTGGGCAACGTGAGTCCACACACATGAACCAAGCTAGACTCTAGCTGTGGGCTCGTGAAAGGGGGAGGCCGGATTGCCATGATTATAGTTAATTCCCATTTTCCCCTTCAAGCCTCATGAGGTGGGGCTTGGACAAGGACAGTCCTTCTTATTGTGTTTCGGGGGTTGATTGGTAATTCCCTATTTATGGGTTTTTGTGTGATAATTTCTGTTGGGCACCTTTGAAGTCCATTCTTGTAGTCCTCGCTCTCTTTCTTTTAAGATTTATTTATTTTTATTGGAAGGGCAGATATACAGAGAGAAGGAGAAAAAAAAAGAAAGATCTTCCATCCGCTGGTTCACTCCACAAATGGCCGCAACGGCCAGAGCTGAGCTGATCCGAAGCCAGAAGCCCAGAACAGGAAGCTTCTTTTGGGTCCCCCATGTGGGTGCAGGGTTCCAAGACTTTGGGCTGTCCTCAACTACTTTCCCAGGCCACAAGCAGGGAGCTGGATGGGAAGTGCAGCAGCTAGGATAAGAACCAGTGTCCCTATGGGATTCTGGCTTTTGCAAGGTGAGGATTAGCCAACAGAGCCATTGCACAGGGTCCTCTTACGGTTCTTCATAGAAGAAATGCTTTGCTGTCATCTGTAGTCTCCACACTGCTCTGCAGCCTACCACAGCGTGTCCCTCCTGTCTCCCTGCTTGGCCCTTCCTGTCCACCATCTCCATCTGCCCCGTCCCCAGCCTCCCACTACCACCACCACCATTCTGCCTGCTTGGAGATCAGCTTTGTGATAGGAGTGAGGACAAGTGGTACCCCTCTTTCAAGTCACCCCTGAGATTTGCTCCCACTTCTGCCAATTGTGAAACCCCCCTTCTCCAGCACCTTGCTTGATTTGAACATGGCATTGCCCACCCACCATGGGAGAGGAGAAAGGTGGTGCAGGTCACGTGTGGGGCTGGGGGGACGGGGCCATGCAGTTTATACTGAGTTAACCTTGAAGACAGCTTGCTATAATGCCCCTTTGGGGGGCGGGATACTTTCAGAACTCACAGCTGTTCTGTTGAGAACCCAGCTTCCCATCTCCCCTCTCCCCCCACCCTGGTTTCATGAATATTCCCTCACTCCCCTCCCCACCCCACAAGTCCTCATGGGCTCTGTGAATGGCTGGAGGGAGCCTGGGTCTCAGCTTTCAAGGATCTGTAGGTCTCACACTTAGTCCATGTTTCCTAAGCATATATTGTTGTTTATTACCTGAGGATTTTATGCCCAGTCCTGCCTGAGGACTACAGCGCAGCGAACGAGAGCCCTGGGCCCTGCCTTTTATGGACTTTGTTGAGAAGGCAGGAGGGCAAGTGCAAGAGCTGGGGAGGAAACTGCACGCAGACCCTTCTTGCTTTTTTTTTTTTTTTTCTGCACGGCCTCTGAGCAGGTGCTGGGGGTGGAGTGGGGGAAGCCCAGACTGTGTAGAGAAGGGCCCTCCCTGGCTGATAGCACCATGGCACGAGAGAGCAGTTCCCACCCCTCGGCCCATCCTGCAGTGGGGGAGCACAGGAGGTGTTGGCAGGGTGTTGCCATGGGCAGCTGGGAAGTGCATGACATGACCTAGTCCCCTAAGAAGTTTGCAAATATGCACGACTTGGCTCCCGCATGCACCCTCCCCTGACACACACACACACCCCTCTTGCCATATTCCCATTCTACAAACCCATTCATCTGAGACCTTTATTGTGTTCCCTCTGTGGGACCTGACTCTGGGAGATCTGGCAACCCAGTGGATATCATCCCATGTACTCAATGGGAAACAGAGGGGTTGTTGTGGAGTGATGAGGCTGGCGCAGAACCAAGGTCGAAGTGATGTAGCAGCTACAAGCTCTGGAGCGTACTTTGCTGACCCATATCTGAGCCCACTCCTAAGCCTTTTCCGAGTTGTCTTTGCATCAGAAACTGCTGGCAATGTATTTCATGCAAGCTCTGGGCCTGTCTGGTTTCCTCACCTGCCCTGGGATCCTGGGCTGCCTGGGAGTCTTTGGAGAAAGAGGCAGTAGGTGGAGAGTGCGGTAAGCCCGAGGCTTAGAAAGGAGGATGTTTTTCTGGGCCAGCCAGAGCCTGGGGCTGAGAGAATCGGCTGCTTCCTGCTCTCAGGAGCCCTTCTAGCCCTGTGCTCAGCTGTCCCGGGAGTTGCAAGCTGGGTTTGGAAGCTGGCAGAGGGTGCCTCATGCTCCACTATCTGCATTCACCCAAAATGTAAGGCTGCAGGGAGCTTCGTGGTTATTTAATTGGCCTCCAGCCTCCCAGAGTCAAGGCCTGGAGTTTAGATTGTATAACTTGTTCAAGGTTACTCTGCTCACCAGGGGGCAAGGGTGAAGGCAGGGGAGGGGGGTGCAATAAAGGAGCAATTAGAGCTAAGTGGGGGTAATTAGGGAAGGGTTCTTAGAAGCAGTGGCCCCCAAGAGGATGCTGCTTGGTACAAAGGTGTTTGCTGTCCCTCCTAACAGGTGTCCTGGTCATCCCAGCCCTCCAGGAACCAGGTAGCCAACCAGGTCATGACCCCAGAACACACACCCTTCCTCTGTCCTCTGCCTCAGACAAGCAGCCAGGGCACTGGTGGTATCATGGATGTTCTGCTGGTTGCATGACTTCACTATCTTTGTGGACCCCTGCCCTTGATCCCAGTGGACCTCCCAACGGACTATGGAAACCCTCTCACTAGGGAGAGGAGACTCTCTGTGACCCTGCATTGGGGTAGCAAGTCTCAGCAAGTTTAGGTTGAGTGATAAGAGCTGACTTTGAGGGGGGTGGAGGCAAGGACAGCTGCACCTTTCACCTAGGGCACACGCAGTTGCTGCCGTGGCTTTTTGGCACCTCGGTTCCCCATCCACGGTGAAAGACGGGCACAGACAGGCGCGTCTTTGCGTGTTGTTTTGCAGCTGGATCACTGAGTCCTGGTGGTGCAGCCTGCTGCTTGGACCCAGGCCTTCTGAGCACAGGACCACAGCTCTGGGAGATTTACCTATTGCTCAGGTGCCATAGTGTCCATCTCTGCCAGCCCGAGGTCAAGTCACCCTGCATACCCTGGAGTCCGTCCGCACCCAGGAAGTGCCCTGTGCACTTGCCTGCTGGCCCAGAGCCAGGCACTGTTTGCTCTTGGGGGTTCAGACACCCTGCCGCCCCCGCCAAGCACCTCTGTTTCCTGATCATATTGACTTTACATAGATTTGTTTGCCGTTTTGAACATAAAACATTTTAATGCTGGAAAACCTGGGCTATATAAATGGGTGCTGCCGCTCACCCCACCCGTCCTCCCCCTCCCACTCCATCCTGAACAAACAGGTCCCTGACCTTGGTTCACCACTTTCGCCCACCCCTTGCCCCTTGGCAGGTCTGTGGGTCAGGGAGGGGGGACCCTGAGGCTGAGAGCCACCAAGAAAGAATCGGGGAGATGGCAGGGAGGCGCAGGGGCCTCTTAGCTGTAGGGAGTTCTGTCAGTCCACACACAGCCTGCTGTGTCCTGGTATCTCTTCTCTTGGCCTCCCCAGAGGCAAGAGACTGGGGAGGACTCTAGTGCTCATTTTGGGAAGGAAGCGGCTTCATCTCCTTTCTCAAGGGGTCTGGAACAACCCTGATAATCGCCCACCCGACAAGGCACAAATGGGTAGTGTGCTGCTTAGGGTGTGGGGGCTGGCCCTTGCACTTGGCCATTGCTTATGGTTGGAGTGCACTTGTGTTTACTTGGAGTTCTTGCTCCTCTCCAGCCCCCCTAGTTCAGCATGGAGGTGGGCACCTGTCCATAGAATTTTACAGGGAAGAGAATGCGTGTCCCATCCCTCCTGTTCAAATAAAGCTCACCTCCCAGGGCCGAGGAATGCATCCCGTCACTGTTGGCTTTGGAAGGGTGCCTTCTCGGTGTCCACTGCACGCCCAGGGGAGAAGTGCTGAGTGGGGCCCTGCCACAGGGGTGTCTTGTCAGCACCCTCCTCCCCCACCTGGGGGGAGCAGGAAAAGGGAGGGTGCCCCGGTGAGCAGCTTTTCAGCAACCACTGCCAGTCCCCTCCCGCCCTCCCTCCTGCCCTGTTCCACTGCCCAGGCTCCAGCCAGTCCTGCCGCTCACAAGAAATCAGTGCTCGGTGTGTTGTGTTCCCCACCACTGTGGGGCCCAGCAGCCAGCCAGGGTCTGGGCTGCGTGGCTAGGTCAGCTCACTGCATGCCTGGCAGCTGAGAACTCGATCATGAAGGCATGTGTCAACTCTGTGTCCAGCACTGGCTTAAGGGTTGCGGGACTTCAGTGAGAATTGTCAGACAGCCTTCCTGCCTTGGATATAGGTGCGACCCTAACGTTTGGGGAGATTGCTGCCATGCACTGTGGGTTCAGGGTCATTTGCTCCTCCAAGAGAAGCAGGTGCCTATAGCCTATGGCTGTCAGGGGCAGCTCCCTGGACCTTGAGGTTGCCTGCGTTGGTGTCTGTCATTCTTCCGCAGTTAGCATCCTCACTGTAGATTTTTGCCTTGTCCATCCTTGCCCAGCAGCTTCCCCAGCTCCTACTCACAGCTCATCCATCGGATCCCAAATCCAGCACCCTGTCAGGACAATACATGAAGGGCATCCCTGAAGCTGTCTTTGTCTTTGCCCTATGTCCCAGCATCCCTCAGACCCAGAGGAGACCATGCCTGGCCAGGTCCTCCTCCTCACCACCCAGCAAGGGCCCTGGAACTGGTCACCCTTCCCTGGCCCTGGTGTGTACAGTGTCCCGCTGGCCTAGGACACTCTGTTCCCTGTGGAGAGATCGATAGTTTGCCTTGGCAAAGTGTGTGTCAGCATCCCCCGGGGTGTGGGTGAGGTAGGGTTGGGGGGTATGTTGTAGCCCTTTCTGGACTCAATGGAGGCTGTAGGGCCAAGGCAGGGTAACTTGGGATGCTGGGAAAACTTGGGGGTGCTGTTGAGGATAATTCTGTGTCCCCGTGTCCCAGCCTCTCTGTTTTTGGAACCCCTGGGACTCAGGGCAATGTGGTTCAGCCTTTCTCCACCTGCTGTGCTGGGGGCCCATTGTGTGCAAGGGCTTCACTTCTCCCCTGGGCGCTAGACTTCCGGTAGCTGGCTTCCTGCATAGGCACACACTCCCACACTCCTCAGCTACTGAATTGGTGTTGATTGATGAGGTTGATGGGCTCTGGAGTGGCATAGGAGACCCTTAGGCTGGGGCTCCCCCAGGTTTAGAGCTTCTCAGAGTAGGGCTAAGTGGAGATTACCCAAAAACAACTAGGACATGAGTTGGAGTTGTGGAAGGCAGGGAGGCTGGCCACAAAGTGCGTGTCTGTTAGTGCTGAGTCACAGAATCTTAATTTAAAACCAGAAGCCAGGCAGGTGCTGAGTCTGGGGGTGATAGGGTTACAGACGGCTTTCTTTCTCTTCCTCTGCCTCCCACATTTGCCCAGGTAATGGTGTTTGTATGACTTTTGTAGCAAAGAATTCAGTTCCTTTAAGGGAGAGATAATCTGCATCACTTCCCACCCCTTGCCCTGTCAAGATTTGTTTTTTATTTATTTAAAAGGCAGTTACAGAGAGAGAATTCTTCCACCTGCCAATTCACTCCCCAGATGGCCACAGTGACCAGAGCTGGGTCAGGCTGAAGCCAGGAGCTTCTTCCAGGTCTCCCACAGGGGTGCAGGGGCCCAAGCTCTTGGACCATCTTCTGCTGCCTTCTGGATACTCAACTTCCTCCTCCAGGCACCAGAGCAGCCCATGGGGGGCCTTCAGTTCAGCTCCCAGGGAGGCAACTTGACTAAGGAAGGGGGTCGCAGGGACTGGTGACATGGGAAGGCTTTGATCTGCAAGTTTCTGCCCAGGAAGAGAGGACAGGCTCCCTAACCCTGAGCTGTACCCAGTGTTTGTCCGTGTCCTGCATAAGGCCTGCTGTGCACCAAGTCCCCTGTGAGCCCACCAGGATTGACACACATGGCAAGCAGTGACCATGGTTGTCATTTAGAGGTGGGAATGTATCATACACACAGAGACCCCGGGGCTTGGAATAATGTGAAGGTGCAGGGAAGGCAGAGACCCTGGCTGGGGGAATAGGTCAGTCACCACGCCCATTTCCAAGTGACTCTGGCTGCGTGGAGGCCCGCAGGTAGAGAGCAGAAATGTTCTCTCTTTAGGGTTCTAAACCTACACCAGGCTTTATTGCAAGCTCCATCAGCCTTTCTTCCTGCTCTGCATTGGAGAGCTGACAGCCTTGGGGCTGGGGGCCTGGCCTGAGACTCCTCCTCCCTCACACCAGAGAGGGTCTCCCCATCCTGCTTATGAGCTAGTGGACACTGGCCAGGCGAATACACCTGCCATACAGGTGGCAGGAGTTACAGGCATCATAGGATTCAGGTGGGTCCTGCTTAAGCTCTCTGATTTGGAGCTCATGGATTCCAAGTTCTTTCTTGTCACCTGCTCCTGCCGCAGCTGCTGAGCTCTGTCCCCATTGTGACTGTCCCCCACTCCCAGGAGGAATGCATGTGCCTTAAGTTAGCCTACATAAGGGATCTTCACTGGGAAAGTGCACCTGCTAACTCGACCCCCTGTATCCGCTCCCCCTCCCAAACCTTCAAAGAATGAAAGAAGAGGTTCACTTAAGTTTTCTGGGCTTCCCCAGGGGCCCTGGGCCAGGGTGAACGTGAAAAGAAGGGGTGGGCACAGCTTTTAGTAGGTGGAGCATCTGGCTGGGTCCGAGTTGGTCTTCTGAGCTCCAGTTTTTCCCAGATGTGTTGGAATTTCTGTTGTAAATCAGAACAGAGTCGTTAACCTTTCAAGGAAAATGAGTTTATTATGGAGCAGGATAGTGCGCCAAAGGGGAAGGCAAAATAGAGTTTTAATGAAGTGAACATACAAACAGTCATGCTACGTGCACATCTCAGGCAGGCAAAGTGAGAGTTAAGGAGGTCGGCGTGCCCTCAGACAGTAACATTCAACAGGCCAGAGGCTCTCAGTGTTCCAAGTCTCACCCGAAGCAACACATTTGCGGAGTTCATGGTTGGTCTTGTCATCGTTGTCTATTTAAGCTGATCCACATCGCTTCTCTCTCTGCTTTGTGTCCAGGATGCTGTGCTCATCGCTGGGTTCCCATATTGTTTTCTGTCGTGTAGTCATCACCTTTCAGCCTGCCTGTCCCTGGTTAGGCTGTGCCAGGGCCTTTATCTTGCACTGCCTTTGTCTAGCCTCGGGTCCTGTCCTGAGCTAGCAAACTTGGTCTGTGGGACTCTGGGTGATTTGTGCCTGGATGGGAGGAGGGGCTGGTGCCTGGCCACACATGGCATCTGCAGCAGGCCGACACAGGTACACTTTTGTCTTTTCAGAGTGGAGGATGGCCCAGGCCTTCCACCCCCAACTGCCAGCCCCCGAGGGCTGGTGGAGGTGAAGAGAGCCCTTGTTCTCCGTTTGCCCTCTGCCCACACCCTACCCTTCCTGGGAAGTGACCAGGAGCTCATTTTGCATATAGGGGAGGACAGGCTGGATCCTGGATCCTCAGTGACCCTGGCAATGAGCCTTACATCCCCAGCCCTCCCCTCCCAGGCCTGCCTGGGCACAGGCCACTCTCAAGAGGAGCGTTGCCACTCACAGGAGACAATTCTTCCCGGACTCTGGCTGCAGCCCCAGGGGGACGTGGGTGGTGTTTACTTTCCCTTCTTTCTGCCTCCCCCAGCTGCACACACACACAGACACGCACACATGCACACACACCACATACTTAGCCCCCCCGCCCGCCCCCGTGACCCTGGATTGGGAAGCTGCTCTCCCTGGTCTGGTTACCCAGTTTCATGTCCATTTGCTGTGCTAGTCTTCCGATCCAGCGACCTGAGAATTGGTGGGAAGATGGTCATATTCTCACATTACGAATTAAAAAGCTGAGTTAGGAGTGCACTCGAACATTCTTCTGCCTGGGTGAGGGGGAGATGCTCTTGCTTAAAACCCCAGCCCTGATGTGTGTGTGTGTGTGTGTGTGTGTGTGTGTGTGTGTGTGTACACGCCCATGCACGCACAAGGCTTCGCAATGGTGGCTGTGTGTGTCTCAGAGTTAAGATTCTTGCTACTGTGGCAGGAGAGTTTCCATTTCCTGTTGCCTGACTTGGTCCTGGGCCCCAGGTTGGGGGGGGGAGGCAACAAGAGTTGGTTTTTCCAATCCCCACCCTCCGCTCACCTCAGCCCAGCCTCTCTGTCCTCGGAAGGGTCGGGTTGTGTTTTTCCATGCCTTTAGCACAAAACAGCCCTGTATGTCTTCACCCTGCTCACACCCCTCTCACCCCAGTTGGCTGGAGGTGGGAGAGGGTGGAGATCCATCCATTGCCTGCTTGGCCCCTGTGCCTTCTGGTGTAGCTATGTCACCGTGGCAGGGTGGGGGTCCTCTGGGTACCACATCCCTATTTTGATCTCCAAACAGGGCATCAGTGACTGGAGCTTCTGCTGTATGGAGCTGGTTCTGGAACAGAGGAGTCTGAACTTTAAGGACTAAACTGTTTTGCATCCTGCCCAGTGGTTCAAGGTGGTGTGGGCACCGTGGCCTTGACTCGAGCTTATCATTGTGACTCAGCCCACTGGTTGGAGCCTGGAATTTGGGAGACCCATCGAGGCAGAGGGCTCCCTCGCCTGGCCTAGGGCATCACCAGTCCCCAGGATGCCTGAGTCGGGTTGTGCTGTTACAATTTATTCCAGGGAGGATGCAGACCAGCTGCTGTCTGTCTCCAGCTGGAGTCTGAACAGAAGGAAATGGGCTTGGACTGCAGCCGGGGGATTTAGGTTAGAGCCAGACAATAAGGAAGGATTTCGTGACAGGTGTTTGATTCTGCAGGGAAGGGTGGTAGCGAGGGGATGCTGGGTTGAAAAGATCAGTTCCACTGACTGATGAGCCCCTGGGGCTTGGTTTGTGATTGGCAGGAAGGCAGGATCCTCCTCTGAGGATCAGGGAAGAGGCTGAGGGCCCTGCCCCCAGGGAGCAGCACCTGCTACTGCTAATGAGTGAATAGGTTTACAATTTAACCTCTTGATCTGCTTAAACTAATTATAACAAACGGATTGACCACCGCCTGAGATGATGATGGGCAGTTTCACTTGCTACCCTATACTGCTAGCCAAGAGCAAGGGGGAGGGTGAGAATAGGCTGGGGCATCTTGAGGGGGTAAATCCCCCAGCCCTTCTCAGGATGAGGGGTATACGTATGACCTGGAGGAATGAAGGCAGCAGGGCATAGGGGAAAGCCTTCTTCCTGTGGAGTTGAGATGTTGGACTGTGGGGTACCTTGTACTTTGAAGTCCCTGAAAGAGGACTCCCCAGGCCTGGCAGCTGTGTCCAGGGAAACAGGATGGGAAGCAGTGGCCACATGCGGTGTCCACAGAAGGCCCAACAAAGTTGTTCTCTCCACACCCCTTCATACCTGCCCACCTCCATCTCTGGAATGATGATGGTTCCAAAGTCCACAGGATTTTGACTTCCCGAGCTGGCACAGCTGGGCTAGGAAGAAAGCCACTGGCTGCAGTCTGCCCGGGGAAGCAAATTCCAGGGCTCTCACCATCTCGGTCATCAGAGCGGGCAGCTTACAGCGCAAGCCCGGCAGCCCCTGAAGGCACACATCTTGGAGACTGGGAGAACTCGCTAGAGTTTGGTTCTGTAGGGGGGTGAAACGCCTGCCTTTCGAGCCTTGGAAAGAAGTTATAGGCCAGATAAATGAGACACCTTGTAGAATGTGTAAGACTAGAGAGGTGTTGGACAGTGGCAGATGTTCTAGAATGGAGAGGACCTGTGACAGCTATGGGAAGACACCTATAGTAGCAGGTGACCTGCTCATGGGTGCCGGGGCTGTAGTTGGAACCCAGCTGTATCTGCTTCTAAAGCTAAGGTCCTCTGCCTTCGCACTGCTCATGGGCAAGGTGGGAGGGATGGTCACAAACAATCTTTGCAGTGGACTGGCCACCCCTGATTTGTGTGTCCCCCTGCAGGCGGGGCTGGGCTCAGGAGGACAGGGGGCTGGCATAAGACTGAGCTACTGGGCAGTGAGGCAGTAGCTCCTCCTTGGCGCCTGTGGCCAAGGCAGGGAGCTGGTGAGTCAGCAATTCTCGTGACCTCCTTTGTGGCCTGCCCTTGGAGGGCTGTTTTCAGAAACCTTGAGTGGAGCAGGAGGTGGGAGGTGGGGAATCTGAGCATCTCTAGGGTGTGGGTAGGTAGGGCACCCAAATGTATGCTCACTATAAATAGCAGTGGGGATTAAGCCTCTGGGTGTTACCACTCCGCCTGTCACCTGTGTTGCCCTGGTACCTGCCTTGCTTGCCCAAGTTGGCATTTCTTAGTACAGTGTAGGGTCAGGGAGGGATGGTCTGATTGCTCTGTAGAAAGAACCGGTGCCTGAGGGATAGGGCAGATCTTGTGAGACTGGCTGAGGAGTTACAGGAACAGGAGGTGCTGGGTGAGTGCGGGGGCTTGAGGGTAGCAGAAGCCAACCCAAGCCCCTGTGAGCCTTGTGATAGAAGATGAGAGGCGCCAGAGAGGGTTGCCAATGTCGACCTGGAAGGTACGACAAGGCCTGGATGGACACTGAATCCAGTGCAAGATACCTGTGGCTCCCGAGAACCCCCACCCTTCAGTGGGACGGAGAAAGGGAGCCTGCGGTGTCAGGCTTGGCAAACCCCAGGGGTGCCAGCCATTCTGCCCCGCTCATGTTGCTGGCTCAGTTGTTGGGAAGCACCTCTTGGCGTCCATCAGGGTGAGAGTGAGGTCAAGTTGCCAGTACAGGGCCCAGCATTGTGGATAGGGCACAACCTCAGACCAAACACAGGGCTGAGGACCAGGCATGCCCTGAGCAGGCTGTGACTTGAGGATGGGAGAGGCTGCAGGTGGATGTCCATTTTGTCATTCAAGCCTCACCTCCATCCTTGTGCCAGTCTTTAGAGAGTAAGATGGGAGTGGATTTTGAGAAGGGGGGCTCTGGGGTTATTGGTATGTATGTGTGTGTGTGTGTGTATGTGAGAGAGAGAGAGAGAGAGAGAGAGAGAGATTGGAAGGGAGGGGCTCTTGCTTGCTCCCCAGGCCCAGTTCTTAAGCACAGTAGTGGCTCTGGGAGTTAGGAGAGGGTTTGCATCACCCCACAGGTCCAGGGGTGTCCACTGAGGCCCCTCAGTTCACAGTGCTGTCCTGTAGCAAGCTCAGGACCCGCCAGCTCGCCACTGTTTGCTTTAGCCCTCAGCCTCAGTCCTCCAGGTCAGCCGGTCCTTGTAAAGCTCAGGGGAGGGGTGCCTGGCTGTGAGGGGAGAGGGTGGGGAATACAGACCCAGACCCTAGAACAATGAGTGCAGGGTCACCTGCCCTGTTTTCTTTGTCCCTCTGAAGGGAGGACAGGTTTCCCAGGCCTGTGAAAGTTGGAAACCCAGAGATCTCTGCTGGAAATTCTGTTCCATCTGGCATGGGCTCAGCCCCGTGAGTGTGAGAGCCAGTGCTGCCTCCAGGCTGCGCAGGGACTAGGAGGGCAAGCGAGGAAGCCACAAGTGGACACATGGTGGGGTGTGTGTGTGTGTGTGTGTGTGTGTGTATAGCCTGCAGAGCCATGACTGGGGCAGAGCTGGACTTGGTCCCTAACAGGGAAGGGGCATGGTTTGGGTTGGGCCAGTGGAGTCTACGCAAGACTGAATGTGATGACCCGTTGGAGTGGGACTGGCCAGTTTCACTCTCAGTCCAGACCCTGGACTCTTTCCTTTGCAGCCTCTGAAGCAGGACTCAGGCAGGAATATCTCTCCAGACTCCCCCAGGTGACCCTAAGGGGCATGCAGTCCAGATTAAGCAGCCGTGAGGCAGTCATCCCTCTGTCCACTCACTGACTTCGCTTTCTGTGGCTTCAGACACCAGTGGTTAACCATGGGCCAGAATCACTAAATGGAAAATTCTAGAAACAAACGATTTCTTACATTAAGCCATGTGCCGTTCTGAGTGGTACGATGAACTCGTCCTGCCTGGGTGTGAATCATCTCTTTGTCCTGCACATCCCGTTAGTCACCCGGTAGCTGCCTGGGTTATCAGATTGGCTGTCACGGAATAGTAGTGCTGGGGTTATATATAGAATTGCATGATTTCCGGCATCTTCTAAGGGTCATCCACTTGCAACCTATTCCTAGCAGGTAAGGAGGGACCCTTTTCAGCAACCCTTAAAGTATGCAGTGACAATGGGACTGGGGTTCCTTGTCTAATGGGTTTGCCTGGGTTTCTGGGATTCAGGGTTGTTTTAATTCAAAGTTTGGGAGAGAGGTGGAGTTTGTACACAAACCCACCTGTGAGAGTGTGGGGTGTGCTCTGGCTGGCTGCTCCCTCGCTGAGCTGAGCAACCACAGGCTACTCGCTGGGCACGTCATACCTGGGATCAAATAGAGGCCGGCCTCCTTCCTAGACAGGGAGGCTGTGGGGAAAGCAGGAAGCAAGGCAAGCTTAGGTGTGTTTGCAGATGGGGCTTCTGACCTGGCAGACCTAACCTACTGGGACTGGAGCTGAGTCCCTGGAGGAGAATGTGCTCTGGAAGGGTCGATTCAGGGGAGAGGGAGAACCCTCCTCCACTGGCCCAGAAGTCGTGATTCTGGGCAGAGGAAAATGAATTTTAGGGGAAGTATCATCCAGCAGGTGATCCCAGCAGTCAGAATCTGGCCTCACTGAACAGGGAGGGCAGGGTTCAAAGGTTGTTGAAGGATCTTGAGGTTCTGGGAAAGGCTGAGCTGAACCTAGGACTTCAAGTCTGTGTTGACATCCTAGCATAGCTGAGCCTCCAGCGATCGCTCTCTCTGCCCTTCCCTCTGCTGAAAAACCACAGTGCATGCCCCAGGCAGGTGCTGGAAACACAGGTGAGCAAGTTAGCAAAGTCCACCTGAAAACACCCAGCTATGAGCACAAGGGGGACTTGACATGATCCTGCCCGCTCCCGGGCCCAGCCAAGCCAGGCCTGTAGCTGGTGAAGGAATCTGGCTGGCCAAGACCTCGCTGACGAACTGCAGCTGCCCTGGGAGCCACACCCTGGTCACCTGGACTGGGAGGGGAGGCCAGTGAGGAAAATACCAAGAATTCTTTTCTTTTGCCCCACACACTCCCTCCTTACACAGGAAAGGGTAACCTAGCACCCCACACCTTCTCACCATGTACCTTGCCACCCGTATCAAGGCAGCCCCTGTGTATGAGAGTCCCCCCTGGAGCTTTTGAAAATGCAGACAGAGGGAAGCAGGACAGCTGTGCCTGGAGCCAGGGCATGGTGCAAGTCTGCCTTGCATGTGTACCGGATTCAGTCAATGTTGGACTGAGACTCCTGGAACTGAGCTTACAGATCCCTTGTCATTATCCCTAAACAGTACAGCATAGTGACTGTTGAACACTGCATTTATGTTGTAGCAAGTCCTCTGGAGATCTTTGTAAGTCAGCCAGACTTGCATGTTAGAGGATGTGTGGTTCATATGCGAGTACTACACTGTTCTATGGATGGGTCTTGAGCACCTGCAGAGAGAGAGAGAGATCTTCCATCTACTCTTTGTATCCCAAGTACCTTCCATGCCCAGAGCTGAACTAAGCAGCAGCCAGAACCACGAGCAGGAGCTTCTTCAGGGTCTCCCAGGTGGGTGCAGAGGCCCAATGCCTTGGACCATCCTCCTCTGTTTTCCCAGGCATATTAACAAGGAAGTGGATTGGAAGTGGACTGGAAGTGGAACAGCTGGGACTCAAAGCATACAGAATGCTGGCACTACAGGCGAATACTTAACGTACTGAGCCACTGAGGTACTTTTGACATCACCAGTCGTATGGAGCATTAGCCCATCCACTGGGTTAATAACCGTCAAGCCAAAAGGTGACCAGAGTCCCAGTACATAGGATCAGGGGCCACCCATCCTCCCTGTGTCTGTTCCTGAGTTGTAAAACCATGTAGGAGATGAGCACAAACCTTATGCTTTACAGGAAGAGTGGCTGTGCTAAGTTTGCTGCCACCTGCGGTCTGCCCTGCCCTGGAGGGATTCCTTGCTCAGGGCCAGATGGGCACACACACAGAGTCCGCTTAGGGGCCAGTGCTGCAGGTTGTCCTGGAAAGCTGGGGGCAGCTGAGGGGTGGGACTTAAGTTCTAAGAAGTCACCATCTGTCTGCTCCTGGCCCCTGCCTTCCCTGGGGCATGCCAGCTGCTGGCTTGGCGTGTCTGGACAGGAAGCTGTTTGGGGTGGGCAGAGGTCAGGAGTCTTGGACCTTCCAAAGGTTGTCCAAGAGTGGGGATATCTTGGATATGCCTGCTCCCTGATCCTGGCTTGCAGCTACCAGGTGGCCAGAGAACACCCATGGAGGCAGAGTCCTCATGGCCTTTCACCCGTATGGGAAAGCTGATAAACCAAGGAGAGATGGGAAGAGGAGGCAGGGGTGAAGAAGACAGGTTGTCAGTGTCAACCACTTCCCCAGCGTGTGCCAGTCCCAGTATCTGCTCAGGGCCAGGGGGTGTTTCTCCAGTGCAGCAGGGCCACATTTCCCAGGCTGGCGTGTTGCTATCATGGGGGCCTACCATGTCCCACATACTTTCGTGTGTTCAGAACAGGCGTCCTTGTGGTCTGATGGAGGCAAAGTCATTTACAGAGTCCTGTTCCTACAATTGAGAAAAACCTCTTTTATTCCCTGTACCCCCGCACTTGCTCCCCTCAAACCTGGCTGCTTCTGCCCTGTCCCTGCCTGCAGCCGCCCTGCTGTGAGCTGTCACCAAGAGGCAGGGCTGCTGGTCTCAGAGCTCAGTGAGAAAATGTTTCAGTCCATGTTGACTTTTCTATCCCCTTTTTCCTGCTCCCGGCACACCCAGTGCCCTCTTGGAGAGTTTCCAGAAGGGACAGGCCTCCCTTCCTGCAGGAAGGACAGTCCCGCTGGCCTGGGAGACCTCTCACAGCCTACTGCTACTGCCTGCCCCTTAGCTCCCAGCCTCCCCTCCCAACCCGCAGTCTCTTCTCTGCCTGGGTGTTGGATAATGGGAGTGTTGGTGCACATGTCCAGCTTCTCACCCTACATGTTCCCACTGCTGGGGTCTGTGCCTCCTTCCCATCTTGCTGGATAAAAGTATGCCCTTAGCTGCTGGTGAATTTAATGAAGTCCCAGTTGCAAAAGTGTGCTAGGCAATGTTGGGGGTGGAAGGGTATCAGAGGATGAGAAAGCCAAGGCCAGAGAGGCCTTGTTCAGGTTCATTGGTTCAGTGATTTAACCAGTGTTGAATAAGTTATGCCAGGCCATGTCTGGGCTCTGGGAATACAGCAGTAGGAAAGAAATGGATAAATGATCCTACCTACACTTGGGCCTGCGTTCGTGGTGTAGTAGGTTAAGCCCCTGCTTTGTTACATTGGCGTCCTGTATCAGAGTGTCAGTTCAAGTCCTGACTGCTCCACTTCTCCAGTTCCCTGTTGATGCCCTGGGAAGGCAGGGGGTGATGGTCCAAGTGCTTGGGCCCCTTTCACCCACTCATCCAGACCTGACCATTGTGGCCATTTGGGGAGTGAAACAGTGGATGGAAGATCTCCGTCTCTCCCACTCTCTCCATAACTCAGCCTTTCAAATAAATAAAATTAAATCTTTTTTAAAAACAAGAAGTAAAAAGAACAAAGAACTTGTTCTTCAGGGAAGTCTCTCCTTTCCTGCCTGTATTTCCTTTATAATTGCCTGCTATGTCACATTCCAGACCTGCCTTCTCATAGCAGGGAGCCTGCCCTGCACTGGCCCTTCACCATGGACAACCCATGTGACCTTGAGCAAGCGCCTTCGTTTTCTCATCTGTAAATTGGGTTAACAACAACACCTGTGTGGCAGATTGTAAAGATTCATGAGCCGAGTGATCTAAAGGGCTTTGATGGAGTAGGCTTGGGGTGCATCTGTTGAAAATGCCCACATCTGATACTGGAGCACTGGTCAGGTCCTAGCTACTCTACTCCCAATCCAGCTGCCTGCTAATGTACGCTGGGAAGTGAGAAGATGATGACTGAGGTAGCTGGGTCCCTGGCACCTGTGTGGGAGACCCGGATAGAGTTCTAGGCTCCTGGTTTGGCCCGACCCAGCCCCGGCTGTTGCAGGCATTAGGAGATTGAACTAGTAAGTGGAAGTTGCCTCTCCCTGTTTCTCTATGTCTTTCAAGCAGATGAAATTACACACTTAAAAAAAAAATTTACTTTTATTGAAAAGGTAGATTTACAGAGAGAAGGGAAAACAGAAAAATTTTCCATCTGCTGGTTCATTCCCAAGGTGGACGCAGTGGCTGGAACTGAGCCGATCCAAAGTCAGGAGCTTTTTCCAGGTCTTACACATGGGTGCATGGGCCATCCTCTACTACTTTCCCAGGCCACAAGTAGGGAACTGGATGGGAAATGGAGCAGCCAGGACACAAACCAGTGCCTATAAGGGATCCTGGAGGATTAACCAATTGAGCTATTGAATGGGACCTGAAAATACACTTTTTTAAAAAGTGCTTAGATTGGTGCTGGTTAGAATAAGTGCTGAAGTACCAGTGGTGATTCAGGTACAGGCATTAGCTCATTACCTATGAAGTAATGGTCGATAAGCAATGCCTGCCTGTCCACCTTTCTACATGACTGGAAGGGCTGGGTGGGAGGACTGGTACAGGCTTAGTACTCCTCAGCTACTTGTAAGAATTATTAGCCTTTTCCATCTTCTTTCAGAGTCAGTGCGACTAGGTGAACTTTTGACGGAGTGAATTCAGGATCTGTGCAGCCCAGGGTCATGTGGGTCCAGCGAAAGCTGACTTCCCCGTGGGAAGAAGTTCCAAGACTGCATCTGCATAACGGGATAAGACTTCTGTGATCTGAAGCTGTGGCCACTGCAGGAGCTCTGCGGGTGCTGGGTAGCAGGCTCAGCCCTTGCCCTGGGTCAGCTCTCCCTCAGCCCCACCTCCCCTGTGTCTGTAAGTTGGATGCCTGCCCCAGAGCCCTGGATGTAGATGCAGATCTCCAGGAAAGCAGGGGGTGTCCAGCCTGTGCAGGTGCGTGGGAGGCCCCAGACCCTGGGCTGAAGGGCTGCCTGGGAACCCAGCAGGTGTGGCCAGTGGGCGCCGGGGCAGCTGGTGATGGGAATCTCTGGGCACGGTGGCTGTCATCTCATTGGAGCGCTGGCTCAGAGTGGACAGGTTTTGGGGCACTGTTTTTTCAGCTGGTGGGAAGGACTGGAAGTATGCACCAACCTCCTTCCTGTGGCTTTGGTGAGGAAAGAGGATGGATAACAGTGGTGAGGACCCAGAGGGGCCCCGGGTTCTAATCCTGGCCTCTTAGTACTGTGACTTCGGTCTATTTCTTTTACCTCTGGAAAACCTCATTTGCCAAGTGGGGAAAAAGAAAAAAGTACCGTCTTCCCAGCAGGAATCTGTTCTCATGAAATGAACGGGAGGCTCGTAAAACGCTTAGCACAACACAGGGTGCCTGGTGATCCCTCAATAAATCACAGCCACCGTATGGGAAAGGTGACAGCAGCAGGAGACTCGGTTTTGTCCCCAGACAAGAGCTGGCTCTGGACCATGTGCAGGCTCCCTCTCCCATCACTCACAGGGCCGGGATGGAAAAAGAAAATATTGTTTTGTGTGAAGTTGGGAGCCAAGCTAAAGAATCCTACAAGTGAACAGGGGCCACCTCCTCCCGTGCAGGTTGTTTCACTAACCCTGAGGACAGACCGCCCCGTCTAACAGGGTATCCCGGCCTGGCTCCCACCGTCCCTCCATCTAACCCAGCTGTGGCCTCTGCTGGGATCAGTTCAGCTCAGCTTGCCCCATTCTGGGAGACTGATCGAGACCTCTCATTCTGAAGCAGTCCATGTGGGAACCAGGGAGACACTCAGCCAGAGCCAGACAATTGCCTGCCTCCCCCAAGTCCATCTCCAGGCTGAGATCTCCAAGCCCCACTCCTGCCCTCCTTGAGCAGCTGGGAGCTAGGTGAAAGGTGTGCTCATGCTTGCTGGAGGGCATGCTGACCAGTCCCAGCAGAATCTCCCCTTCCCCCAGTGTGGGTGGGGCTTGGGACACTAGGGGAGCTCCAGGAGTGGAGAGAGCGGTTGTTGGAGGAAGAGGTTCTCAGGGCGTCAGCACTGTTGCTGCTATGTGACCTCCAGCTACTGCCAGGGTTTATGCTGTTTCCTGCCTTGGGCAGCCAGGAGCCTTTTGGAAAGCCTCTGCCCGCCATGGAGGTGATGGAGGTCATGGGGAAAGTATGTGAGGCTGTGGCTCCTTGTCCGTCGGACGACGCAGGAGTGGAGCTGTTCCCCACATCAGCTGAGTGGGAATCCAGCTTTGCTACCCTCCCACCATGTCCCAGCCTCTGGTGTCCTGTTAGGCAGGCTCTTCCATCTCCTTAGCACTCACAAACCAACTCCCAGATCACAAGTCCCTTGGGCGAGATAGCAATATTGGTGTTATGGGAAGGTCCATCCATCTGGTGAATTGCAGTGCCTGCTGGTCCCCTTCCCACTTAGTGCCAGCTATATCCATCCTCACCTTCCACTGGAATAGGCTCATGGGCAGGGCCAGCAGGGGTCAGTCTGGCACACGGCATGCTCCTTCACACAGCATTTGCCGCAGAAGGCTCAGGCACCTGCAGCTAAAAACGGTGTTCTAGGGTACCCCTGGTGGATGGTGGTCCATATATATCCCTGGTCCTAGGGATTTTTTTTTCATGATCAGAAATTGGCTGCTGCCAAGAGCAGCCCCTTCTGAGATAGCCCGTTACGGGAAAAGTCACCCCTATCCCCTCCTGGCCCTGGGCCCGTCGGTTACCGTACGTGGGAAGTACAACGCCCAGAATGAAACAGTGAGCCTCACGTGTGGCCCAACCCTGGAGAACAATGGGCTGATTGCCTCCCAGCACGGGGTAGATACCGGTGACGCCAACCTAAGATCTTATTTGCTCTCCCCTCTGGCAGCTACCCTAGTGTTTGTTGGGTCACTAACCGGCTAAATCCCAAGGACTTTCCCCCCTGGAGCCTCTCCTGGTCTGTTCTAGTGGAAAGCATAAGCGTTGAAGATTTAGAGACTGAGCTCTGGGTAATGTGGGCCCATGTGTCAAATCCAGAGGAGTTTGCTGCACCTACACCCTGCTGTTGTTTGTGTGTTAGCTCCTTACCGTGCTGTGCTTGTTTGCAAGGTTACATCCCGGGCACATCTAGAGGGGTCCAATGTCAGGGTCATCACCATGCCATTGGCCACAACCCCAGAGAACACAGAGCCTAATGGAGTCCCCAGCCCAGGTGGATTAACAGTCAGTGCTTCTCCACCCACATGTGTCCATGTCTTGTCCCTACAAGTATCTTGAAGTCCATCTGCTAGCTGCCCTGATGCTGCAGTCTCGATGGGCTGCATTCCACTGAACTTCACGGTCCTGGGCCCTGATGGACCTGGAGCTGCCCTTCCCTGAGCAGGACGTGCCCTCAGTGACTCCGGCCACCCGGGCCCACCACTCCCTCCTCTGAATGTTCCAGACATTCTGCCCCCTCCCACCCCCATTGCGGGGCCCACCACTCCCTCCTCTGAATGTTCCAGACATTCTGCCCCCTCCCACCCCCATTGCCGCCCCACGTAGCACTTCCCCATAGCTGCGGGACAGTTGACTTCTGATTTCCTAGCCTCTGCCTTCATCCCTTTTTGTCACTGTAGAGACAGCTTGCCTTTTCACAGCTTTCCTGTTCCCCACGTGGAAGGGGAGGGCCGCCTGGCAATTCCCTTGTAGGTTACATACAGGTGCTCTTGTTTGAGGATTTCCGATTGAAGGTTGATGTTGAGATAACAAAAGAGGCAGCGAGAGGGGAGTCGAGTGGTTCAGCTTCCTCTGCCATCTGTTTAACATTAACTCACAGTGCCATGGCACTTCCTCATTCTCCTGCACCCAGCAACAACATAAGTCTTTTCAAAAGCCTTTTGGCTGGTCGCTAATATCTGCTGGTTCTGTTGGCCTCTCAGTAGTCTGGTCACCTTGGCCACAGCCTCCCTCAGTAGTTGCCCAGATGTTGCATAGGTGCCGCACAGCCGGCGCAACTTGCAGAAATGGCCCTGGGAAGCCTCAAGGAGGCAGGGCAGTGAGCCATGTGGTTTGATGGCTTGTCAGACAAGCATGTCATCATGGAAAATTCTTTAGAGAGTGTGCGGATCCACTTACATGGGCCTGCTGCCGCCTCTGTGGAGCGTACATTCCATCCCAGCAAGCCACCCGTCGCTTTCTCCCACCAAACCTCAGTGTTGCCTCAGGCCGCTTGGAAATGCGGTTTTCCTGGTTGCCTCCTGCTTCCCTGTCTCCCTTCTGTCAGTTCTCGGTTCACTCCCTGGTCCGACTCTTGGGGCCTTGGCGGAGTTCCTGGGTGGCCCATCCTGGGCTCCTTCTGAGGATCGGACTTGAACGCTAGATTTAAAGCCTCCACTTTTGGGGGTCGAATGGGGTGTAGGTTGTGGCAGCAGCCAAAGCACCCCACCGATCCCACTCGTTGATCGGTAGGATGAAAGCTGGTGGGGCTGGAGGCAGGGTCCAGTCCTAGGGAACAGGTTTGATGTTTCTCAGTGTCCCCCAGGAGACAAGGCTGCTCAGTGGATGCTCCAGCCCCGCCCACTGCCCTCCATGGCTACTGGGGGCTCCGCAAAGACTGAGTACAAAACCCAGTCACTACCTTTACATCTGTCCCTGTCCAGGTGACTTGCTGAGTCCAGGACAGTGAGAGTAAGATCCAGGGGGAGGGAAAGGCTATATACAGGGTGATGGTGGGTTGGTTAGTCTGGGGCCTGAGAAGGAGGAGGCCCAGCTGATTGGCAATACTCCAAGGACAGAGCAGGAGGGCGCTGAGCTGACCTTAGCAGAACTCCTACCTTGGGTAACAGCATGCCCACTCTGAACACACACGGGACCCCTGCCAGGAGAACACACGTGTGAAGGACTGGATGGGGTTCAGGCAGGAGTGTGCTCCAGTGTTTGTGTCACACGGGCTGCCTTGCAGAGCTGGTCCAATGGCAGCGGCTCCCCAGGCATGGGAGCGTGTCCAAACTGCTGAGTCAGATGCCTTCGGGGTGGGGGCACGGACAGGCACAGACCCCCTCCCCCCCCCAAGAGCTCCAGATGATTCTGGCACTCTCTAGTGACTTTGATAAACACCAGCTAAGAAAGCAAGAACTCTGGAACCAGGGAGCCTGGGTTCCTTTCCTTATCAGCTGCTTGACCTTGGGCAAATTGCCTTACCCTCACCTCACTGTTCCCTAGAAACGCCGCACCGATAACGTGCAACACTCACCTCCATGTTGTTGTGCAAAAGAGCTGAAGGCAAGGCTGTCACTCAAAGCATCCAGGAGTGGGGCTTGCACCCTGACCTTCTCTGTCAATCTCGGTCTTTAGGTAGTTTCTGATGCCTCGGGACAGGGTGTGGCCATCACAGGGAACCAGACTTTCAACAACTGGAACTGGCCCAATGCAATGATTTTTGCTGCCACGGTCATCACTACCATTGGTAAGTCAGCTGTTGACACCTTCCTGGTGATTTAGTAAGTCCTTCTGAGTGACTGTCCAGCTGGGGCCACCGTCTGATGGCAGAGCTGGGCACGGGATAGAACATGCCCAGTCCTGCTTACACCTGGATGATACCCTATTCATGGATTAACCAGGTTCCGCTGGTGGGTGCTTGTTTGGGCTGTCAGTCAAATAGTGCGTGCATCTGGAGTCATCCTAAAGCCATGGCTCCTCCCACCCATCCTAGGGTTGATGTCCCTGGGCTGGAAAGAAGTCTAGCCAGGAAAGTGGCTTGAGCATTTCACAGGATGGGCTGGACTGGAGTGGGGAGCCTCCAACAGGAGCATTTCAAGGGGAGAAGCCACAGGCTTCCCGGGCTTCAGCCTCCCCAGCGTCACACCTCTCTCGTTCTGTGGTCAAGCCGGTCACTCCAGCCCAGGTTCCGAGGCAGAAGAATGGGCCTCCACCTCGGGGCAGGTATGGAGGTCAGCCTTCCTTGGAAGGAAGGTCACCTTCTGCTGGGCGGACTCCTGGGGTGTCTGCGCAGAGAGCTTGCCCAGAGCAACGGAACAAACTTGCAAGCTGGGACCTGCTGCTAATGGAGGAAACTGGCATGTGCCATTGTCGCTGCTCCATGAATGGTCGTGCTCGGACCATGAGCAAGCATTCATAGATCAGTATGGGTAGAGCTTCAGGGCCTCCCAGGAGCTTGGTGCTTGTGTACGTGCTGTTTATGTGTATGAGGGCTCTGCCTTTAGCCTCTCTCTCTCTCCTCAGGTTATGGCAACGTGGCCCCTAAGACCCCTGCCGGGCGCCTCTTCTGTGTCTTCTACGGTCTGTTCGGGGTGCCCCTCTGCCTGACATGGATCAGTGCCCTGGGCAAGTTCTTCGGAGGACGTGCCAAGAGGCTGGGCCAGTTCCTCACCAGGAGAGGTGTGAGCCTGGTATGTTTGTCCCTAGCCTTGGGTTCTGGGAGAATGGGAAGGAAGGTGGGTGGGTGGGTGGGTGGGCGCTGGGGCCCTCCGCCAGCTGCTGCTGTGTTCCCGTGAGCCTCGGCTGCTGGCTGACTCTGCCTCCCGCTCGCTCCTCAGAGGAAGGCACAAATCACGTGCACGGCCATCTTCATCGTGTGGGGTGTCCTGGTCCACCTGGTGATCCCGCCCTTCGTGTTCATGGTGACCGAGGAGTGGGACTATATCGAGGGCTTCTACTATTCCTTCATCACCATCTCCACCATCGGCTTCGGCGACTTTGTGGCCGGTGAGTTCCTGCCCTGTTCCCTGCCTGCCTTCTTGCTTCCAGCTTCAGTTCAATAAGCCTTGGCTAGGGAGCCTGGCAGGCACTCGGGGGCCTGGGGCACTGCCCTAGCCCAGTGGGATTCTCAGCCCACCCTTCCGCGACTTTGGTCCTCCTTTCAGAAACCTCCTCATCTCATGACTGCACCCTGTGCTTCCCTGGTGCTGGGGGCAGGACACGCTGGGACTCAGAGCACATTGGCCCAGAACAAGGGCCCTCTGCCCCCTGGGCTTCTGCCTGCCACTGCAAGAGCCCTGAGCAAGCCAGGAGCTTTGCTCCCATCTCTGAGCAGCCTTCCTCTTTCACCAGAGACTGCTGGAGAGGTGCTCAGAAAGCCATAAGCAGCTTAAAGACAAGGAAGGCCTTCTCCCAAGCTCTGCCCCACCTCTCCTCTTCCTCCTCCTTCTCTCCTCCGTACAGAGCAGTCCACTGAAGGGCACTTGTGTGCCTGTGTTTGCACCCTGCACAATGGCTTGGTTCTCTTGTCTGGCGGTGTTGACCCAATCCTTTGTTCTTGACTGAGCCCCCTCCTAGGCCTCCGGTCCCTCCCTCACCGGCTCCTTGCCTAGAAGGCAGAGAAGGGTCACTGTCCTTCTGCCCCTACTGTTTGTGGAATGCTAGGAGGGGGCCTCCCAGGGGAGGGCAAAAGGGAGGGACCAAGACCACTCCCACCCCTGGCAGATCTGGGCCAGCCTGTCTTGGGAAATCAGTGGAGAGGCAGGGCCCTGCCTTTATGTAGCTCTTCCAGCCTAGGAGAAGTCTGTGCTGGGAAAGCCCTGCTCTCCCAGCTCCAGCAAGTCAGGAGACCTGTGCCTTGATTTTGTCATCTGTGAAATCGATACATGAACAACAGCCTCTGCCGCACAGGATGGTGGGAGATGAAAGGCAAGGGCGCTTACAAGGCTGAAGAAGACAGAACCAAAAGATTAGTTTATGTCAGTAGAGAAGTTTTGAAATCCATGTCCTGAGGGAGACTTCAAAAAGTTCAAGGGAGAAAAATGTATGTTATGAAAAGGCTGTGCACGAATTTCAAAATGCTTTACCCCAAAGTGAACTTATCTTAAAAAAATTCCATTTTCTCATGGGCTCATTGAAGTCCCCTGTAAGTGCCCAGAAGGCTGGCCACGCGTGGTGTCACCTGTGGTTTGTGATAAAATCCTGGAGCAAGACGGACAGTGGCCCACTCCAGCCCCTGTGTGTGTGTGTGTTGAGGGATACCCAGCTCCGGCCCTGAGGTGACCTCTAACCTCATGTAGGAAGTTAGCCGCCCCCTTCTTTCTAGTCCCTTCTTAGTTGTTCAGTAGAAAGACTTGAGATAGCCGTCATCGTGAAGGCAAAAAAGAATTCACACATCATCCTGGAGGGGTGGAACGGAGAGTGCTTCCCAAAGTTCATGGGGAATGGAATCAAGAGATAAGGTCGTTTTGATGCAAGAACATTGTGCAATCTTTACACAAGAAGTCTTCCAAAAGTTGGTGGGGGGCAGGCGTTTGGCTTGGCAGTGAAGAGGCTGGTTAACATTGCCATGTCCCACACCAGCTTGCTTGGGTTCAAAGACCAACCCAAGCAGTTGCTGCCAGAGCCAGTCTTGGGGGCCGGCAGTGAAGGCTCGAGGAGCCGGGCTCCCAGCGTCAGGTGGGCATTGTGTTCCCAGCTATTGCAGGCATTTGGGGAGGGGGAGGCGACAGCAGCAGATGTTTCTGCCTCTCAAAGAATGTGTAGAAATTCATGGGGAAAAAATGTGCATTATGAGAAAACGATGCATGGGTTTCAAAGTTTTGGGAACAAAAGAAACTTCTCAGTACAATTTTTTTCCCCTATGAACTTGCTGAAATACCTCCTAGTCTCCCACCAGGGTTAATGCTTCTCAATCCAGCCACAGGCCTCCGCCGCAGCAAACCCCCGAGTGGATCCCTGATCTCAGGGTTTCTCCATCCTCAGCCAAGGCATACACACAACCATTGGGTGGGAGAACAACTCACTCAAGGCCCATCCCTGAGCGGCCCCTCCTGCACCCCTCCTCACTCACTACTGCCAGATCCACAGGCTCACAGCTGGGTTGAGTACCTGAGTGATGGCCCAGGGTCCTCAGGAGTAACACAGGTGTGTAGAGTGGGGCCATCCACAGTGCCCCCTCCTGCACCTGTCCCCACAAGCATTGTCCCAGTCGGTGACCCTCGCTGACCTTCTGGGTGTCCTGTCCTCTTAGGTGTGAACCCCAGTGCCAACTACCATGCCCTCTACCGCTACTTTGTGGAGCTCTGGATCTACCTGGGGCTGGCCTGGCTGTCCCTGTTCGTCAACTGGAAGGTGAGCATGTTTGTGGAAGTCCACAAGGCCATTAAGAAGCGGCGACGGCGGCGGAAGGAATCCTTCGATAGCTCTCCGCGTTCCAGAAAGGCTCTGCAGGTAGCCGGCAGCAGCGCATCCAAGGACATCAACATCTTCAGCTTCTTGTCCAAAAAGGAGGAGACTTACAACGACCTCATCAAGCAGATTGGAAAGAAAGCCATGAAGACGAGCGGACCTGGTGACAGGGTCTCAGGCCCAGGGCCTCAAGCCGATGGGCTGCCAGCCCTGCCCGCGTCCCTGGCACCACTAGTGGTCTACTCTAAGAACCGAGTGCCCAGCTTGGAGGAGGTATCCCAGACTCTGCGTAGCAAAGGTCACGTGTCCAAGGCCCCTGGCGAGGAGGCCGGGGAGAGGCCCAAGGAGGACGGCTCCGAGGCGCTCACAAACCAGCTAGACCGCATCAGCGAGGAGGGCGAGCCATGGGACGCCAAGGACTACCACCCGCTCATCTTCCAGACCGCCAACATTGACTTTGTCCACGAGGAAGTTGGCCTTTCAGATGAGGAGACCTCCAAGTCCTCGTTAGAAGATAACCTGGCAGTGGAGGAACAGCCCCCAGAGGGTGCTGAGGCCGAGGCACCCCTGGCCATGGCCGAGTTCCCCTCGTCGGACGAGTCGACCTTCACCAGCACCGAGTCTGAGCTCTCTGTGCCTTATGAGCAGCTGCTCAATGAGTACAATAAGGCCAACGGCCCCAAAGGCACGTGAGGCGGGGCCGGCTCCCCACCCCACCCTCGATGGCTCCTTTGCCCCTCACCCTGGGGTGTCATGTGATGACTCGGACCCCCCCTGAACCCTGGTGGGGGGTGGGGGCAGATCTGGGACTGTGAGTGGGGGGCCAGAGGCCTTTCTTACTTTCCAGCTCCTCCAGTTCAATGCTGCTGGCCAGGCATGGTGCATGCCCACCCAGGGCAGGTGCCCCGACAGTGAGGAGGTAGCTATACCATGCGATGGTTGGGATCGACCCGAGGAGGCCCGTATCTCT
Source organism: Ochotona princeps (assembly GCF_030435755.1). Lineage (NCBI taxonomy): Eukaryota > Metazoa > Chordata > Mammalia > Lagomorpha > Ochotonidae > Ochotona > Ochotona princeps. The sequence continues at coordinate 108,610,885 of NC_080832.1, forward strand.
TTGTGTGGTTGAGTGTCACATGGTTTTGAGTTCACCGGTTTTAGGGAGAGATAACCTATGTGTATCTGGCGCCAGGCTAGACATTTCATAGAGCCAGGGAGGGCGCAGGCGATTGTACGAGTGGGGAGGCACAGTTCTGCCCTGGGTTCTGTCCCACCCCAGCAGCCAACTGTCTGCACCAATGGCTGCTGGGGTGAGGGAGGAGTGAGAAGATGTTGAGCACGGGCTAAGATGGTCCTGCCTCAGAGGGGCTGAGCCGAGTCTAAGTGCAGGGGTGGAGGGCCAGGGCTGGTCCTGCTTACTGAGTTACTCAGATCCTGTTTCCTGTTCTCACCTCCCTCTGGCCTAGCAATGTAATGACTGTCTGCCTCTGCCCTAGGAGTGGTGGGAGGAAGGGATAGCAGAGGGCCTGGGCAGCGCCAGAAGGTCAGAGTCCTGAGGCTGGCAGGTGGGGAGGGGTCTCTAATGAGGCTTGGCTGTAGTTACTTCTACCCCCTCCCCAGCCCTTCAGGAAAACGCACAGTATGCCCTGGCCTGAGAACATGCAGCAACCTCCGCCCCAACTTCCTGGGGGACCTCACAGCACCCCTCGTCCTCGTCCCACCTGCCCTGCCAGCCAGGCAAGGCAAAGCCAAATCGCTTTTGGCTCACACGTGGGGAAATGGCCCAATATGTGAATCAAACTCCTCTCCAGCTGCTCGTTGTCCCCCACGTGTGTCTGTGTGGCACCACAGGAATGGAATTGGCAAGGAGCAGTTGATAATGTGAAGCTGCGTTGGACCCTGTGTCTGCTGACGGGTGGGCAGAGCTCCCCGAGGCTGGTTCCCCGGGGCCCAGCCCACTTACCTGAGTGAGCACTGCTGGTTTCCTGTCCTTGACATCTATCGTTGGTCTCAGAGCCAGGGGTTAGAGAGTAGCATCCTGTGTGCACACCCTCCCTGCCCCCAACACATACACACTGAATTGGGCCCTTCTTGGTGACCTCAGTCAAGGCTGGGAAGGGGCACCTGTTGGCAGGTCAGCACAGGCAGGGAAGGGCAGCCCAGTGACTGGATGCCAGGTCAGGGCACATGTGGCCAGAACAGCACCTCTCCCTGATGTAAGACGGTGCTGGCACCATCTGTTTGTGCCGGGTGGCAGGGTGGATGGGTCTTTCTGTGAATCGGTTCCCACAAGCACGTTTGCTGCTGGCTGTCCTTGCAGCACACACTGTGTGCGGATGGCGATGTGTCGAGTATAATTTATTTTAACATTTTTACAATAAAACGTGATACGGACAGACCCGTTTGTGTGTGTATGTGTACGTGCTGGGGGTTGGGGTAATGAACTGGTTTGTTAACATGGGGTAGGGGGACCTTGGGAAAAGGTCCAGAGGGCAGGGAGAGCTCAGATCGGGCTGGTGATGGAAGAAAGGGGTGAAGGGAGGAGAGGGGGAAGCCAAGGTCAGCCAGAGAGGGCAGAGGCTATGATGGAGACTGACCAGTGTGTGGCCGTTCAGCATTCAGTGATGTGGGCATGAGCTCAGCTGGCACCATGGCAGCTTGGTGGTCTGCTACAACCCTGCTCTACAGATGTGGAAACTGAGGCGCAAGGCAGTTGTCAGGATGGTGAGTGGATTCCAGCTGAGGGAGCACAGCTCTTGGTTTGCCTCAGCCACCACAGTGCAGTGAAAGCCAGAGAGCCGTGGCAAGTCTGGGGTCCTGCCAGGGCCCCGTCTCAGGGGCAGACCCCAAGCTGGGCTGGAGGCTTGGAGAGCTTGGGTGCAAGTCCCGTGGGCTCAGACTGAGCTGGGAGGGAGGCTTCCTGAGAGGGTCCCAGGTGCCACCTTCCGCACCACAGGGGACAGAGTGAAGTCCTGGGAGCTCGGGAGCTCAGTGCACTGTCAGGAATAAAGTCCATTTCACTTTTTTTTTTTTCATTTTTGAAGATTTTATTTTTACTGGAAAGTCAGATATACAGAAAGAAGTATATTCCATCCACTGTTTCACTCCCCAAGTGGCCGCAATGACTGGAGCTGAGCCAATCTGAAGCCAGGAGCCTCTTCTGGGTCTCCCACACAGGTGCAGGGTCCCAAGGCTTTGGGTCATCCTCTACTGCTTCCCAGGCCACAGGCAGGGAGTTGGATGGGAAGCAGAGCAGTTATACAAACCAGTGCCCATATGGGATCCTGGCACATGCAAGGTGAGGATTTTAACCACTAGGCTACCACACCAGTCCCCATCTTTGTTTTTAAAGATTGATTTGGTTCACTTGAAAAGCAGGTTTACAGAGAGGGAGGCAGATCTTCCATCTATTGGTTCACTCCACAAATGACTCCACAATGGCTAGGGCTATGCCAGGCCGACGCCAGGAGCTTCCACTGGCTCTCCCACGTGCGTATGGGGACCCAAGCACTTGGGCCATCCTCTGCTGTTTTTCCAGGCACATTTGAAAAACCTGGATGGGAAGCAGAAATGCAGCAGCCAGGACTTGAACGAGTCCTGTGTGTCCTCAGGCCAGCTGTAACTGCTTCCTACCCTGCCCTGTCCCACCCCTTCCGCTTGGCTCTCTGTCAGTTACAGGTGTCAGACTCCCTGGTTGGGCTTCAGCCGTTTTCACGGTAGCAGTTGTTGGAGCACTACCTTCACTGAGGCTGGCGGTCCTCGGGGCCCACAGTGGGGCAGGGACATGGCTGCCCAGACAGGAACTTAGTGATAAACTGCACCACATGGCAGGCTGCAAGTGGGTGGAGGTGGGGCAGCAGACAGGGAAGGGCCCAGGAGACCCCCAGGTGGCAAGAGTTCATGGGCAGAGGAGGGGTGCTGTGCAGGGATGTGGTGAGAGCATCCCAGGGCAGGGGCTGGGAGGCAGGTGGGCTAGCCTCCAGGGAGTGGAAGGGCAGGAAGTGCCCCCGCTAAAGCCACCGTCACAGGTCAGACTTGGGCGAGGGAGACGCTGTCCCTGGGCTCCTCACAGCCTCTGGCCACGCTGTGCCCCCAGCACGAAGCCGGCACCCTGTTCAGTCCCAGCTGCTCCGGGGCTTGGCGTGGATCTGTTCAGCTCAGAGCAGAGAGAGCTGGAGGTAGCCTTGTAAGCTGACCCCAGCCTCTGCAGTCGCAGGCCTCCCAAACTCGCCGGCTGTGGGTCAGGCTGTGCATTTGCCATGGTCCTTCAGAAAAAGTTCATCGAACCTGGGAGAAAAGAGTAGATTTATTTTGATGCAAAAAAGTTGAAATTCATGCAGCCGAAGGGTCTTCTAAAACTAAATAGGAAATGCGCATAAAGAGTAATGGGATTTTGAAAGCTCTTTGCACCCAAACAGCCTTTGTTCCTTTTTTTTAAAAACATTTATTTTTATTGAAAATGCAGACGCATAGAGAGAAGCAGGGAGAAAGGAAGGTTTTCTGTGTGATGGTTCACTCCCCAAGTGGCCACAATGGCCAGAGCTGAGCCAATCCAAAGTCAGAAGCCAGGAAACTTGGGTCTCCCACACAGGTGCAGGGTCCCAAGGCTTTGGGCCGTCCTTGACTGCTTTCCCAGGCCACAAGCAGGGAGCTGGATAGGAAGTGGAGCTGCCGGGATTAGAACCGGCGCCCACATAGGATCCCAGTGTGTGCAAGGCAAGGACTTTAGCCACTAGGCTACTGCGCCAGACCCTCCCAAGACTCATAATGTTTATATTAACGTACATTAATCTTCACAATAGCATTATTTCCTTGGAAGATTTACTTATTTGAAAGGTAGAGACAATCTTCCATCAATTTGTTCACTCCTGAAATGGCCACCCCTTGGCCAGGCCAAAGCAGAGCCCCAAGAACTTGGCCCATGATCTGATGCCTTCCCATGTTCATTTGTAGGGAGCTGAATCATGAGTCTAAAAGCAGGAACTCCACTGGCACATTGGCAGGCAAGCAGCTTAACCCACACAACAGCAACATTTTATTGTTTGATTTTGTTTTTATTGGAAAGTCAGATATACAGAGAGGAAGATCTGTCCGTTGACAGATCTGTGTCGATCCAAAGCCAGGAGCCCAGGTACAGGATCCCAAGGCTTTGAGTCATCCTCGACTGCTTCCCCAGGCCACAAGCAGGGAGCTGGATGGGAAGCAGGGCCTCTGGGATTAGAACCGGCACCCATAATGGATCGGGGCACATTCTAGGTGAGGACTTTACCACTAGGCCATCACACTGGGCCCAACAGCAGCATTTTAAAAAAAGATTTAACTTGAGAGCGTTAGACAGAGAGAGGAAGAGACAGAGAGCTTCTTCCCCCAGTTCACTCACCAATGGCCTCAATTGCCAGAGTTGGGCCAGGCCAAAACTGGGATCCAGGAGCTTCTTCTGGGTCTCCATGTGGGTGCAGGGGCCAGAGGTCTTAGGCTGTCCTCTGCTGCTTTGCCAGGTGTAGAGCATCTAGAGCTAGAACCAGTGCCCACATTGAGTGCTGGCATCACAGGCTGAGGATTAGCCTGATATGTCACTGTGCCAGCATTATGAAGCTTTATTTTTAATCAAGACAGGTTATTCCCAAAGTTCAAACCAGTTGGAGCCCAGCGCGGTAGCCTAGTGGCTAAAGTCCTCACCTTGCATGCACCAGGATCCCACATGGGCTCTGGCTCATATCCCAGCTGCTCCACTCCCCATCCAGCTCCCTGCTTTTGGGAAAGCAGTGAAGGATGGCCCAAACCCTTGGGACCCTGCACCCGTGTGGGAGACCTGGGAGAAGCTTCTGGATCTTGGCTTCGAATTGGGTGCAGCCACTTGGGGAGTAAGCCAGCAGATAGAAGATCTTTCTGTCTCTTTCTATACATCTGTGTTTCCAATAAAAATAAGATAAATCTTTAAAAACAAAACAGAAAAAAGACCAATGAAGTGACAGCAAAGCAGCTTTCCCGCCTTGGTTCACATTCCACGTCCTACCTCCTGGGAATTCCTAACTGGATGGGGGAGGCACCAGGAGTTTGGTGAGGACTCAAAGGGTGGTGAAGGGAGGAGATGGCAATCTGAGGCTGAGCAGCACAGAGTGGAGAAGCCAACACAAACCCCGTGTGCCAGCGGGGCCTCTGGCTCCTGGAGGAGGCGCCCAGCTCCCTGCAGGGCCTGACCCAGAGAAGCCAGCATGTTCACACCCCAATCGGAATTCCCTCTGGAGCCTTCTCGGCCTGGGACAGAGGTACAACCGACTGGGGAAGAGACCAGAGGGCTGGACCACGAGGCTCTGGGTGGGCAGGGGCTCCTCTCCGCTGCCCCTAAGGTTTGGTCTCAGCTCCGCCAATCTGCTCTCCAGTCCCTGAGTCACAGGCGCCTGGTTGTCATGAGCAATGGCCCGGCCATCAGCTGCCGTTCAGTTTGCTGAATGAATACATGAGCCCTTTTTTGTCGGTTTCAGCGTAGACCTGTGCTGCTCGGGCCATCACAGTGACCACTCACAGTGACCAGATCACAGTGACCTTTCCCCACCAGGGTGGTCCTCCACCCCCACCCCCCAGTTTGTTCTCACTTTGGGTCCAGCCACTTTGCCCATGTAGAAGCCTCTACCCCCAGTGCCCTTGTCCTCTCCTCCTAGTTGACTCCTAAGATCTGCTGGGACTGAATACAGACCTTGGTTTCCCCGGGGAAGTGTTCCATATTTACCAGTCCCCCACTCCTGGTTGCTGGGACAGGTGCCCTGCTCCAGGCTCCCAGGGCTGCCGCATGATCTTGAGGGACCTTGGTGCAGGCCAGGGCTGCTTGGTGAGTCTCCTCATCTCGTGCCAAGTCACCTGAACCTGGAGAGGAGGACCTCATTCATCCCCATCCCGCTGTCTCCTTCCCATCACACTGTTGTCTTCATTCCATTGGCCATCTCCCCCTCCAAGCTGTCTTGTCACCATTCTCAAGGGACTGGGGTCTCCCCTCAAAATCTCCCAAATCTCCCGTGCTTCCCTGAGGGACACCTCTGCTCCCAGTCACCTCAATCCGTGCCCAGACCCCAGTTTACATAGCTCTGTCACACCCGTTCTTTGCAGGATTATGCAACCGCCCCAGGAGCCAGGTACAGTCATTTACAGCCCAATTTAAAGGCCTTGTCCCATCTAGGGAACCACTGTCTCTGGGTCTGGGTTTCCTAGGAGTTCAAGGTCAATGCTGCCAATGGGGGTGTGGGAGGAAGAAGTGGCAGAAAGGGATGTAGAGAATGGATTGAGCTTGTCTCGCTGCCGCTCATGGCGCTCTGCCCTACTGGAGCCCCTCAGAAGAACCTGTTGGGTCCTTCTACAAGAGACCCAAAAAGCCACACTGGTTTCCTATGCTCTGGCTCTCTCAGTAACTCATCCAGTCTCTTAAGACCTAGCCCACTCCCAGGAGGACCCATCGGAAGGGGTTGATGACCTAATCACTTCCTGCTCAGTCCCACTCTGAGAGCTCCCAGAACCTCTCTGCACCGCTACATTGGGAATCAAGCCTCCAGCATGTGAACTGGGCAGGATATGGGGAACAAATCATACTGAAACTGTGACAGACAGTAAGACTGGGGGCAGTAGGTTAGATGGTAATTGGTAGCTGAAACCCTGGCTGGTCTCGCCCTGAGCTACATCCAGAGTCTTCTGCCACATTTTGGAGAAATTTGCACTTAAAAAGTGCAGAGGCAAAGAGGCACTGTGGGACTGCTCTCCCCTGCAGTTGTAGTGAGATCCAAAGTGGGCCCAGGGGTTGAGACACCTAGTACAAACAGCACTTCCTGTATTCTAAGACTAAAATTCATTGCAGTGGCAGAGGTGGGACCCCAACATCTCCAGGGACACTTTGGCTTTTGTGAGATCACCGTCTGTTATCTTCAAGCTGTTGATGCCCCTTTTAGTTTGAAGCCTTTTTGGGAGATCTGCTTCTGCCTATGCAACCTTGTGACCTTAGCAGGGAAGCTTGTCAGTTACAGACTCGGAGCAGGATACCTGATGGCCAGGCTCTTGTCTAACCTCCACAAGACGCTGAGGTCAGTGCTGGAGTCCCAGAGATTCTGCACCCTGGCCAGAGGCAAAGCCTAGGTTCTAACCCCAGAACCTGAAGCCCAAGTTCTTAACCCCAGAAAAGGCCGCTGCGACAGCCCTCTCCGGCTCCAGGGCAGGACGGGGTGCCCCAGTTGAAGCTCCCAGCCGTTCTCTAGTCTGCCCTCCCCATTTGCAAAAGATGAGCAAAGGAACATATTCTGGCTGTGCAGTAGCTGTCCATGAACCCTCCAGGGCACTCCTGGGCTCTGCCCAAGGGAAGATTTCCATCCAGGTCTAAGGAAAAGTCCAGAATTACCCAGGTTCTGGAAATACCCAGCTGGAGACCCCAGAGGTCAAGTTGACTCCTTGCTCCTGGCATCTTCCGCCAACCCCCTCTTGCTTGTGTTTTCAAACTATGTGGAAAGCTCTGTTTACCTCGCATCACAGGAAACTCCCTCCCCAGGCTCTGGTTCCTTCACCTGCAGCTCAGCCTGCTCAGCTGCTCTGTTTGGCATGTTGACATTACACAGGCCTCAATGCAAAGACCAGTTATTTGCGGAGGCTTTTGCACATTGCCTAGAACACCTGATGTTGGTGATTCAGGAAGAAGGAAAGTGAAGAATAATCACCACTCTTGGATTAGGGCTGCCCTCTTTGTCTACCTCAGATCCCCACCCTCAACAGCTTTCTTCAAGGGCAAACGTTCCTGGTGGCCTGGAGCCCGTTTATACCACCTCTTGGGTGCCAATGATTTCGCTTTCCAGTAATTCTGCTTGTTGAACCATAATCACTTAAACTGTGTAAATATACAATAAAATTGTATTAAGAGCAAAGGTTGCAAGTGCTTTATAATTCATCATTTCCTAATTATTCTGCATGTTACTATTATCCAGGCATTAAAGTTATCCTGCAGCTATTGTAGGTACATGATAGAAGCACTATAGAACAGCATGTTCCCTCCCCATCTGTAGACAACTTCCTAGATTGCCTTCTACCTAGGCAAATGTTGCTGGGAGAAAACCAGCCAAGGCTGGTGAGTGTTTTAGGCCCAGTTAATGCCAGCTCTGTGCTAACTATACCAGTGTGCCAACATGGTTATTGATTCTATTCTACTTTTTAAGAACGGAGAAGGTGAGGAGCTCCTGGCTGGAACATGCCACCCTGGCCCCAGTGGGGTGGGGATGTCTGCCCAGGAAAAGGGGTCTAGGGACATATTTGAGTGGGAATGGATAAGGTCATGTTTGACAGGGAAAGGAAGATTTCTAGGGTGTTCCACAGACTGGGCCACTGTACTCCAGGTAGGTAAGGCAGTTTAGGGGGTAGGGAAACTGGAGTGCACGACTTGGTGAAGTCATGTGGAAGACCTGGACTGGGCTAAATAGCATTCCCTGCCACCTGCTGGCACTCACAAAAGCTGGGTCTGGGGGTCATGCCTGACTGAGCTAGGCCACAGTGCCCACAAGTGTCAAAACAGGTATTGGGCGCCTGGAGCGATAGCATAGTGGTTAAAGTCCTTGCCTTGCACACACTGGGATCCTATGTGGGCGCCGGTTCTAATCCCGGCAGCCCTGCTTTCCATCCAGCTCCCTGCTTGTGGCCTGGGAGAGCAGTTGAGGACGGCCCAAAGCCTTGGGACCCTGCACCCGTGTGGAAGACCCGAAGAGCTCCTGGCTCCTGGCATCGGATTGGCTCACCTCCAGCCATTGTGGCCACTTGGGGAGTGAACCATCGGATGGCAGATCTTCCTCTCTGTCTCTCCTGCTCTCTGTATATTCGTCTTCCCAATAAAAATAAATAAATCTAAAAAAAAAAAAAAAAAAACGGTCATTGTGCCACATCAGCTTGGGCTGCAACATCCATCAAAACGTAAGAAAACTAGATCTGGGGGTAGATTCTATAGGAGAATTGTGGGCTCACCTCTGAGACTACAGCACCCACGCGTTTACATGGAGAGCTGGAGATGGTGATGGGTTGAGCCAGGCTAGACAATAGAGCCCATCTGACACTTGTAGGTGAGAGCTGGGGATGGAAGAAGGCCAAGTGGGGCCAGGCTGCAGCACTACCTGTATAGGCAAAGGCCAGGAGTGAGGGCAGACCATGCCAAGCAGAGCTGTTGCCCCACTGGCATGTGTGAGATCCAGGGCTGGGAGCAGGCCTGATAGGGGAACTTGGGAAACTCCTCTACTAAGCTGTGGCTCCTGTTGGGTAGCACAAGAGTCAGGGCTGGGGGCAGGCCAGGCCAGACAAGTCTGCAGCATTAGCATTTGTGTGGCTTGGGTCTGGAGAAAGGCTGGATTGGCCAGGCCTCAATACCTGCTGCCATGCAGGAGAACCAGGACAGAGTGTAAGCCTTGCCCAGCTGGGCTAGGTTGCAATACCCACCAAGGAGAGCTAAGATTGTAGGTGCACCATGCCAGGCTGGGTCTAAGCATCTGCCAGCAAATACAAGACCCAGAGCTTGGAATGGGCCTGGTAGGGGAACTCTGGGGACGCTCCTGCTGGGCTGCAGCTCCCACTGGTGAGTGCAAGATCTGGGGCTGTGGGCAGACCAGGCTGGGCAAGGCTATAGTGCATGTTATGTCAGCATGTGTGAAGGTTGGGTCTGGGGGCATGCTGGACTGGCTTAGGTTCCAGCACCTGCTGACAATTGCAAGAGCCAGGAGGAGTGTGGGCCTGGCTGGCCTAGGCAGTTGCATCCATTGGTGAGAACTGAAATGAGTGCAGGCCAGTTGGGCTGGCCACTGCAGGAACTATATCCTTGCTGGGCTGCTGCTTCCACTGGTGAGCACAAGAACTGGGACTGGAGTAGGCTGGTCTGGGGTGGGAGGCAGGCAGACTAGGCTACTGTACCCGCTGGCATGCATGAAAGCCAGAATGGATGCAGGCCAGGTGAGCTAGACCACAGTACCAGCTGGAAAGTGCTGGGACTGGATGCGAGTCATGTCAGGCTGGACCACAGCACTCTCAGGCAGATGTAAGATTTGGGCCTGGAAATATGCCTTGTAGGGGAACTGTGGGCACCCCCTTTCTTGATTGTACCTATCACTGGTGAGCAAAAGAACCAGGACTGGGGGTGAGCCAGGCTGGATAAGGCAGTAGCACCTGTTGACATATATGAGAACCTGGTCAAACTGAGCAAAGCTGCAGCACTCACGGCTGTGCATGATCATCAGATGGGATAGAGGTTGGGCAGAGCTAGGCTGCAGCAGAGGCTGGCATGCACCAGGATGGCCTGGTGGGGATTATTGGAGGTCTCCCAGACTTGGCAGTGGTACCCATTGACATGTGTGAAGACTGGGTCTGTGGTGGGCTGGCTGGGCCAGGCTGTAGCATCTGTCAATTCACATAAGATAGGGTGCTAGGGCAGAACTGACCAGCCAGCTGCATCTACTGCTATGTGCATTGGCTGGTGCAGGTGACAGGCAGAGCCTGACCCTGCACTGGGTGGTACACACAAGAGTCAAGTCTGAGATCACCACAAGTGAGGTTTCTTGGGAGACTCCCCAGCTAGACTACTGGACTCAGACTCTGGCCACAGGGAAAATCACAGCATGTGTGGTCTGACCTTGGAGAGCATCTATCAGGACTGGGCATCCTCAGTTGCTGTGCAGTGGACAGCATGTCCAGATGTACAAGGGGACATGTTGGGCAGATCATCTAGGCCAGCAGGGGATAATGAGTGCCTTATCAAGAATGGAAAGCACAACAGGTTGGACAATTCTCCTGACCAAGGTAGCAGCAAGTTCCTGGGGCTGTGGGTGCACTAAGGTGGGCCTTATCAAACAATAGACCTTGGAAATATTTTCTCAATCTTGGAGCAATGAAACCAACAACTTCTCAGAACCATCAAAACCACTCAAGTAATACCCAGGATCTCTAGGGTGTCACCCAGTGATCAAATGGCCACCCCCATCCCTGGATGCTGTTGTAGTTTGACAGCAAGGAGTGGCCCTCTCCCCTTCCTCCCCTGCAAGAAAAAAGAAATAACTAAAACATGTGTCCCACCCACCTTCCTCCATACCTGACTTTCCCCACTCTAATCATGGGTCCACATGGGCATGCATCCCTCTCAACTATATAAACAATATTTAAGAATTTAAAAAGAATGACATGTTACTGCATTTTCTCTTCCCAATTCCTGGGCTTTTTGTTTCGTTTTAAAGATTTTTTCATTTATTTGAAAATCAGAGCTACAGAGAGAGAGAGAGAGAGAGAACTTCCCTCCATTTGTCCACTTCCCAAATGGCAGCCTCTGTGCCAGGCTGAAGCCAGGAACATGGAACCAGGAACCTAGAGGAGCTCAAGCTCTTTGGCCATCCTCGGCTGCTTTCCCAGGTGCATGAGTAGGGAGCTGGATCGGAAGAGGAGCTGTCAAGACTCAAATTGGTGCCTATATGTGGATGTTGCCTTACCGCACGAAAGCCAGGTCCTCAACCCTGTGTTTTATGGCATCATATTGCCAGCCAGAGTAGGAGTATTTGCACCATAGCAATGGGCACACTCCATAAATCAGGACTCTCTTCTTGCCCAGAAAGGCAGCAGTTCACCAAACATCAACTCATCACTGCCCTGTGTTCCTGCTGGACTGATGGGGAGTGGACATCCAGGTTTAGTCCACCCAAGAGAAAAGAGAGCAGTGTGTAGGTTTCAGGGGAATGTAATCTATAAAATTTTCTCTTGCGCTTCCCAACCACAGGGTGAGAATTCAGGGCCCCTGAGCACCAACTGGACTAGTTAAGAGGGAGTGGACAGATCACACATGTTTTTTGTTCTACCTGTGTGCACAGCAGGACACGGGCCGTGGCCAGAACTTCCTCCTAGGTCTCTGATTCCTTCACCTGCAGCTCTGACCAGCTGAACTCTGTTTGGGGTATGGAGAGCCCATACACAATTCAATTCAGATCACTGTATGTGTTGGTGTTCTGGGTAGCCAGTAATAGCTATGACAAATGTGAGAATCTGCTGGCATCAAAAACAATGCATTTCTGCCGTCAGCTGCCACTCTGAGACTGCCCAAAGCCCACTCCAATGGCTGCCCTGTACGTTGCAAGGTACCCGGAGGCTTCACTCCAGCTTTCCCTATCCAGGATGGCTTTGTACTTAAAAGAGAGACCCTCTGGGCAAAGACCAGGTCCTGGCAACTGGACAGGGGCTGTTAAGCAGGATGATTCCAGACCAAGGCTTTGGCTGGATCACATTACTGAGCAAGAACACCCAGCTGACCCACAGGAGTCTGACTATGCTAGCCAGCACAGAAGGGAATCTAAGGTCATCCAAAAATTCCATGATGGTGTTGGTTAGAAGAGGCTCCTGTGGATCTAAGGCCGGCAGAATTCTCTCAGCAGGTGGTCTCCATGGGCCAGCCACAGAAAGCCCCGACCCATAGACAGCCGTCGTCTTGCAGGCCTGTGCTGTCACAAACATGGGGGGAGGGAGGGATGCAGTGATGATGTGACAGTGACCATCGCATCGCCAGGTGATAGAATCTTTTTTCTTTCCTTTTTTTTGAAGATTGATTTTTACTTATTTGAAAGAGTGGTAGAGGCAGAGACTAAACTCTTCCATTGGCCAACTCATCCCTAAATGGTTGTATTGGGCAGGATTGGGCCAGGTTAAAGCCAAGAGCTAGGAGCTCCAGGAACCCAAGTTATTGGGCCATCCTCTGTTGCTTTCCCAGGGACATTTGCCGGAAGCTCAATAGGAAGCAAAACAGCAGAACTTGAACCAGAGATGCTCCAATATGACACGTTGGTGTTGCAGGTAGTAGTTTAACCCGATGTGCCACACACTAGCACCTGTTTGCTGCCACTCTCATGTGTGTGTGTGTGTTGGTGGTAATGGTAGGAGATGGTGTGTAGGGTTGGAAAATGCAATCTCATCAAGACCTACATGGAACTGCGATGTGTTAGTTCAGGTTCCTCAAGAATCAGACACCTTGACTGGATTAAACCAGAAAGGCTTGAAATGGGCAGAGGGGTTGGGCAGCATTGTGCTGTCGCAGTTTAAGCCTCCTTATATGATGCCTGCATCCCATATGGCCAGCGGTTCCTGTCCAGGCTGCTCCACTTCCCATCCAGCTCCCTGCTAATGCAGCTGGGAAAACCAACAGAAGATGGCCCAAGTGTTTGACCTCTGCAATTGTATGGGAGATCCAGATGAAGCTCCCAGCTCCTGCTTTGGCCTGGCCTAGATCTGGCTGTTGGGGCCATCTAAGGGATGCATGTCTTTCTATCTCTGCAATTCTGACTTTCAAAATAAATAAACATTTAGAAAACAAAAAGGTTTTGACTGGGAGAAATGTCTGGGATAGGCCACTTGATCGCAGTGCAAGTTCTACACCAAGGGACAATAGAAGCATCTTAGACCACAGTGTGTACTAGAGCAGTTCGCACAAGGAAGTCTACTGGAAATGGAAGGGTCCTTGCTGTCCTGGCTGGGAGCAGCCCAGAGTTAAGCACACACATGGCAGTGGATAAGCCTATTGGCAAGGCTAGTATTCCAGGAGCAGTCATCCTACTTGGTCTCAGGGGTTCTATTTCAACGAATATCTTATGGGGAACATCAGCAGCCAGTCATGGTCCATGGTGAGAGGGGCACAGATAGGGAACCAGTCTGGCCACTTGGTTCTTCTGAATTTAGCTTTCTTATGCCACCCTTCGCCGTTTAGGAGCAGTAGATTCTTTGATGCTCCAAGGGCTTTGCCCTGTCCTGGAACCATGTAAAAGGACCCTGTTGAGCCCCTCACTAGAGTACCATTCCCTGCAAAGCAATGCATTTCCCGCCATTGGAAGGGCTCAGGCAAAAGGTAGCTGTTTCCCTGTTGGAGATCCTGGCAAGCTGACCTCACGGTTCCTGCTCACCCATGTGATTCTGAATTTCCACAATGGATGGGGAGGGCAGAATTTAAAACAATTTTTCCCCATCCTTTTTGGCACCTAGTGCCCTGTGTCTGACACTTGTCTCTGGCAAGGAAGCCTGGACCCCTGGGGATGGCAGTGAGGCAGCGCTGTAAACAAAGAGCCCAAGAAAGCTCCTCCTGCCCCCTCCCCACCTCAGCACACACACATCCCTGTGGCAGCAAGGAACAGGGGTGTGGAAACAATGGGGCCTATGAGTCACACGGCTGTGGCAGGATAACGTTCCTCCAAATGGGGCTCCTTCTTGGCCAAGTCCGGAGGAGCTGACGCGGGCGACTGACGGGCAGTGACACCTGGAATGACCCCCGGCTCTGGGCAGTCACTTGCCTGGTCCTGGTCGACGTAGGTTTTATTTTTAAATCTTTTATTTTTGGTCAAATGATTTCATATATAAAACATACAAATATCTTCAAGGAGCCAACTCCAGTTCTACACAAAGGGCAATGGGAAGCAACAGTTGCCTACTTTTCCCTTCTCTAGAGCTCCAGTGCCCAAAATGACTTTTTTTTAAAATTAAATTTATTCATTAATTACATTGTGTTGTAATTACATAGAATCTGGGATTCTCCCCCCACCCTCCCCCCATGGTGGGTTCCTCCACCTTGTTGCATAACCATAGTTCAAGTTCACTTGAAATTCCCTCTTTGCAAGTATATGCCAAGCATAGAGTACAAAATGACTTTTTAAAAAAGATGGATTTATTTTTATTGGAAAGGCCAAACAGATTTACAGATAGAAAGAGAAACGGAGAAAAACATCTTCTGTCTGCTGGTTTACTCTCCAGGTAGCTGCAACAGCCAGAGCTAAACCGATCTGAAGCCAAGAGGCAGGAGCTTCTTCCAGGTCTCCCATGTGGGTGCAGGATCCCAAGGCCATGGACCATCCTTCACTGCTTTCCCAGGCCACAAGCAAGGAGTTGGAAGGGAAGTGGAGCAACTGAACACAAACTGGTGCCCATATGGGAGCCTGGCACACAAGACGAGGATTTTAGCCATTAGGCAATTGCAACAAGCCCCCAGAAGTGATTTCTTTTAGACTTTTAACTTATTTCTTCCTACTTTCCCTCCATTTTTCTTTTTCTCTCTTTTTTAAAGATTTTATTTATTTGTATTGGAAAGGCAGATTTACAGAGAAAAGAGGAGACAAAGAGAAAAATCTTCCATCTGCTGGTTTACTCCTCAAATGGCCACAATGGGTGGAGATGAGCCAATCCGAAGCCAGGAGCCAGGAGCTTCCTCCAGGTCTTCCACGTAGGTACAGGGTCCCAAGCCTCCTCCACTGCCTTCCCAGGTCACAAGCAAGAAGCTGGATGGGTAGTACAGCATCCGGGACACGAACTGGTGCCCATATAGGATTCCCAGGGGGAGCGGTGGGAGAAATTAACCAATTGAACTATCATGCCGGGCTCCTTTCACTCCACTTTTCTAAGAAAATAAAAATAAACATTAATCAGTTATTTTAATTATGCCAATAATTAAACAGCATTAGTTACTATTCTCTTTCTGTAACCAAAGATGAGAATTAACTCTGTTCTACCCCCAATACATTTGCATCTTTCTGCTCAAAACTGTTAGATCTCAATTCAATGCTTTCATGACAGTGAACACATCCGTGTTCCATAACATGCTTGTGCCACATTTGCTTTCTGGCATGACATGCTGCTTTTTGTGTCTTTTGAATTTGCTGAGTTTTATGTGGTCCTAACACTGATTTACTCCCAGACTCTGCTGTGGCTGTAAGCCACCTCCTAAAGGCCCCTCCATCAGGCTCATTTCTTCCTGCCAGAATCCTCACCTCAGTGCACCTGCAGCTGTGGAGTAGCCTGGAGCATGCCTTCAACACTCGTCAGGAATTCCCTCTGCCTCCCTCCCATATTGGAGCCCCTTGTTTCCCAAGTTCAAAGTCATCATTTGTTGTTCACATCCCTGTTCGATGGTGTACCTCCTTCCACAGTTCTCCGAGAGAGGATGCAAGGGAGATACCAAGTGGTGAGACCTTGAACTTTGGAGAAAACAGCCTCAAGCTTTATGGAGACTTTGGCTGGGTATTCAATTCAAATCTGGAATTTCTGTTTTCCTTGAGAATTTTCAGAGCTCCTTTTGTTTTGTATTTCAGCTCCTTAGGGAAGTTGGCAACCTGTACTTTCTGCATCTTCATATGTAACCTATTTTCTTTTGTTTAGCATCTCTTGCCTTGTGGCGCATGGGCTCATGCGTGTTTTCACACACATTCTGGGCCCTTAGAGCTACTCCTTGGCCTATAAGCTCCTGTCTGTGGCTTCCTTTCTGTGCTGGTGAGGGTTCAGCTTTTTTATTAGAATCACTAAGATTGCTCTTATGTTTTTCTAAGGTTTCTTTATGTCCTTTTTTTTTTTTTTTTAAGATTTTATTATTATTGGAAAGCCGGATATACAGAGAGGAGGAGAGACAGAGAGGAAGATCTTCCGTCCGATGATTCATTCACCAAGTGAGCCACAACGGGCCGGTGCGTACCAATCCGAAGCCAGGAACCTGGAACCTCTTCTGGGTCTCCCACGCGGGTGCAGGGTCCCAAGGCATTGGGCCATCCTCGACTGCTTTCCCAGGCCACAAGCAGGGAGCTGGATGGGAAGTGGAGCTGCCGGGACCAGAACCGGCGCCCATATGGGATCCCGGGCCTTTCAAGGCGAGGACTTTAGCAGCTAGGCCACGCCGCCGGGCCCTCTTTATGTCCTTTATGCTACTTCTTGTGTGTGTGTGTGTGTGTGTGTATTTAAAGTTTATATATATGTAACTTTATTGAAAAGTAAAGAGACAGAGAGCTCCCATCTGTCGGTTCAGTCCTCAGATGTGTGGCTGGGCTGGGGCCAGGACAAAGGCAGGAGCCAAGAACTACACATCCAGACCTCCGGGAGGGTAGCGGGGGAATCACTGCTGCCTCAGACTTTGCACTCCTGGGAATCTGGACTCGGGAGCACAGATGGGGTTTTAATCAGGCTCTCTAACAGAGAGTGTAGGAGCTCCAAGCAACATCTTCATGAGTAGGCCAGCTGTCTGTTCCTTTATCTCCTACTTCATAAAGGATTTTTTCTGAACTTTCTCTTTCAACGCTCCAGCCAACTAAAAAGGTTTTTCTTAAAGCTTATTGTCACTTTACTCTTTGTTCTTGATGCTTTTCATCAAGAGAATTGCAGCTATACAAACAAGTTGAGAAAGTATCTTAATGCCCTTTGCTACATCTAGGTTAGGACTGCTAGAAATGTGAATCATGGAGCCGATGCCGTGGTGTAGCATCCTGTGTAGGTGCTCAAGTCCTGGCTGGCCCCACTTCACATCCAACTCCCTGCTTATGGCCTGGAAAATCAGTAAAGGATGGCTCGGGTCTATCGGTCCTTGCACTCACACGGGAGACCCAGCAGAAGCTCCTGGCTCCTGGTTTCTGATCAGGCCAGCTCCAGTTGTTGCAGCCTTTTGGATGAAGAACTAGTGAATAGAAGATCTCTCTGTTGTCTCTCCTTTTCTTTGTAACTTTGCCTTTCAAATAAAAATAAAATCTTAAGCAATATGAGCCATTTATGTGTGTGCAATTAAAAATTTTTTTTCTAGTAGCTATATTAAAAAAGGAAAAAGAAGCAGGTGACACAAATTCTAATAATAAGTGTTACTTATTTGAAAATGCCTTTCCTACCTGAAATAAATAAAAATGAGTAATGAGGAGAGGCCTTGGATTTTTTGTGGTAAGTGCTTGAAACCCAAGGCTTTGTGTGCTTTGTACTCACAGCCTGCTCAGAGCGTGTCAAGTGTTCCGAGGGTGTGACCGATTCTCACCATGTTAGAATACAGCTAGAAGGAATAACTGTTAATCACACAGGAACTGCCTGTGTATTTTGGCACAAACATATGAAAGAGACCACATTAACCACGTTATGCTTGACCTTAAACACTTTATCCCACTGACTCTGAAACTAAGGTATTTGTACATAATGATACCAAAATATCACACCTCAAAAAATGAAAAATCCGGGTCTGACGCAATGGTTTCATTGGCTAATCCTCCACCTCCAAATGCCAGGATCCCATGTGGATGCCAGTTCGTGTTCCAGCTACTCCTCTTCCCATCCAGCTCCCTGCTTGTGTCCTGGAAAAGCAGCAAAGAATGGCCCAAAGCCTTGGGATCCTGCCCCTGCATGGGAGACCCAGAAGAAGCCCTTGGCTCCTGGCTTCAGATTGGCTCAGCTCCAACTATTACAGCCATCTGGGCAGTGACCCAGTCAATGGAAGATCTTTTTGCCTCTTCTCTCTATAAATCTGCTTTTTGAATAAAAATAAATAAATCTTTTTTTAATGAAAAAAATCCCCTAATACCTGTAATAGCTTGTCTATGGCCAAATTTCCTCAGTTATGCCCAAAATTTCTTTGGTAGCTGACCAGGTTTTTAAAAAGATTATCTATGGGCCTGACGTGGTAACCTAGTGGCTAAAGTCCTCACCTTGCACGCGCCAGGATCCCAGTTCTAATCCCAGTGACCCCACTTCCCATCCAGCTCTCTGATTGTGACCTGGGAAAGCAGTCAAGGACGGTCCAAAACCTTGGGACCCTGCACCCGCATGGGAGAACCAGAAGAGGCTCCTGGCTCCTGGCTTCGGATTGGCTCAGCTCCTGCCATTGTGGTCACTTGGGGAGTAAATTAAGACAGAAGATCTTTCTTTGTCTCTCCTCCTCTCTGTATATCTGACTTTGCAATAAAAATAAACAAACCTTTAGAAAGATTATCTATCTTTCTATCTGTTGATTTAAAGGGCAGAGTGATACACAGAGGCAATTCCTCGCATCCACTGACTCACTCCCCAGAAGGCCACAGGACCTGGTGTAGGTGGGGCTGAAGCCAGGAGCCTGGGATGCCATCTGTGTCCGTCAAAGGGACTCCCACACTTGAGCCATCATCTGTTGCTTCCCAAGAGCATGAGCAGGGAACTGGATCAGAAGCAGAGTAGCTGGGACTTGAACCAAGCCTCCCATCTGGGATCCAGGCTCAGCCCACTGCACCACGATGCCCTCCCTCCCCACAGCAGGTCGGTTTAGAACTGGAATTCTACCTATTCCCATCTGATCATCATATATCTTCAGTCTTTTTATTTTTAACATCTGCCATAATTTTCCTACCCCTGTGTTTTTCTGTGACATTGACTTGAAGGATCTAGGCAAATTATCTTGGAGAATGTCCTGCACTCTGGATATTTCTGATGGTTTCCTCACAATACCGCTTGGTTCATTCCTCTTGCCTCTGTGCCTAACAGAGACTGGAAGTTAGATCATGGTTAGACTAAGGTTAAGACTCTTTGGCAAAACGATATTACATAGGCAAACTACCACAGTCTTAATTTCTACTTCTTATTCTGTGATTGTGACTTTTTTCCTTATAGTGTCTCATTTTCGTTCCAAGGATTGTGCAGTGTTTTCTGAGATGATGATCTCAAACACACAGTAGTGTTCTCATTGTGCCCTGGGAGGTACCCCTTGGGGTGATTTGATTGCATGAAAATATCCAGTGTGCTTCCATGAGCTAACGAAAGAATTGCCACAGCACTAGCTGTGGAATCCTCTGAGTTCACTCTTTCACACAGTGGTCCTTGAACAGGGTTTGTGCCAGACCTGGTGGTCGACCCACTTTCCGTCAAGAAACACCCAAATGTCAGCACCTGTAGTCAACGTCCCAAGAATTTGCTGAGTGCGTCCAGCTTCGCTAGGGAGCATAAACCTACTTCCAGTGTGTGGCGCTGATAGGGCAGGAGCTCCAGGCAACATGCCACTCGGTATGCAGATTTGCCCAGAATCCCAGCCTTCCTATGGAAACCTTGCTGTCAGGAATGCCTGACATTGGAGAAGGCAATGTCCAGCTTGGGGAGATGTGGGTTGGGATCTGGGGTTCTGCTTCGTTGCCCACTTTCCCCAACCCCACCCTGCCACCCCTTTGACAGGTAGCTGGCATCTCCACTTGCAGGGCCATCCAAGGAAGTCCATTTTCAAAGAAGCCTGCATTCTGTCCCCGTCCTGACTGGCCTCCCCACCCCAGCTCCTCGCTGTGCAGCCTCTTTTGTAAGGTGAATGACAGAACACCCCGCTGCTAGCTTCTAGAACTCTGCTGCTTTCCCCATGCGCTGATCTGAATCCCATTTGTCTCTTGCAAGATTCCTTTAGACACTGGATTCCCTCTAGGAGCTATTCACGGGTGGAACCGTTATGAGATGGACAAATACATTTAAATGATTCCTGGAGTTCTCTGGCAATGAGGTCGGCTCTAGAAGCCAGTTTGGCTAGGTCTCTAGTGCCCCCGCCTCAGGGTGCGGTCAGCGACATTGTCACCAGATGCAGCCCCCTGACCTCGGTCCTTCACTCACTCAATGTGTGGCATTATGTTAATAGCAGGGGACAGCAGACCACAGCCTCACCCCTCATGCCTGAGTGGGTCATGGTTATCATCTTAGTGAGGTTTGGGGGCAGGGACAGTTAGGCCAATCCGCCAAACTTTCTCTTCAGCAACGACCCGTTCTCTGGAGCTGAAAATCCAGGCTTAGAAAAACACCACATCCCACTTCCCATTCCACTAAAAGAGTAGAATGGCTAGAGACCTGACAGAAACTTCTGGAGGTTGGTGTGCTGGTCTCCTCTTCGGAGTGACTCCTGAACAGCTCTGTGGCCCAGCAGCAGGGAGCAGGTGAGGGTGGGGGATTCAGGTCCATCACGCTCCAGACTCCACTTCAAGCCTGGGGGTCTGCCCACCTGCTGACCACACCAGTCCTACCTCTCACAGCTGGTAGGGCCTGGCCGTCAAGATCCCTCTCCGTTGGCTCCCTACTCCAATTTGGCTCGGATTTCTTTTCTCTTTTTATCTCATTGCCTCACTCTCCTTTATTTTCTCTTTATGCACCTGTTTCTCCACTGGCTTACTCTTCTCTCTCCCTCACGCTGCAGCTTGCTAGCTCTCCGTACATCCATCCCTGACTTCTTTCTTTACCAGACTCTTTTCACTCTGCACCCGTGTTTTTCAGCCAGGATTGATTTCCCCTATACCCACTGCCAACTTTTGGTAACAGGTTGGAGGTAGGACGAGGGGGAGGGCCCAAGGAGGGGTGCCATAACATCCAGTGGGTGCAGGTCAGGCAAGCTAGAAAGGTGCACAGAGCAGCTTCCCACCCCCACAAACACTCCTCCAGGAACCTTGCCCTACCGTAACCCCCGCTTCACCCATGCCCCTCATCTTGCTCAGCGAAAACAGGAGTGGAAAGCAGAGGCCCTGCCAGGGAGGGCTGGGATGGGTGGGACGCAGTCCTCGGGAATCTGCTGTTGTTGGCTTTGGCCTCCTCAAGGTCAGACAATCGGGTGGGAAAGAGCTCCTGAGCGGCTCCTGAGCGGCTCCAGCTGCTGCCTGACTGCAGAGACCACTCGTGCTCCTCCCAGCTCAGGAGCAGAGCCAGCAGCCCCCTGCCCACCCCTGGCTCTTGCTAGAGCAAATGTGGGTGGTCCTGAGAAAGTGAGCGGCAGACTCCTACCTCTTTCCCAAGCCAGTCTGACCAGCTGCCAGCCAGCCTCTGAGAACCCAGTGCACTCAGAGAGAGCGATGAAGCCAAGGGCCTCTGGGCCTCCTTCCATGGCTGCAGCCCCACACTGCCAAAGCCCCTGCAGGCAGGGTTCACTTCCTGCAGTTGACTGGAGTGGGCAGATTGTGCAGCAGGAGGGGACCCAACTCTGATGTATTCAGTGGAGGGGATGAGGGCAGCTCCAAGCCACCAACCTGGAGTCTTCTTCCTGCTTGGCTACCCTGGCTCTGAGGTTTCCTTCTAACCTTGATAGAAGCTACTTGTTGCCCCCCAGTCTCCATGTTCCCATTCCTATTTAGCCATTGAATATTCATCTAGGCATAAGGCTGCCTGGCTTAAGGCTATGTTTCCCAGACTCTCTTGCAGCTAGGTGTGACCACATAGTTTGGCCAATGAGATAGGAGCAAAAGCATCATCAGCAACATCTAGATCACGCCTTTCAAAACAATGTGGTACAGATGTGAGGGCAGGAGCTGGAGCTACCATCTTGGACAAGGGGGACTGGCAGCCATGCATTGAAGATGACAAGAGAAAAGGCAGCTCCCATCCCCATGCCCACCCCATGGAGCCATGATGTGGGACTCTCTACCCAGATTTAGATGAGACAAGTGAAATGCTTTCTTGCTTAAGACACTGTACTTAGGTTTGCTTTTTAGCAGGGAACTCACCTGTATTCTAACTGCATAAAGCTTTATGGGGCCCACTCCCAGCCTGGGCAGAGATTTCACATCTTCCAGGAGAAATAGCAATGCAAAGTGACAGCTTAAGTCAACCTGTGGCGGGAGGGAGGCTTGAAGCCAGGTGCAAAGTAAGTCCAGATGAGGCCCAAACCTCCTTCCATGTAGGACATGCAAGCATTCTCTGAAACCGATTAGACAAGGATGTGGCACATGCTGGGCACCTCTGGCTCACAGGAGATTTTTTCACTGATGATTGAGTTTCACAGAACAGCCATACTCTATCTTACCCCAGGGCCTTTGCATAGGCTGCTTTTGCCATCTGGACTAGGAGTTTCTCGACTCTCCATCAGAGTGACTTCTTCACAGTGCAGCTCCAGCAGTGTGTTCGCAGGAAAGCTTCACCTGCCATTCTCACATGCCTGGAATCCCCCAGACAATGGGGATGGGCTCCAACTTTTGCTTATGATTATGTTCCTTGTGCCTAGCATGAAGCAGCCACAGACATTTGGGAAATGATTGATGGAAGGCACCCAAGAAGCCAGGGCCGCCATGCCACCTGACTGTACCAGTTGCCCTTCAGACTCCAGCCCATGGAGGATGATGTCATCACAGCCCTTCCCAGGGTCCAGGGAGCTCATGGGAAATGCCTCTGAGACTTTCATAGGAATGGGGAGCTTCCAAAAGCTTGTGGGAAAATGAAGTTTATTTTGGTGTGAAAATCTGCTAAAATCTGTGCATAGTTTTTGCATGACACACGTGTTTCATGAATGTTTTGAAGATGCCGCATAGTATGGACACACAGGCTCTGGGTCAGTGGGTCCGGGTTGGCCTGAGGAGCTGTATTTCTGACTTTTTAGAAGATTTATTTATATTTAAAAGACAGAGTTACAGTAGAAAGACAAAGAGAGAGATTCTATCCACTGGTTTATTCCCCAAGTGACTGCAAGGACTGGAGCTGGACTGGTCTTTAGTCAGGAGCCAGGAACGTCTTCTGGACCTGCCAAATGGGGGCAGGTGCCATAACAGGGAGCTAGATGGGAAGTGCAGCAGCCAGGACTCGAACCAGTGCCCATATAGGATGTTGGCACTGCAGAAGGCTGATTAGCTGCTGTGCCACCACATTAGCACCAGAAACTGCATTTCTAAGATGTTCCTGTGTCTTGCTGATGCTGCCAGCCTGGGCACAGCATTCTGGAGCGGCAGCAGAGCCCTGGCAGGCCTCGGAGTCCCTCCCGCGGTCTAGTAGTGCATCTGCCTGCTTTCCAGCTCATCCTGTCTCTGGCTAGGGTTCCATAGCTTGGTTCCTTATTTCAGGAGGGCAGGTCGATCAAACTCCTTGGCCAGTGCCCACCATCAAAGCCAAGTTTTCCAGCCCAGAGGGGCACACCACAGACCCAGCAACTGTACCCTGTGTGCCTTGCCCCTGTGGTAAGCCTCCTCCCCCTTCCCTCTGTGCGCCGACTCTCCATCTTGGCACTGGTGGCTACTGAGACACCCTTGGACAAGAGCCAATTCCTTAATGCTGTATTTTTCCAGGGTTTATAGACTTTCACATGCAAAGACCATGTGTGTGGGGGGGCCCACACTCACCCATGGGGTCTCCATGTGCCTCTACATGCCCCTGGACCTCTGACTGCCCTGAGTTCCCAGTGGGGTATGCGTGGGCTTAGGAGGGGGAAGCAGGAAGGAAGGGCCTGGGTGCTGCGGCTTCATTCCCACCTCCGCCTCCTCCCTTCACCTGCACTAAATACACATCTTGTTTGTCCAGCAGGCAAGCCGAGTAGCCCCAGGGCCTGCACGCCTCCTCCTGCCCCCCACCAGAGCTCAGGACTGGCCAGACCTGAGCAGGAAGTCTGGCAGAACCATTGTCCACATGTGGGATATGCCAAGATGAGAGGCTCCATGCCAGACCCGGGTACCCGCCTCCCGCCCCCGACCTGCTCTTAGGACGAAGCTGGGTCGAGGGCAGTTGTACCCTCCTTGCTGTGTGCTCTAGGCTGCCTCCATCTTCTTGTCCCCCCGCAGGCCAGCTCAGAGCAAAGTCCCATCCCTGAACTCTGTCTTCCCAGTGGGTGTGATGGGGGACTATCAGGAATTCCGTCTCTATCCCACCCACTTCCCATCTCAGCCCAAGCCCACTGTGGTCAGACAGAGGCAGTAGCCTTGCAGCCTGGGTCTCTCAGGAAGTGTCGCACGGCCAAGGCAGACCAGCTCCTCAGGAGTGAGCTGTGCGCACGTACCCATGGGATGCAGGGCATGATGCCTGGTCACTGGGGAGCAGGTGACATGGTCATTTGGCGGTGTCAAGGTCAAGGTCTCAGTCTCTGCTTTCAGGTTGTACTGAGGCAGAAATTGATCCTGACTTTGAAGATTCCCACATAAGTTGATTCTGCAGCTCCCCTGTAGCCTGGGGTCACTGGTGAGTCTCCCCTCCTCATCTGCACAGAGCTGGTTTCAGGGTACACTCTCTGGCTTCCATGTTTCTACAATGAACTAGCATGCCCCCTTTGCTTGGGCGAGAGGGGGTGTGGTTCCCTCCTGCCCACACCCTTGACCCTCCCCAGCAAGGAAACCCAGTTAAGGGCATCAGGACACATCCTGGGAGGGTGTCAAGCCCTGCTCCTCTCTCTCTCAGGGCTCTGGGAGTTGAGACACACTTCTGGAGGTTGCAGGATTTGAGCGAACAGAGCTCGTTGCCTCTTGGCCCAGCTTCCGGTCAGCTGGGTGGCCTGCTCACGTGTCCTGTGTCACCCTCACCCTCCATACAAGGGCTTCACACGTTGTAACAAGGAAGTTTAAAAAGTCCATGGAAGAGTAGAATTATACATATGCTGATTTTGGTGCAAAAGATGTGAAAATTTGCGCATAATTTTGTCAAAAAGCATTTTTACATGAGCTTTTGAAGACCCCTCAGCTATGTGAATTTCAGATATAGACCTCTCTTCTTATTCTAAAAATTCTGCTTATTCAAACGGCAAATAGAGAAAAAGAGTGCTTCTATCCGCTGGTTCACTTTTCAAATCCCTTCCACATGTCAGGCTGGGTCAGGCCAGAGCCAGCAGCTACGAAGGCAAGTCAACTCTCATCTAGACGGTGGCAACCCAAGCACTTGAGCCATCACCTGCTAAACCTTCCAGGGTGTGTATGCATCAGCAGGATGCTGGAGTTGGCAACAGAGCTATGATTCAAGCCTGGTATTCTGCTATGGGGTATGGGCACCTCAAGATGTGTCTCAGCTGTTAGGCCCAAGGCCTGCCCCTAAACTCACTGTTGAGTGGTGTTTTCCACACACATTGCATGGTGTCCTTTTGGGTCCTGTCTCCTTAGTCCTTGGACCAGGTACTAGTCTGTGAGTCGGGGGGAGGGCAGCATTGGGTGGGGAGGAGCTCCCACACCATCCTGGTTACCATGGAGATAACCAAGGGTCAGCGATGAGATGTTTGCTCTCAGAGGCTCGGCCTTCAGGTGAGGAGAGAGCCTCATGTATGGCAGCCCCACCTCAAGGTCCCCAGAGACCCAGCATCCCACTGGGATCTACAAAATCTTTGCAGCTCTGTATCCGCTTCATGTATTGAGATTTCTTTTTAAAGAAAATCTTTTAACTTTACAAAACTTTTATTTGAAAGGTGTAGTAACAGATAGTGAATACAGTGGGAGAGAGACAGAGAGAGATCTTCCATCTGCTGGTTCACGCCCCATACGGCTGCGATCACCAGGGTCGGGCTAACCTGAAGCCAAGTGCCAGGAACTTCTGGATCTCCCATGTGGGTGCAAGGAGCTGGGTGGCAGGGAAGGACTTCCCCAGACAGTGGGGAGCTGGGTCAGAAACGGAGCAGCTAGGACTTGGTATCCATATGGGAAGCCAGCACGACAGATGGAGGCTTAAACTGTGACATCACAACGCTGGCCACACATGGACTGAGATTTTGTTCTCATTTTTTGCTTATATAGACTTGTTTCTGAGTGCCAGTGCTGTGGCATTATGGGTAAAGTTTCTACCTGCAGTGCCAGGATGTCATTTGGGCACTGGTTCAAGTCCCGGCTATTCTACTTCCTATCCAGCTCCCTGCCTGTGGCCTGGGAAAGCAATGGAGGCTGGCTGAAGTCCTTGGACTCCTGCACCCCATGGGATCCCCAGAAGAAGCTCCTGGCTTCACCAAAACTCAGTCTGACCATTGCAGTTACGTGGGGAGTAAACCAGCAGATGAAAAAACCTATCCCTCTCTCGCTCTCGTTCTCACTGTCTTTCTCTGCAACTCTGCCTTTAAAATAAATAAAATAGCTCTTAAAAAAACAAAAGATTATGCCCAAGTTTCTCTGTCACCTATGTGGGAGACTTAGGATTCCAGGCTCCTGATTTTGGCCTGACACAGCCCTGGCTGTTGTGGGCATTTAAGGAATGAACCTGTGAATGGAAGATCTCTCTCCATCACTCTGCCTTCCTGCCTGCCTTCCTTCCTTCCTGCCTTCCTTCCTTCCTTCCTGCCTTCCTTCCTTCCTTCCAGATTTATGTGTTTATTATTGGAAAAACAGATTTACAGAGAAAAGGAGAAACAGAGGGAAACATCTTCCATCCACTGGTTCACTCCCCAAATGGCCGTAATGGCCAGAGCTGAGCTGATCTAAAGCCTGGAGCCAGGAGCTTCTTCCTGGTCTCCCACGCAGCTGCAGGGTCCCAAGGCTTTGGGCCATCCTCCACAACTTTCCCAGGCCACAAGCAAGGAGCTGGATGGGAAATGGAGCAACTGGGACACAACCAGTGTCCGTACGGTATCCTGGCGCTTGGAGATGGAGAATTAGCTAATCGAGCCATCGCACCAGGCTCCACTCTGAGTTTCAAGCATATAAATAAATTTTAAAAATTTAAAGTGTCAGTTCTTTAAAAAATGTGTTTATTTGAGAGACAGAGACCCAAACCATTTACTGGTTCATGCTCTGAATGTCTGCAAAACTGGACCAGGACAGAGCCTGGAGTCAGGGATTGCATGAGGGCGGTAGGGACCTCCGCACTTGGGCTGTCCTTCCCTGTCACCCAGCTCCAGGAAGCTGGAGTGAAGGGCACAGCTGGGAGTCCAACCAAGGCACCCAGTGTGGGCTGCAGGCATGCCACGTGGGGTCTGAGCTGGCATTCTGGCTTGGACTCCAAACCACAAAGTCAGTTTCATCGAGGCTGAGAGCTTTGCTTTGTGGGAGCTGGCACCCGGCAGGTGTTTGTTCATCCTTTATTGTGTGAATGACAACGCTCAGCCCTTGGGACTTGCTGGTTTCCTCTCACCCCCTATGCCCAGGTGGCCAGGAGACCTGGGCTGACTCTGCTGCTCTCCTGGGCTACAGCCAGGCAAGTTCCCACTCCTGGGGCTCAATTTTTCTATCTGTGAAACAGGAGAATTGATAGGGTCAGTATTTGCCACAGCCGTGGCCTTCTGCCCCAAGCAGTAAGGTACTCCCTTCCACAGAAATCTTAGCAAGTCCCCGACACATCACAGCTGACACTTTGGCGGTGGTACAAAGAGGCGCTGCCCACGCAGGGTCCCTTGCGTTGAGAGCCTCTCGAAGAGCTGTTCGGTTCCAATC
Source organism: Ochotona princeps (assembly GCF_030435755.1). NCBI lineage: Eukaryota > Metazoa > Chordata > Mammalia > Lagomorpha > Ochotonidae > Ochotona > Ochotona princeps. The sequence continues at coordinate 108,638,576 of NC_080832.1, forward strand.
CTATGCACCCCACCTGGTGTCCAGGAGGCCTGCTCCAGTCCAAAGCTAAGCCCCGGCGTGGGCAATCTCAGAAGGACCCCCGTGGGCCGGTTTGAAGTACTCCCCAAAAGCCTCTCGGGTCGAGAGCCAGAGCTCTGGGGCAGGGCCCTGCCGCGGCAAGCTGCGAGGATTCCCAGGGGAGCCCGGTCAGAGCCCGCAGAGCATCCCGCAGGCGCCACTGCCCCCGCGTGGTCACGGCTGCAGCCGCAGTGCCTGAGGCTCCTGGTGCCCAAGCCTGGCCCCTCCACCAAGCCTGGCCTCCCCGGACAGGAGCCGTCCCCGGGAGCCCGGCTGGGAGTTGGGAGAGGGAGGGTCTGTTGGCGTGTGTCTGCCTGCAGCGCGCTGTGGCCTGGAGACTCCGCATCACCTTTGTGCTCGCCTGCAGAGCAGGGCTCACAGGTCAGCATCCAACCAGAGCCCCGGTCAGGGGGACACGCCCGGGGGGACCCCGGAGGGCGCAGGGGAACAGCGTGGGAAGGGGAGTGGGAGGCTCAGGATGCGACCCACAGAGGCAGGTGCTCAGGCTCAGCTGCCTGTTTTAGCACTACCTTGCCAGGGAAGCAGCAGCCCTCCTTGCTCAACCCCATCGTGACCTGCCCACCCCACTTCCTGCAGTGATCTCCCCAGTGGACTCAGGGGCTTACGCGATTGGGCCATCCTCTGCTTATTTCCTTAGGCCTATTAGCAGGGAGCTGGATGAGAAGTGGAGCTGCTGGGACTCGAACCCTTGACTTGGGACTCGAACCACTGACCATATGGCCCTTGACCTGCTACACCACAGCACGAGCCCCTGACTTTAAGGAAAATTTAAGTCCGGTAGCATTCCCTTTCTTTGATGTAGAGTTTTATGAATTTTGACGTGCCCAGGTTGCTTTGTTTTTTTCTGTAATGCCTATCCATACACTGGAGACTCCCAGAAAACTCCCCTGGAACCCAACAACCTTTTTTTCTGTGCTGTGTCAGCTTCTTGCAACCGCTGTAACAAATGGCTTCCACCTCAGTTGTTGATTCTCCAAGTCCTGAAGTCTTGAGGGACAGCAGTAGCACCTGGATGGGCTGAGACCTCGGCTTTGGGAAGGCCACAGCGCCAACATGGGACGTGTGTTAGGAGTGTGGTGACAGAGACATCTTGGAGACACCTAGCTTAGCAAACAGTTTGTACTTTGATTCTTCACTCTTAAAAAAACGGTTGAGTTTCAGGGATGGGAAGCAGGGACACTGTTGCACAAAGGGTTAAGCGGCCACCTGTGACAATAACATCAACATGCAGGTTCGAGTCCCGGATGCTCCACTTCTGATCCAGCTCCCTGCTAATGCACTCGGGAAAGTAATACAAGATGACCAAAGTCTTGGGTCTCTGCTGCTCACATGGGAGAGACACACTGTTGGTTGGATTCCACCTGGCCCAGCACTGGCCATTGCAACTAGTCAGGGTTTAAACCAGCAGATGGAAGATCTCGCTCTTTCTCTTCTCTCTGTTCCTCTTCCCCCCATCACTCTGCTTTTCAAATAAATAAAGTAAATCTTACCTTAACAAAGACAGTTTGAAGGGTGAAAATCTAGCCACACAAGGATTTAAGGGAGAAAAAGTGGAACATGAAGACACTGGTGCACTTTATATCTGTTTTACCACACCAGGCAGGTGTCTGGCTGTCTCCGTGTGTGTTTTCGGGTTATCACAAAGCAGGAGTTGCAAGCAGTTTGACTTGAAAGTCCAGAAGTTGAGTTTAAGAACAGTGTGACTGGGCCTGGCACAGCAGCCTAACAGCTGAAGTCCTCACCTTGGACATGCTGGGATCCCATGTGGGCGCCAGTTTGTGTCCCAGTGGCCCTGTTTCCCATCCAGCTCCCTGCTTGTGGCCTGTGGACGGCCCAAAGCCTTGGGACCCTGCACCCATGTGGGAGAACCAGAAGAAGCTCCTGGCTCCTGGCTCCTGGCTTCGGACAGGCTCAGCCCTTGCCATTGCGGTCACTTGGGGAGTGAATCATCAGATGGAAGATCTTCCTCTCTGTGTCCCTTCCTCTCTATATATCTGTCTTTCCAATAAAATAAATAAATAAATAATCATTTTTTAAAAAAGCAGTGTGACTGCAACGTCGCTACTGCCACCTTGTGGCAGTGTTGATAAATTATAGGTTCTCCTCTGGTGGATTCCTAAGGTCTAGAACCACACAGGTGCCGGCTTTTCCCTGCCAGGTTCTTGTCCTTCTGCCCAAGGCCTGGGCCTCCCGGACCCACTAATGCCTCTAGCAGATTCTGAACAGCCCTCCTTATGGGTCGAGGCCTTCAAACACTTCAAATGCGAAATGGACAAGGTGTTATACATGAGCTTCCAGAATCTTCTCCAAAATGGCTCTGTTTCAGAATTTAGAGCAAGTGTTTTTCACTGGGGACCTAAGTGTAGAGCTCAGGGTCAGGGGAACTCTTTGACGTTGTTCCGCTAGAATGTGTAAGGATATGCAAATGCACATCTCTTCTGAGAGGGAAACTAGATTCCCAAGTGGAACGTTGGACTCCTGCTCTGGGGGAACACGGGCCAAGATGACTCCAGTAGGGGCTGGAGTGACGATGCAGTGGGTTAAGCCCCAGTTTGTGACCATTATCCCAGACTGGACCACCAGTGTAAACACTGGCTGATCCACTTCCGATTCAGTTCCTGTGGATGTGCAAGTGGCCCAAGTGCTTGCAACCCTGCCACTCACACCACGCAGGAGCTCCTGGCTTCATCCTGGCCCATCCCTGGCTGTTGTGGTCACTTTTGGGGAGTGAATCAGCAGATGGAAGATTCCCTCTCTCTCATTCTGTTGCCCTTTCTTTTAGAAGAATATATCTCCTTTAAATATATTTATGGGAGGCTCGGTGCAGTAGCCTGGTGGCTAAAATCTTCACCTTGCATGCGCCAGGATCCCATTTGGGTGCCAGTTCTAGTCCAGGCTGCTCCACTTCCCATCCAGCTCCCTGTTTGTGGCCTGGGAAAGCAGTCGAGGATGGCCCAAAGCCTTGGGACCCTGCATCTGTGTGGGAGACCTGGGAGAAGCTACTGGCTCCTGGCTTCAGATTGGCTCATCTTTGGTTGTTACAGCTGCTTGGTGAGTGAACCAGCAGACAGAAGATCTTTCTCTCTGTATCTCCTTCTCTCTGTTTATCTGCCTTCCCAATAAACAAATAAATGAATAAATTAATTAAACAAATATATATTTATTGGGTCTGTGTTTGGTGTACTGAGTTAAGCTGCCACCAGCAGTTCTGACATTTCACACAGGTACTCATCCAAGTCCCAGGTGTTTCAGCTCCAATCCAGCTCCCTGCTCATGTGCCTGGAAAAGCAGAGAATGATGGTCGTAGTGTCTGGAACCCTATCCCCATGTGGGAGACCTGGAGGAAGCTTCTGCTCGCCAGCTTTGAACTGGCTCTGATTTTAGTGGCCATTTGGGGAAATGAACCAGAGGACGAAAGGGCTCTCTCTCTGTGTCTTTCCCCTAACTAAAATAATAAAATATTTGCTTGAAAGGCATTGTTACACATACAGAGAGAAAATCATTCTCAAATGGCTACAGTGGCTGGGGCTGGACCAGAGCGACACCGGGATCCTGGAACTCGAGCCAGATCTCCCGCATTGATGCAGAGGTCCCACCCAGCGCTTGGGCCATCTTCTGCTGCTTTCTCCAGGTGCACCATTAGCAGGGAGCTGAAATCAGAGGAGTCGGGACTCAAACCCAGACCCTGGGCTGTGGGACATGTGTGCCCCAAACCCCAGTCCAGCCACGGCGCCACAGGTGCCCCCACGTCTGTGTATCGTCTCACTGGCTCTCTTCTCTTCCATCAGACTAAGGAGAAAATTCAAACTTCACTTACACATGAGCGATCATGCATCCTTCCCAAGATTTATGGAGGAAAGGTAGAATTTTATAGCCTCCTGGGGAGACAGATTAATCCAACGTAGCTGGAGGCAAAGGCATCAGGCTCTGTAAGATAATGCCATTTAAAACAACAGCCCACAGATTTGTCTCCAGATCAGGTGCCGGGGGCCCTGCCTGGGAAGTTGATGAATGATTGAGTTTTGCTTTCCGTTTGGGGAAAGCGTCTGCTTTTATCTATGGGATTGTTTCTTTATTTGGCAATTCATACACTTATCTGCTTTCCCTAATAGAATTGTCTGGCCCTTCTCAGCGCTCAGAGGATGTCAGCAGACCTTTCTTTCCGTTCTCCTCTGGAGTTTAATGTTGTTTAAGCAAACTAATTGGACTCTATTTCATTGTGCTGTACTTTCTCACACGGCAGAGCTCTAGCAGTCAGCTGTACGGCTTCACTTGTGTTCCTGCGAGAAGCTTCTTGTTCGAGCTGAGGGTTGTCGCTGCCCAACCCCTCCCTCCTCGCCTTGTGTAAACATTTCCCCCTCCCACTTGGGGGCTGGGAAGTAAAGAAAGCCTGTCTTCAGGGTCAAGCTTAGCACTTTTCCAGACAGCACTTCTGACCACGCTTGAGTAGGTTGCTGGCTGTGCAGGGGTGTCCAGCCGAGGAGCCAGCTGGGGAGGGCAACACCCCTGCTTGTCTCACCAGCCCTGGTGCAGGGCTGGGGCTAGTCACCGTGTGGGCCAGCAGCAGCCCTGGCCTTACACTGTTGGAATATGCACATGCTGCACAGCCATGGGCGAGTCTAGAATATTCTGGGCTTGCCCTACCCATTTAGGATTTTCTCTGAGCTGCCATGTCCTCCCCTTTGCACCAGGAGCGTATTCAACTTCAAGGTTGCTAGGGGTCCTTTCTCCATGGAAGCTCTGACACTGTTGGTGATGTAGCTGGTGGGATGCCACTCTTCCACACATTGGGAATAGTGATGGGGTGAGGGACTAGGCACACGGGCTGCTCCCTGACAGCACCTTTACCAGGACTCAACCAGAGCTTGGAGAACATCTTGCAGCCTTAGACGGAGCCCCTGGCCCTCCCACCAATGAGCAGGGGTGAGGAGGGCTTCCCAGGTCCCGCTCCAGAGAGCAGCCGCGGCGTCATTAAAGATGTAATCAACGCAATCAGCTCTCTTAGCCAGCCATGCAGCACGCGCGTGGGCCGCCCTACCTGCGGCCTTGACATGAAATATTGGCAGGCTAGAAACAACAATGAACTTCTCCCTGCCAGCCCATGACCCTCTGTGAGAGGTGGTGAGTGTTTTTGTAACCAAAGCATCTGCAGCTGAATTGGGAGGCAACAGACAATTACACAAATTACATCAGATCGACCTTGATGCGCACAGGGGGAGAGGGGGTGTTGAGAGCCGCTGGCTGACACAGCACAGCAGGGCGTGTGATCAGAGCGCAGGAGGGGGGGACGACTGCTTCTGCTGGGGGGGGGCTTCTCCCCACAGAGGACATGAGTGGGCGGTTGGAATTTTCGGGGTCCACTGGACAACCTTGTCTCTGTTTGGTCTCTTATTTTTTTTTTTTCATTTATTTATTTAACTTTATTGGAAAGTCAGAGTTACTCCTCAAATGGCTGTAAGGACCAGAGTGGGACCAGGTTGAAGCCAGGAACCAGGACCTTCTTTCGGGTCTCCTACACAAGTGCAGGGGCCCAGAGACTTAAGCCATCCTTTGTCGCTTTCCCAGGTCAGAGCAGGGAACTAGGTTAGAGGTGGAGCATCTAGAATTAGAACCAGTGCCCATCTGGGAAGCTGGTGTTGCAGGTGGAAGCTTAGCAGACTATACCACAGCCCTGGTTATTATTTTATACTCACCTTCTGCCATGGCTACTTTATGATGGCAGCAGTGAACATAGGCAGGAGTGATTTTTTTTTAAAGATTTTATTATTATTGGAAAGCCGGATATACAGAGAGGAAGATCTTCCATCCGTTGTTTCACTCCCCAAGTGAGCCGCAACGGCCGGTGCGCGCCGATCCGAAGCCGGGAACCAGGAACCTCTTCCGGGTCTCCCACGCAGGTGCAGGGTCCCAAAGCCTTGGGCCGTCCTCGACTGATTTCCCAGGCCACAAGCAGGGAGCTGGCTGGGAAGTGGAGCTGCCGGGATTAGAACCGGCGCCCATATGGGATCCCGGGGCTTTCAAGGCGAGGACTTTAGCAGCTAGGCCACGCCGCCGGGCCTGGCAGGAGTGAATTTAAAATGAGATGGGAAGCCTCCCTGAAGGGATCATTAATCCATTCATTCGTTTGTGTACTTGCTGAGATTAAGACTTGCACCCTCGCTCCCAGCCCCATGTGACATCTCGGGGTGGCATTGGCTGTGTCGTCCATTAGGACAAGACATGGAGGAGAGACGCTTCTAGAGTGAGGTAGGGGCTGATTGGCAGTCACCCGTTCCCTCGCAGCTCCTGGCCTTAAGGAAGACTCCCCCAAGGTGGTCCATCACACCCTGGGGGCCACAGTAAAGGACATGCAGCTGGCATAGTCACACTCTCGCCCCAGCCTCACAGGTGCCAGGCTTGGTCCACACACTTGGTGGTTGCCATCTTGAAATCCTTGATACATTTCGCCTTTATGTTTCGGCTTCATGCAGTTAGAATTTGGTGGGTTCACCACGCCTGCTTGTTAGCTGACCAAAGCCGAAGGCGAGGCGTGCGTGTCACATCCAGACTGAGTCAGCTAAGCCTGTTTTCCCTTGATCACAGAGAGGAGACCAGGGTGCCCTAAGAAGCACGAACAGTGAGGAACTCCGCTACAGCCTTGTCACTGTGTCAGCCAACAGCGCACACTGAAGCCGCGGGAGGAGCAGCAGGAACTAGATCACACGTCTTCACCCCTTCCTTCTCCATCCCTCATCCAAGTGGAGGAGCTGTGGCGTCCAGAGGCTAAGTAACAGGACCTGCATGCTCTCGGGTAAGAATTGCCTGCGCAGCTGTAGAAGGTGAAAGCCTGCGACATAAACACACTTCCATCTGTGTTCAAAACTCATTGGATGGCAAGAAGGTGTTTGGTAAAATTGGCACAAATAGTTAAAGATGGACAATTTCCTTTACTGGGATAAGAGAGAACACGAAGGGCCCGGCGCAATAGCGTAGTGGTTAAGGTCCTCGCCTTGCACGCTCCCAGGATATATGGGCGCAGGTTCTAATCCCGGCAGCTCCACTTCCCATCCGGCTCTCTGCTTGTGGCCTGGACAGCAGTTGAGGATGGCCCCAAGTCTTGGGACCCTGCACCCATGTGGGAGTCCCGGAGGAGGATCCTGGCTCCTGGCTTTGGATTGGCTCAGCTCCAGCTGTTGCTGCCACTTGGGGAGTGAATCATTGGACGGAAGATCTTCCTCTCTGTCTCTCCTCCTGTCTGTATATCTGACTTTCCAATAAATAAATAAATCTTAAAAAAAAGAGAGAGAGAGAGAGAACACCAAGCCAGGTTGAGAGGAGATCTTAGAATAAAAGGAAAAGCTCTGTTTTTACTGTCTTCCATGGCCTTATCCCCTCCTCTTCCTATCACTGGCCCTTGTAAACCCTGGGGCAGGCTCTGGGTAGAGGACATCGCCAGCTTCTGCGAAGGGGGCCAGCAGAGCAGTCTGAGCCCAGAGACATTCACTGTAATTGGCTTTGCTGGTCACTTCTTCCCGGAGTTAGGGTGGCTGGTTTTTGAAGCTGCTCTGTCATGGTCTTGCTTGCATTGGTTTCTGTCCCTGGCTTGCCCATGGTCTCCACTTGGTCCCACACTAGCATTAAACTTGTTTGTCACAACCAGCATTTCTGGTTATGAAGAGCAATGTGGGTCCTCCTAGAGCTTGTCCCTCCAACCTGAAATTCATCCTGCTTTTTTTTTTTCCTTTAAGGCTTTATTCATGTTTATTGGAAAAGGCAGGTTCACAGAGAGAAGATACAGGGAGAAAGATCTTCCATCCACTGGTTCACTCCCCAGTGACCACACTGGCTGAAGCTGAGCTGAGTTGAGTTGAGCTGATCAGAAGTCAGAAGCCAGAAGCTTCTTCCAGGTCTCCCAAGTGGGTGCAGGGTCCCAAGGACTTGAGCCACCCTCCTCTGTTTATCCGGGTCACAATCAGGGAGCTAGATGGGAAGTAGAGCAGCCAGGACACAAACTGGTGCCTATATGGGCTATCCTGCTTGAAAGTGCAGGATTAGCTAGCTGAGCCAACGTGCCAGCCCCATCCTCTTGTTCTCAAATGATCTGCTTAGAAGCATTCTCTTCCTCTGTCCCCATCACTGTTTCCAATCATTCTGCAGCACAGGCATGGCCTGCCTATTCAGGTCATTAAGAACCTGGGCTGGGGTCACTCGGCTGCACAACCGCTTCCCTGGTGAGCTTTGATGGAAGGCTCTGCCCTGGGTCAGGGTCCACCTGCCTTGCGCGCAAGTGCTTGCGCCTGGCTACACCCCATCCCTCACTTAGGATTGGAAATGGACTCTACTTTTCAACAGTTCTTAATTTTGTCCAAAAGGCAGTTATTGTCCGTCTTCTCTGACTTCTTATCTAGCTAGCCTGGTCATCAGGTTTCAGCAGCCCAGAGTAATGATTTAAAGTGAGTTTCATTCTTTCTGTGCAATAAAGTTTCTTCTAACATGTTCTGAAATCCAGATGGGATTTAATTCATTGGCTGAACTCTGTATTTCATTCATTCCCATTTTTCACTTCTTAAGCAGTAATAGTTCCATGCCAAGTTAAGTCTGGATTTTTTTTTCTCCTTAAACTTATTCATGCACAAGCATCATTTTCACTTAGAGGAAATTTTTCTAAAGTGACTAGCAAAAAATGTTGTGAGAGCTAGTGTTGTGGGACAGTTGATTTAGTCAGTACTTATGACCCTGGCGACCCAAACCAGAGCTTGTTTGAGTTCTGGCCGTTCCACGCCCACTCCAGCTTCCTGTCAATGTATCTGGGAGGTAGCAGAGGATGGCCATTTGGGGAGTCAATAAGCAGAGGGATGAACTCTACCTTTCAAAAAAAAAAAAAAAACCTGTGTGGACCTGGCATGATGAGTAATCCTCAACTGGCCGATCCTCCACCTCCAAGCACCAGCATCCCATATGGGTGCCAGTTTTTGTCCTGGCTGCTCCACCTTCCATCCAGCTTCTGGTCTGGGAAAACAGCCAAGGATGGGCCAAAGCCTTGGGACCCTGAACCCACATGGGAGACCCAGAAGAAGCTCCTGTCTCTTGGCTTTGGATCACCTCAGCTCCAGCCGTTGGGGCTATTTGGGTAGTGAACCAGCAGATAGAAGATCCTTTTTTTTTTTTTAGATTTTATTATTATTATTATCATTTTATGATACAATTCCATAGGCTCCTGGCATTTCCCTTATCCCCTCCCCAATTCCCTCCCCTCCACCTAGTTCCTCTATATCATTACTAAAATATAGTTCTTCATGCACAGTCATATGTCCATCATTGCAGGCATGGACAACAGCAGAGGGTCCAGAATCCTATTGTCAAGATATAGTGAACACCAGGCGAATTATATCTCCCACTGGTGAACTGGGGGTCGGAAAGGCTGGGCAAAGCTGCATCAACAGCTGGTCAATGTATTAAAACGGCAATGGAATGGGCGCGCCGGGCAATACAGAGCACACCTTAGCCCACAATTAAGGTTGGTAACCAGGGTGGAGCACAGGACATGCCCAGCTAAGTTTTTATACCAACTGGTCTGCGTGAGCCACGGACGCTGATCCACAGTGTCTAAGGCTAAGGTTGTGACAGGGGAAGGGCTAGGCCAAGCTGAGTCAGAGCAACCACAGGCAGGCAGATCACTGGCTGGGAACAGGCTGCGGTTGAGGGGCTAAGGGAACACTGTAGCTGGGTGGAGGTTCCCACCAAGGGGCACATGAGCTGGAAAGGGGCTGCGTCTAGTCAGGATACAGTCGTCTCCCTTGGCACAAGTGTGGACTGGGACAAGACGCACAGGGCCAGGCCAGACTGCAACACTTTCTGATATGTTTTGATGTTTTTATGTCAGTCTGGTTGCTTCCAAATAATCTCTTTTCACTAGTAGAATTCATCACGTGCTCATGAAGTAGACTATGGCATCATTTTTCCCAAAAGACTTCTGTGTTTCCTTTTAGTTAAGCATGTGTTGGTTACTCAGAGGCGCATTATTTTATCAGGGTGCTATAATCTGTTGTTGATGTTGTTGTTGTTGTTGTTGTTGTTGTTGTTGTGATTGATGTGGCTGTTATGAAATGATGTCAATCCAGAAAACAGTAATATTACTTCAACCCCAAACAGCCTGTATCTCATGCAATAAGACATTGTGAAGTAACCAATGAACCAACAATCGATATGAGTCAGATTGCTTATGATCTACATCAAGAATTGTAAAACCTAATAAACTTGTAAGGCCCTATGATACTTAGAAATGGGGAGGGAGAGCAGAGAAATCTTACATCACCCTAGAAGGTGTGAGAAAGATGGGAAATATAACCTATCAGGATCATAACTGGTAACTCATAGACAGCAGACTTGAGTCAGCATTAGACAATAGCAAAACTACAAAGACATGTGGGGGGAATCAGGAGCAATCCTAACAACCTCTTAACAGGACGTCATACGCATAGAGCAGGGGGGGGACCCCAGAATGGAGCAGGGGCACAGGAGGAGGCTTGTATCCCAACCCTGAAGACTCCCAGAGCCTCACCAAGGACTATCAGTACGACCACCGAGGACTACATCCCTACTGCCAAGGAGACCACGGGGAAATGGAGTGCCTTCGGAGACCAAGAACTCTGAGGTCACCCACCCCCATTTGGATCTACAATGTGGGATGGAAGAAGCCCAATTCCTGCCTTGCAGGATCCAGGGTCATTGGAACAACAACCAGGATCCCTGAGCAGTCCGCAGAAACAGAAGAACAGTAAAATTCCTTCGGAACTAGGGAGAGGAGCTTTCTCTGGCCCTTGCCTGCTTCCAACTTTGGGTCCCCACCCTCTTTCGTAAGGACCATCAGGATCGCTCCAGAAACCCCTCATAACAAACAAACAAACTAGAATAGATAGACAGAGAACAACTAGGAAAGCTTAGAAACAGACAGGAAGCAGTCAGCCGGGATGCACTTATAACTCACTGGGTGGGACACAAAGATCAGTTACTCCTCTCTGGGGTGTTGAGGATTTTTCTGCACACCCCTCCCAAAAACGTTCACCTAAACTGTTGACATATGTCCTGTTAAAGTTATAGAGTTAGACTACCCGAAAAACAACCAGGTTCAGCAAAATCATGCTTCAATGCTATAAAATGCCAAATACTAACATTCAAATAGACAAGAGACAGCTGAATAGCAATCTATAGCCATTTTAAGGTATATAGAACATGGTTGAATATAAACCAAAATTGAAATGTCTATGAGGAAGTTCTTTGTGGCCAAATGGGCCAAACTGGAAACCATAATGCTAAGGGAAATGAGCCAATCCCAAAGGGTTAGATACCACATGTTTGCCTTTCCCTAGTAACATATTGGTTAATCAATACCATGTCAATTAATGCCATAATGTTGTAAATGGTTGTAAATACTATGTTGGGTTTTTTACCTGATTGGGATGATACTCTGCTGGTTCTACATTCAGACCAGAGATGGTCTCACCAAGAAGCCATTGAACTTACCAGGAAAATGAGATGCTGGACTTTATGATTGGTCAAAACCTCCAATGAAAGAATCTCAACTGAATTTGAACTATGGAAATGCAACAAGGTGGAGCAATCCACCGTGGGGGGGGGGTTGGGGAGGGGCGGGGGGAATCCCAGTGCATAAAAAAATGTGTCACATAATGCAATGAAATTAATAATAATAATGAAAAAAAGATACAGTGAACAGTTTCATTGTAAGTCCATCTTTGTCTGGAAGTAGAAATGCATACTACATTGTATCCTCCATCTGGATGTTAGTCTTCATTTCACAGCTACTATACATTCCCTCAAATGAAAAGTCATAAAACAAAATCAACAATAGAAAGAAAAATAGAAATTTACAATGCCCTGAAGTTAAATGACATGTTATTATTTATGACAGTCTCTATTACACAGCTACTATACATCCCCTTAAATGAAAAGCCACAAAACAAAATCAACATCAGGGAGAAAAAAAGAAATTAATAACACCATGAAGTTAAATAACATGCTATTAAATGACTAACGTGTAGCTGAAGAATGAAAATCAAGAACCTTCTTGAAGAAAATGATGTGCTGTATGATCTACGAGTCATTGAATGATTTAATCAGAAGAAAGTGTTTTGAAGAGATGAAACTAACAGAAAATAACAAAACCCATGCGATATAGTTTCCACTGATCTTTGTTGGTGAAGTGTGTTTCTTCTAGAAAATAAACAGATGGGTTTTGTTTTTGAATCCAGTCTACTAATCTATGACGTTTGATTGAGCTTAAGCCATTTACATTCAGGGTTAATATGTATGGGTGGTACTTTGGTCCTGTCATTTTAGGAATGGGTTGTTCATTGGTTTAGTCTTCTGTTGTCATTTTACTGGGATGTTCTTCCCGTTTGCCTTTGGTTTTGGTAGGTGCTATTCCTCTTCTCTGTCAAGAGAACATCTTGAAGGATCATTGGTAGGGCAGGTTTGGAAAAGGCATATTCTTTTAACTTTTCTTTACTGTGGAAGAATTTTATTTCATTTTCAAAGACCAAAGAAAGTTTTGCTGGATATGTTATCCTGGGCCGAAAAATTTTTTCTTTTAGAATCTGGAATGTGTCACTCCATTCTCTTCTTGCCTGTAGAGTTTCCTGTGAGAGATCTCCTGTGAGTTTAATTGGCATCCCTTTATATGTCAATTGATTTTTTTCACATGCACATTTAAGGATCTTTTCCTTATGTTCAATTAAAGAGAGCTTGATAATCATGTGTCTTGGTGAAGATCGCTTTTGATTAAGCCTGTTGGGAGTTCTGTGCCCCTCCTGGATCTTGTTTCCCAATTCTTTCTCCAGATTAGGGAAATTTTCCTTTATTATTTCATTAAATACATTTGCAAACTCAGCTTCTCTTTCTGCGCCTTCTGGGACTCCCACTACTGATGTACCACTACTACAGTTCTTGATCTGCTGGCCATCAGGTCTGAGGGTTACCCAGACCTGTCTTGGGTGGATCCTGTAGAATGCCACATTGCTACTATTTACTGAGTCAGAAATGAGTTCACTCCCAGCTCAGCGTATGCTCAGTCCTTTCCCTTGCCTTTGCCTCCTTATGCAAAATGGCACCCAAATCAGCTCTAGGGGGCTAACCGGGCTGTGAAATCCGCGCCGTTCTTGCACTGTCCATCTGGGATCTGCTGCTCTGTCTCTGCTCCTGGTCAAATCAAACAGACCAGCAAGACGGACAGTTCTTTGTCTGGGTTCACCTCCCAAGCTCCCAGTGAAAGTCCCTTCCCACCTGGTTGCTGGTGGAGTTCTGGCTGCTGGTGGAGTTCAGATCACCCATTAGCTGAATGCCGCTGAAGTATCAGTCACTGCAACACCACACTGTTGTGTCCGCTGCTTTGCTGTGTCTGTCAGTCTCCAGGTACCCCTCTGCTGTTGTTCTGTCCTCTCCTATTTCCTGGAATGTGTCCTCTCTGCTTCATCCTGATTAAATGTTTTTCTGTCCGTTTAAACATGTCCTTATCCTATTCTGCCATCTTGATTCTCCCCAGATCTTTCAATCTATATCTCCTTTTCTCTGTATATCTGCCTTTCCAATTAAAAAAAAAAATCTGAAGAACAGAATTGGAGAGAGGGAGCAACAGAGAGATTTCCCACCTGCTGGTTTACTCTCCAAATGATCACAATAATCAGGCTGGTCCAGGCCAAAGCCAGCAGCCAGCAGCCAGGAGCCAGGAACCAGGAGCCAGCAACCAGGAGCCAGGAGCCAGCAGCCAGGAGCCAGGAGCCAGCAGCCAGCAGCCAGGAGCCAGCAGCCAGAAGCCAGGAGCCAGCAGGCAGGAGCCAGCAGCCAGCAGCCAAGAGTCAGCAGCCAGGAGCCAGAAGCCAGCAGCCAGCAGCCAGGAGCCAGGAACTTCATCCAGGTCTCCCACATGGGCACAGGGTCCCAAGAACTTGGGCCATCTTTCAGGTGCCCTGCTAATGCACATTATCAGGTGCTTTAGCAGGGAATGTCATAGGAAGTAGAACAGCCAGGACTTGAACTGACAACCATTTGGGATGCTGTCACTGCAGATGACAGCATAACCTGATATGTCATTGTACTGGTCCCTACAGTCTTTTTTACTTAATAATTTGTAAGTAAATCATGAATATCACGCACTCCACTCTTTACAAGGGCACTTCAAAAAGTTTGTGGAAGGCGGAATCAAAAGATAGCTTTATTTTGATGCAAGCAAATTTTGGAATACATATATATAATATATATAAAGCCAGGAGCCAGGAGCCAGGACCTTCTTTGGGGTCTCCCACACAGGTGCAGGGTCCCAAGGCTTTGAGCCGTCCTGGACTGCTTTCTCAGTCCACAAGCAGGGAACTGGATGGGAAGTGGGGCTGCTGAGATTAGAACTGGTGCCCATATGGGATCCTGGCGCATGCAAGGTGAGGAGTTCAACCACTAGGTTACCGTGCTGGGCACAAAATAAAATCCTTTTTTTAAAATTCCATTTTTCATTAGCTTTCTGAAGACGCCTGTATATAACTGAGCATAAGTTTATAAAAGACATTTTTCTGTATAACCATGATGTTGTGCTCACACCTCAGAGCATCAGCAATAATTCCAAAAGCTCATTAAAATGTCCTTAATCATCCTTAAATGTGACAATGCTTAAATGCCTTTTTCTTGTTCTGCAAGGATCCTTCAGAGGACTGGGCTTGTGGATCTGCATGTTCGCATTCATGGAGGGCTGTGGATTGTTCAGGAAAGCAAGTCTTTGTGGGAAGGGGTCTGTGTGGGAAGGAGGACAGCTGAGATAGAACGTGACAGGTGAGGAGTAACCTCTGGGAGACTTCCACCAATCTGACTACTGTACTTACAGGTAAAGGAGTGGGCTGAGACCAGGTGGTTTAGAGGAAGGGAACTGGAGGACATCTGGGGTCCAAACCAATTCCCCCACGCACGTGGGAGACCTGAGCTGGGATGGCTGATGCCAACCACCTCTTACTGGCACACATGAAAACCAAGGAAGGGGGGCCTGTCTGGCAGGGCTCGACCACAGTCTCCAGCAGTGAGTGTCAGTGCAGAGCGTGGATCATGTTAGCTGGGCCTTGACACTAACCAGAATGTAAGAGAACTGGGTCTAGAAGCAGATTCTGTGGGGAATGGTGGCTCACCCCTATGGGACTGCCATACT
This sequence comes from Ochotona princeps, assembly GCF_030435755.1. Taxonomy (NCBI): domain Eukaryota; kingdom Metazoa; phylum Chordata; class Mammalia; order Lagomorpha; family Ochotonidae; genus Ochotona; species Ochotona princeps. The sequence continues at coordinate 108,653,832 of NC_080832.1, forward strand.
AACTGGTTTTTTCGAGGCCTGGAGTGGTGGGTGGTGACAGGCTGAGCTATGCATGACCATGGAACTCACCAACACTCATGTAGGTGCAGTTGGGATCAGGCCAGGCTGGTCAAGGCTGTAGCACCTGCAGTTGCACTCAAGAATTGGGTGTGTGACAGACCAAGCCACAACATTCACCAGCACACAAAAAGGCTAGGAGTAGGGGACAGACTGTGCCAAGTAAAGGCCTAGTACCCACTGGCATGCATGAGATCTAGGTCTGGGAGTGGGCCTTGTGGCAGAACTTGGGCAACTCCCTTGGTGGGCCATCACTCCCTCTGGTGATTACGTGAGTTAGGGCTGGGTATTGGTCAGGCTGGGCAGCACTATGTCACTTATCAGCAGGTGTGTGCATTGGCTGTGGGGTGGGGGGCAGACCAAGTAAGGCAGTGCCAAGCCATACATGTTAGCATGCATGGGAGCCAGAGTGGGGTGCAGGCCTTGCTGGGCTAGGCTAGGCTCTCACACCCACTGGTTAGCATGAAAGTCAGGAATGGGGGCATGTTGGGCAGGGTTAGGCTGCAGCACCCACCAGTGAGAGCTGAGACTGGGGGCTGGCCAGGTTAGGCCAGGCTGTAGCATCTGATGACAAAGGCCAAGCTGGGTGATGGGTTATGCTGGGCTGGATCAGAGCAATCAACCGCATACACAAGATCTAGGATGGGAACAAGCCTGATCGGGGAGCTAGGGGATGCCCCTGCTAGGCTGCAGTTCCCACTGATAAGCATGAGAGCCAGAATGGGGGTGGCAAACTGAGCTGGGCATGACTACAGTCTCTCTTGGTGTGAATGCAGACTGGGTCTGGGGTGTGTCAGACTGGGATAGGCTCCAGCACCCACTGGAGCTCACAAGAGGCAGAGTGGATGTAGGGCAGGCTGGGCTAGATCACTGTACCTGCTGAACCATGCAAGAACTGGGTCTGGGTGTGGACCAGGCATTGCTGGGCTATAGCACCCAACAGTAAGAGCCAGAATGAATGTGGCCCAGTTGGGCAAGGCTGCTGCACCTGCTAGGACAGGAGGTAGACCAAGTCAAACTGTGCTGAGAACCCACTGCTGTGTGTGAGATCTGCCACTGGGAGGTGATCTGATAGAGGAGCTTGGAGAACTCCCCTGTTAGGATGCAGTCCTTGTAGATGAGTGCAAGAACCAAGGCTAGGAGCAGCTCAGACCAAGCCAGGTTACAGTACCTGCTGGCACACTTGTGGGTCAGGTCTGGGGATGGACTAGGCTAGACCAGTTCATAGCACCCATAGGCAAATGTGAGAACCAGGATGGGGTTTAGGACAGGCCAGGTTGGGCCACAACACCAGTCAGTTGACATTAAGGCTGGGACTGGGGGCTGGCTGGGCTGGGCTGAGCTGTAGCACCCTCTAGCATGAGCTGGTACTGGGAGCAGGCTGGGCCAAGCCAGGTTGCAGTACCCACTGGTGAATGCTGAGGTATGGTGAGTCATGCCAGTGTGAGCCACAATACCTGCCAGCACACTTGAGACCCAAGATAGGGACAAGCCCAGTAGGGGGCCTAGAGGGCCTGGGCCACTGCTCCTGCTAATGAGCATGAGAGCTGGGACTGGGGGCAGACAAGGCTGAGCAGGGCTATGAAGCCCATTGGCCTGCATGTGGGCTGGGTTAGGGTGAGAGTCAGGCTGGCCTAAGTAACCATGTCCACTGGTGCACCCATGAACTACAGTAAGTGCAGGTTGGTTGGCCTTTGCCACAGCATTGGCTAGTAGGTACTAGGATTGGGGGCAAGTCCTATCAGGCTAGATGTTAGAACTATCTAGAAAGTGTAATATCTGGAGCTGGGAGTGAGCCTAGTAAGGAAACTGCAGGCACCCCATCTGATGGGTTGCAGCTCCCATCAGTGGGCATGAGAACCAGGGTTGGGGGCAGGCCTGGCTGGAGAGGTGGTAGCACCCACCAGCATCAGTGTGAGCTGGATAGTGTGGTCAGTTGGGCTGAGCCAGATTCCAACACCCACTGATGTACACATCAAGAGCCAAATGGGATGTGAGACAGAGCAGACCAGTCTGCTATGCATACTGGCATGTATAGGAACTGGTGTTGGGGCAGGCTTGGTAAGGTTATTGGGGGTTGTTTCAGCTAGGCTGTGGTTCCTGTTGGTGTGTGTGAGAGCTGAGTGTATGGTGGTAAGGGTTAGGTTGAACCTCAATATCCACTGATTTGCGCATGAGATGGGGTGATGGGGCTGGAGACAAAACAGACCAGGTGACTGCAACCACCAGTGTGTGTAGGCTGATGTGGGTGACGGACTGAGCCAGACCCCACACTAGCTGGCACAAGCAGGAGTCAGGTTGGAGTCATCTCTGGCAAGGTGTATTTGGGGACAACCCACACTAGATCACTGGACTCAGAACTCCAACCATAGTGAAAATCACAGGATACGTGGTCTAACCGTGGAGTGCATGTCAGTTGCTGAGGCTTGTGCAATGGATGGCATATCCAGATGCTCTTGGGAGACATGACAACCAGTTCATTGAGTCCTACAGAGGACATCTAGTACCATGGAGAGCAGAACAAATTGGGCAGCTCTCTTGGTCAAGCTTTGACAGTGAGTACCTGGACAAATCGAGACTCTGTCAGCCAATGGGCCTTGGGAAGGATTTTCTCAACCTTGGAGCAGTGAAATCAACAGCATCTCAAAACTATCTATACTACTTAAGCAGTCTCTTCAGAACATGCTCCACATCGGGGACCCTGGATAACATCAGGCAACCATCCCCCATTCCCGGGCACTGGGAGTGACCCTCTCCCCTTCTCTCTCCACTTTCCCCAGATTCAGAAGAAAAAAAGGAGATTGGAGGCTGTTGTCTCATCTGCTTTCCCCAGTTTCTCAACCCTCCTCACCCTAATTGGTGATCCAGATGGGCATACATCCCTCCCAACTATGCAAGCATCATCAAAAATAAAATGAATTTATTAGTTAAAGTAATCATTCAAAGCTACTCTGCACTCTGCTATTTAATCATCTTGTGGTTTTTGTTGTTGTTTATTTATTTTATTGCAAAGTTAGATATACAGAGAGGAGAGACAGAGAGGAAGATCTTCCATCCGATGATTCACTCCCCAGTGACCGCAACGGCTGGTGCTGCACCGATTTGCAGCCAGGAGCCAGGAAATTCCTCCAGGTCTCCCACACGGGTGCAGGGTCCCAAGGCTTTGGGCCGTCCTTGACTGCTTTCCCAGGCCACAAACAGGAAGCTGGATGGGAAGCAGGGCTGCCGGGATTGAACCGGCGCCCATATGGGATCCCGGGTGCGTGCAAGGCGAGGACTTTAACCACTATTCTATCACTCCAGGTCCTATCCAATCATCTGATGTCTTCAGTTTTTACAGGAAATAATGCTTCTCCAAGGAAAGAGGCACATGTATCACTCCCCAGACAAGCCTACGAGTTCCATATTCCCAGCACACACTATTTAAAAAAAAAAAATCCAAGGCAGGCATCATGGCATAGCAAATAAAGCTGATGCATGAGGCCCTGGCACCCCCTATGGGCACTCTTTCAAGTTCTGGCTGCTCCACTTGTGATCCAGCTCCTTGATCATGCACTTGGCAAAGCAGTGGAAGCTGGACCAAATGCCTGGACTCCTGACACGCATGTGGGGGCCCCAGATGCAGCTCATGGCTCCTGGTCCTAGCCCTGGCTGTTACAGCCATTTAGGGAGTGAACATGTGGAAGAGAAATCTCTCTCTGTATCTCTGTGCTTCAGAGAAAAGGTCTATTTTATTTGAAGGATTTAGAGAGAGAAAGAGAAGGAAGAAAGAGACGCAGGGAAAGAACTCTTCCATCTGGTGGTTCACTCCCCAGATACCAGCAATAGCCGAAGTTGATCTGGTCCAAAGTCAGGAGCCAGGAGCTTCCTCTGGGTTCCCCTCATGGGTACAGAGGCCAAAGTGCTTGAGCCATTCTCTTCTGCTTTCTCAGGCACATTAGCAGGGAGCTGGATTGTAAGGAGAGCAGCTAGGGCACAAACTGGAACACCTATTTGGGCAGCAATTGTTCTTGCTGTAACACAATCCAAATAGGGAAAGCATGACCAAAAAAGCCAGCCTGGCCTCTGTCTCCTAGGCAGAGTGGCTGAAGGCCTCTCAATGGAGCCTATTAATTTTCTTGGGACTGAGCAGTTCCTTTCCAACAGATATATTTAAGGCTTTCTTAGTATTTTTTAAAGATTTATTTATTTTTATTGGAAAGTCAGATATACAGAGAGGAGAAGAGACAGAGAGGAAGATCTTCCGTTCAATGATTCACTCTCCAAGTGACCACAACAGCCAGTGCTGCACCGATCCGAAGCCAGGAGCTAGGAGCCTCTTTCTGGGTCTCCCACACGGGTGCAGGGTCCCAAGGCTTGAGGCCATCCTCAACTGCTTTCCCAGGCCACAGGCAGGGAGCTGGATGAGAAGCAGGGCTGCCGGGATTAGAACCGGCACCCCTATGGGATCCCGGGCATGCGAGGCGAGGCTATCACGTCAGGTCCTTTCTTAGGTTTCTTTTCTTTTCTTTCTTTTTTTTTTTTTTTCTTTTAAAGTTTCAATGAGCTGACTATTTCAAAATTTGTCCTGTGATCTGAATTTTTTTTCTTTCAGGCCACCATTTATTTGTATATTTTCTTCCCAAGGCTTTTCTGCTCTTTTCTTCATTGTTTTACGTAGTATTTAACTTTGATTTCTTTATTTGAAGGCCAAGAAGCAGACAGAGCTTGCCTGTCTGTTGGTTCACTCCCAAATGCCTGCGACAGCCAGGATTGTGCCAGTCTGAAAGCAGGAGACAGGAAGTGAACCCAGGACTCCCACGTGGGTGGCGGCAACCTAAGGACTTGAGCCATCACCTGCTCCTGCTGCCTCCCAGGGTGAGCAGGAGCCAGAAGCAAAGCCAGAACCCAAACCCAAACACTCTCCTAAGGGACACGGTGGCCCAACTGCTTCATCAAGTGCTAGCCTTCATTTACCTACGTTTTAAGGTATAGTTATTGGGCCTGGCGCAGTAGCCTACCAGCTAAAGTCCTCGCCCTGAACAAGCCAGGATCCCATACAGGCATCAGTTCTAATCCAGGCGGCCCTGCTTCCCATCCAGGGAAAGCAGTCCAGTACGGTCCAAAGCCTTGGGACCCTGCACCCGCGTGGGAGACCTGGAAGAGGCTCCTGGCTCCTGGCTTCGGATTGGCTCAGCTCTGGCCATTGTGGTCACTTGGGGAGTGAATCATCGGATAGAAGATGTCCCTCTCTGTCTCTTCTCCTCTCTGTATATCTGACTTTTCAATAAAAATAGCTAAATATGTTTTTAAAAGGGGTATAATTACATACAGGAAAGCAGATATCTTTCAGTGTGTCCTTCGATCACATTTAACACACACATACACCATGACACATCACCACAATCAAGTAATGGATATCTATGTCACTTAAAGATCTTCCTTGTGTCCTGTGTAAGCCCACGTCCACTTCCATCCCTCCTCCCATCCCATGGACCACTGCGCTTGCTGTCCCTGTAGCTTGGCTGACATTTTGTGAGTTCTTCTGTAGGTAATGTCACACAGTGCTTTACTCAGGATTTTTCACTCCATGGAATTAGTATGAGATGTGCTCTTGGTGTAATGACAGCAGACACGTTTGCCTTATTTCTGATCGTAGAGGAGATTTTTCTAAGCCTTCAGGTGCTTCTTGTCTGGCCTTGGTCCCACGTCAACTCTTTGCACACATGCACAGATCTGGCTTCAGAATCTGAAGATTCAAGGGTCTCTCTCTCTCTCTCTCTCTCTCTCTGTTCCCACCTTCCTCTTCTCCCTGTGACTTTTTCCTGATAGTTCCAGCTGCCTTGGCCTCTCAGGACACCACCAAGCTCTGACTGACCATTCCCCTCTCTGTGCTGTGACCCACTCTCTCCAAGCAACAACCTGGGGGCAACGGTAGGGCTCCTCATGTTTGTTTCCCGTCTCGCAGGGACCAGTGAATGTCACTGGAGGACGGTCAATAGTTTGATCATTATTGCTTGAAATGTTTTGTTTGCTCTTTAAATGAAATTTAATTTCATTCAGGCAAAAGGCAAATCCAAGCTGTTTGACTCCAGCCTGCTTGAAAGTGGAAGCCACTTTTATATACAGACTTCCGGAGAAGCGAGGCTCTCTCTTCCTGGAGCTGATATTTGCAGACACTCATGCAGGAAGTTGGGTTCTCAGCCAGCAGCTTTCCATCTGACTGCTTGTCAGTTGGAGTCTTGACACTGTCTGTAGACAGCCGCTGGCCTGGCACCCATGGGAAGTCTTTCTTTGTCCCACTTGGGTTTCTTGTAGACTATGTCATTCCTCCTACTCCCTTTTGTTTCCTTCTTCAGGGGCTAGAACAGGATCGGGCAGCTCTGGGTACTGGTATGGGGCACAAAGTGATGTTTCTAGAGCATGTACCCCGCAATGCCTAACCAAGGCAGACCTGTTCAACATTCCTGGAGGGGTATCAGAACTTCTTACTCCTATCCAGCTGTAACCTAATTCCCACTTCCCACCCCTGCCCTCCCGTTAGGCTACTCACCTCAGCCCTGGGGAACCACCATCAGACTCTTAACCTGCAAGAAGCCAGATCTTTTAGATTCTGCATCTAAAGATGCTCTGAGTGACTTCGAGCAGCTGTTGTCTTTCTGTGCTGGATTTATTTCACTTCACCTAATGACAGGATCTGTTCCTTTCTGTAGCTGGATGATATTCCAGCTTTATTTGTTCTCATCATGGTGACAGCAGTCTTTTTTTTTAAGATTCATTTATTTTTATTGAAAATTTAGATATGCAGAGAGGAGGAAAGACAGAGGGGAAGATCTTCCGTCCACTAATTCACTCCCCAAGTGGCTTCAATGGCCAATCTGAAGCCAGGAGCTTCTTCCAGGTCTCCCACAAGGGTGCAGGGTCCCAAGACTTTGTGCCATCCTTGACTGCTTTCCCAGGCCACAAAGAGGGAGCTGGATGGGAAGCAGGGCCTCTAGGATTAGAGCCGGTGCCCATGTGGGATGCTGGCACATACAAGGTGAGGAGTTTAACCACTAGGCTTCTGCTTTAGGCCCGACAGCAGCCTTTTTTTTTTTTTTTTAACAATAGTAATTAAACCACATGCAAAGCATTTTTTAAAAGTTTATTTATTTTTTTATTTGAAAGCCAGATTTACAGAGAGAGAAAGAAAGGCCGGGAGAGTTTCCATCCACTGGTTTACTCTCCAAATGATCACAATGACCAGAGCTGAGCTGATTGGAAGTGGAGCAATCAGTATGTGAACTGGCACCCAGATGGATGCCAGCACCACAGTTTGAAGCGTAACCTACTACACCAGGATGCCAGGGCCCCTGACAGCAGCTTTGTGACCTCTAGTCCTAGGCCATGGTGGTATGATGCTAAGGTGTTCGCTTTGAGGTGACCCTCAACATCCCTTCCCCTTATCGGTACCAGATTCCCTCTCATCTGCAGGCTCTCTGCTCTGGGCTGGAAATGCCTGGTGTGGTCGTGGCTTCCTGCCCTGAAGCCGGCTGAGGCAGAAGCATGACAGAGGGTGGGCATGCCTCTCTGCATCCACCCCTTACCCCCACTGGGAAGGTCCCCTGGTCCTCCTCAGTGGGCTCCATGCTCAGAGCTGCTGTGATGACCTACAAAACAAAGGCAGTGCCAGCCGCAGCCAGTCTGGCACAGCACATTTTATTAACTGCACTGACATTTTGGCTTTGGATTGAAATCTCCATGTTGAGCAGACAGTTCCACTAAGAGGAACCTTCGTGAACATAATGTTCTGTCTCTAAACACTGTTCAGCCCAGGACTCAGTGTCCATATCTCAGCCGCCAGTCAGCCCAGCTAGATTTTACTGCCTTGTGCTTTTACAATTGCAAATGTTCAGATGCATTTAAAGGAACATCTTCCTAAAAACAAACACATCTGTCAAATGAAGGCACAAGCCACAGGCTGCTTGTCGTGGGCTAGCGGGAGTGGACTTCCTCATCGTGGCTAGTGGGAGTGGACTCTGATTCTCTCCGGGCCCACTTCCCACGGCAATCCAGTTTGGGGTTGGTGAAGAAAAAATGATGTGTAAAACCTACCTGTAACGTTTACAGGTGAGACACAGAGACAAGTTATGGGGGAGCTTGTGGGTGCTGGCCTTACAGCAAGCCCAACACTGAGCTCAGAATAGAGGGTGAGAAAAACACAGAGAGACAGACAGGACAGGGAGAATGCAGATGGAACAGGACTGCTGAGGGCAGACAACCTGTGGAGGAAAAGTACTTCCTAGGGATGCAAAATGACAACCACTTTGCCTTCCTTAAGTATCTACTGTGTGCATTTCACATATCTTTCACAAGAGAGAATGAAAGAGAGCATGCATTCCTATGCACTGATTTGCTCTCCCGTTGCCTAGAACAGCAGGTGTGGGCTGCACCAAGGTCAGGAGTCAGGAACTCCATCCAAGTCAGGAACTCCATCCTGCACCAAGGTCAGGAGTCAGGAACTGGGCCCCCAAGTGCTTGAACCTTCACTTGTTGCATACTGGGCTGTGCTATGGCAGGCAGCTGGAATCAGGCACAGAGCCAGCACTTAAGCTCAGGTCCTCCAGTCCGGCATGTGGCTGTCCCAAGCACCAATTAAGTCACTCTGTTAAGTGCCCACTCCTCCTCCTGATCTGAATCCTCCTAAAACCTCTTTGAGATTTTATTCTTAGCCCCATGTGCCTTATGAGGAAGTTAGGGTTTAGAGAGATGAAGAGACTTCCCCCAGGACCCTGGAGAAACAGGATTCAATCCCAAAAGTGTGGGTCCAGAGCCATGCGTGTAAAGCCTGATTCTAACGATGTTCGGGGTGCTGTGCTGAGGAATGGGGACCAAGAGCAGTGAAGTTTTTGTTGTTGTTGTTGTTAGTTTTTTCTGCTGTCCTTCAACTTTTCCTGGTGTTTTCTTTTTTCTCATTTAAGCCATTCAAAGTAAGGAGAAATTGAAGCTTCAAATTGTGAGCATCAATAAAGCCTAAAAACAAACTACTAGCATGAGTTTTCCTGTCCTCTATCGTGAGCAGTGCCATCTGAAGATGCAGATAACGAAGCCACAGGCAGGGCCCTTCTGAACCAAGCACCCTGGGGCTCTGTGCAGGTAGGTGCCCTGGAGAAAGCTGCCTTTGTTTGTAGGATTTTCAGGCAGCTGACGCTAGGCCCTCCAGACGCACTGTGCGGTGTCTGACATTTGCCGCATTTCCCCATTGGGAAGTTGCGTTTTGTCTTTTGTCCGCCACAGTCCACCTTCCAATGACGATAATGACCGCTTCATTAGAGAGAGAAAGAGGAGTCAGCAAGAAAAATGTTTCCCCTGCACTTGGCAGAGCTGTAAATGTCACTGCTCATTGTAAGGAAATGTTCCCAAGTCCAGGACTGATAAACCCATCTAGGCTGCCTCAGGTGAGTGCAGTGGGCCCCATGGCATGGTGTGGCGTGGGAGCTGAATTGGCTCAGGGGAGAGGCTGAGAACTGGCTCTTCCATCAGGGATGAGCTGGGGGGAGCTGGAGATGACGAGGAAGAGCAGGGACTGCACTGGGATGGAGTCAGCCCACGGGGGTCTGCTCTGTCATCTGCAGACCCCTGTCAAGTGGGATGTGGTGCAAAGATGACTCCTCACCAATCTAAACTAGATGCCCACTGTGGAAAGATCATGCCTGGATTTCCAAGGTGTTTTGGTACCTAATGCATTCAGCTTTGAATCCCATTTCCCATTCACTTTTTAAAAAAGATTTATTTATTTTTATTGGAAAGGCAGATATACAGAGAGGAGGAGAGACAGACAGGAAGATCTTTCTTCTGATGGTTTACTCCCCAAGCTGCTGCAACAGCTGGAGTTGAGCTAATCCAAGGCCAGAAGCCTGGAGCGAGGAGTTTCTTATAGGTCTCCCATGCGGTGCAGGATCCCAAGGCTTTGGGCCCTCCTCGACTGATTTCCCAGGCCACAAGCAGGGAGCTGGATGGGAAGCGGAGCTGCCGGGATTAGAACCGGTGTCCATATGGGATCCCAGCGCATTCAAGGTGAGGACTTTAGCTGCTACGCTATCGCACAAGGCCCTCCCATCCACGGTTTTGAAGTCCCCTTCCCCAGTGACACTGGTCATGCACACATTTCTGTGTAACTTCCATCCCATACTAACACTGCACCTCCTGGTGCATCCTCTTGCCCGTATATTAGATGAGCACTCAGGATCTTCACAGCAACTTTATGAGGCAGATGTGATGATCTGCATTTTCTTGATGAATACACAGGGACTTCAAAGGATGAGCCGAGGGTCAGAGAGTCTGGAGGCCAGGCCTGCTGGCTCTGAAGCGAGTCATTGTCCTCGACATGCCTGTGCTTCTCTTATTCAACCTGACCCACACCTTCCGAAGCCAGAACCTGGATCAGCATCCGAGGGCAGGGGCCTGTCTCGGTGGCTGTTACTGGGGTGCAGGATTATATGCAGTACCTGATGCATGAGGACATTTCAAAGCGTTCTTGGGGAGCAGGAAGCATTTGGCTTAGTGGTAAGATATCATCTTTCTGCATAACCCTGGATTTGCGTTCAATGCCCAGCTCCAGTTCCTGATTCCAGCTTCCTGCTAATGCAGGCCCCTGGCAAGCATAATGGCTCAAGGGGTTGGATTCCTGATGCCCATGTGGGAGACCCAGATGGAGTTCCTGGCTTCCAGCTTCAGCTCCCTGCCCTTGGCCCAGCCTCAGCCATCATGGCCAAAATGGCAGATGTCTATCTCTCTCTGCCTCTCAAATTGTTTATTAAAGTTTATGGAAATGGATATTAAGGAAAAATGTACACAAATTTCAATGTTTTTGCACTGCCAAATCCTCTTGTCTTTCAATTTCATTTTCCATCACCGTTTTGAAGTGCTTGTATACACAAACTCATGCAGGCGTACACATGAAAACTCACTACAAAGAGTAACGTTTGTAGAGTCTGAGCACACCCTTTGGGAATATCCTTCCAGGCAGTAAGTCTTCCTCTGGAAGGAGATTCATTTTGGGAAATGGGGGATAATCATTTGTGGCCTGTTGAGCTTGTTGTGATACATGTGGTGGACAAAGTGGCACGTGTGTGGGCAGGGTGGGGGAAGGATGGAGGAAGCCAGGAAGACATGTCTACATTGGAGGATACTTCCAAAACTCATGGGAGACAAAGTCTAAAGGTGAGTTTTAATTTGGTTTCATTTTTAGAAAAGATTTGTTTTTATAGGAAAGCGAGTTTACAGACAGAAGGAGAGACAGAGGGAAAGATCTTTCATTCATTGTTTAACTCCCCAAGCGGCCACAGCAGCTGAAGCTGAGCCAGGAACTTCTTCCGGGTCCTGCATGTGGGTGCCAGGCACATCCTCCTCTGCTTTCCCAGGCCACAGGCAGAGAGCTGGATGGGAGGTGGAGCAACCAGGATTAGAACCGGGGCCCATTTGGGTTGCTGGCCCTTATAGTGTGGAGGATTAATCAGTTGAGCCATTGCGCCAGGCACTGCTTCCATTCGTTAAAAATATTTTTTATTGCTTTAATAAGGGAGGGAGGGAGGGAGAAAGAGAGGAGAGAGGCCTCATGCATTAGTTCTCTCTCCAAAAGCCCGCAATGGCTGAGGCGGGAACTCTTTCCCCCCCGAGCTATCCTTGCCGCTGTTCAGGGGCCACATTTGCAGGGAGTTGGAGCTGGGAGTCAAAGCCAGAGACCCAACACAGGCACTCTGATGTGGGACCCAGCATCCTCACTGTGAAGCCAAATGCCTGCCCTGGTGCCAAGAGCCTTGACGTTTATGCCTATGAGGGGTCTTCCAAAGCCATATAACATGCAAAATATCATACAAAATGGATACATGGATTTCAATGCTCTTGCATCAAAAATAAGTGTGGCTTTTATTTCCGCTTTCCACAACTTTTTTGAAGTTCCCTTGAATATTGTGTGTCTTGAAGAGTGTGTTTTGCTGCCTGCCCTGAGCCAGGTGCCTTGCAGGGACCTGCTGCCCTGGGCCCTGAATCCCCGCACACTGGGAGCTGCAAGTTGGTGTCATTCCCTCTGTCCCTGCAGCGTCTCTGAGAAGGAAACAGGACAAGAGAGAAACTGACAGCCCTCCGCGGTGAGCGGTGCGCATCAGCACTGGAACGGGGGTCTCACTTCCCTAACGGAATGAGAGGTGTTTGTTTGTTTTGTCAAAAACAGTCACAAAGGAAGAAGAACCGTGTGGCTATGAAACAATAAGACAGTTTTCTAATTTGGCTCTGCGGGTGATTTGAAGCCATTGAACCTGCATATGTTTGGAGACGTCATTTTAAGAAGGGTCAAGTTCCCACGGAGGCGGCTGGGAGGGGAACAGACACCTCACTTGGCTGCCTCTGCACTCGCTTTGTCTTAAGTCCGGGGATTTCCTGGTCATGCCACGGATGCGGTGTTTCTCCAGGGTCCAGATCTTGGCACCGGCATACATCCTGGCGACCCTCTTGGCTGGCACCCTCATTCCACAGAGTTAGCTTGGTGACTTGGTGCTAGACCCTCGTCTAAAGTCATCTAGGTGTCTTCTCCTCAGCCCGCCTCCTTTCCACTACCCCCACCACCACCTTAACAGATAAAACTTCCTCACAGCAAGTACAAGTGATTTTTTTTTCCCTAGAAACTGATGACACAATGGTTGGGAATATGGGCATTTAAAAAACTATTCATTTAAATGGCAGCTATAGACAGAGGGAGAGAAAGGTGGCGGAACAGGAGCAGAGAATCCTCTGTTCACTGGTTCATTCTCCAAATGGCTGCAATGGCCAGTGCCAGACCAGGCTGAAGCCAAGCAGCCAGGGGCATCCTCTGGGTCTCCCACATGGGTAGCAGGGGCCCAAGCCATAGCTGTATGGAAAGTAGAACAGCTCAGACTCAAGCCTGCACGCATAGGAGATGCCAGTATGGCACAACTGCTGCTGAGTGCACAAGCCACTTTGCATGAACTTCTGGTGTGCCAGACCATAACAGTAGATTATTTGATTGGGTCTTCCAGGAAACATCAAGATTGAAGGATGACCATTCCCATTTCATGGATAATAAAGCCAAGGCTCGAAGAAGTTGGCCCACGGAGCCCAGTTTCAGAGGACTTGGGGGTTTGAACCCTCAGGTGCCCCGGGTTGAACGAGCCCCAGCACTGCCTCCTTTTGTGTTGGATTGTTCTTCCCCTTCCTCTGGGGTCCCCTAGGAGCCAAGCCCACTAATTCCCAGAACTTCCATTTACAACCTTCTACTTATGGCCACCATCTGGCCAGCCGGTCACCAGCCCTCAAGAGCCTGTCCTTCCTCCCTCCCATCTGGGGGCTGCTGAGCAGTCTCCTTGGGTCCCTGGGAACCCTATGGAACAATGCACTGTATGCTCAGCCCTCCAGGGCCCTGCCCCCATCCTGGACAGCTTCCTCCACTTCCCTTCCTCACCCTGGCCGCCAGCAGCGATCAGCTACAAGTGCGTCAGTCTGCTTGTTTCCTGGCTTTCCTGGCCTGGCCCAGGAGACTCTGCTGGCCACTTCTTCCCTCTGGAGGTGCCCCCAAAGTGGCCTTTGATCTTCAGAGGGGAAGGGCGACAGGAAGGTGAGGAGAGGTGTTAAGAGTGATTCTGTCTCATTCGGCCAAGTGGCAGAACAAGCACGCTGGCCGAGAAAGCTTGGAGGACTGCTGGTGGGAACGGGCAGCCTTGCCAGTCTCTCTCTGCCCCTGGGGCAGTGCTGTGAGGGCGGAGACTAGGCTCCTGGGGCATTTCTGTACTTAGCTAGTGGACCACCATGCCTTAAGGACCCAGAGCTGCAGACTGCCACTGCAGGGAGAAGGGCCTAGAATCTTCTCTTCCCTTGGTGGTGCTGTGTGGGCTGATGGCCCCACTGCACAGTCTTATGTGTACATGGAAACTTCCATGGGATCCTGCCTGGGCCACCATCCCTTCTAGGAGCTGCTTATTAGGGCTTCCAAAGACTGATTGGTTCTCCACTCCATGTTGGCATGCAAAGGTAGTGCTGGGCAGGCACCACGTAGAAAGGACCCACAAGTCAGAGTCCTGGCAGGAAGTGAAAGGCGTATCCCCTGGGTTTCCTAATAAAGAGTTGTTGCTGATTAGGAATTAGCAGTGAGCAAGGAAGAGAGGGAGAGGGGAGCAGGCAAGGCTCACCTGTCTTTGCTCCTGTCGGTACCTCCCACCCATAGGACCCAGCTAAAAGCCAGGAAGGAGGGGAGCCTGGGAGAGGCACAGACGTCAGCCTTTGGTGCACAGGGCCAAGCGAAAAGGGGAGAGAATGGATCTGGTGAGCAAAGAAGCCTTCTTGCTGTCAGCTAAGGGACAGTTGCTGCTTGCTGCCATATTACAGAGCTGTCTTTGGAGGACACTAGGATTGCAACCACTGTGACAGCCACCTGTCAATCCAGTCCGGGAACCCTTAGCATTGTGCTGCTGGTGGAGCACTTCCCCTGAATGCCCAGTTATGTCTCTGAGAGGGAGAGAGCTCCTCCATTACCGGTTCATCTCCCACATGACCACAACAACCAGGGCCAGGCCTGGCTGCAGCAGCCATTAGCCTGGAGCTCCATCCAGGTCTCACCACGTGGAACTCAACATGTCCAGACACTTAGGCCATCTCCTGCTGCTTTCCCATATGAACTGCCAGGGAGCTGAGTCAGAGTTGGAGTAGCTGGGACTAGAACAGCCCTCCAATATGGGATGCTGGTGTTGCAAACCACGGCCTAACCCACTGCACCTTAACACTGACCCTGAGGTACTTATTTCACTCAGTTCAAGACCCAGACAGTACGAATGAACATATGATCTCATTACCATCCACCTGGCATTGCATTGGTGCCTCCTGGGCATGACATTTTTATTGTGAAGTTAGTCATATGTGTAGAAAAGGGTTTACAATATATGCAGAAGTGAACACATCACACACTCACTGCTCAAGTACTATCCAAAAAGAATGAGGAGTTAGAGCCCTGTGTGGTGGCCTAGCAGCTAAAGTCCTTGCCTTGAATGGGCCCGGGATCCCATGTGGGTGCCGGTTCTAATCTTGGTAGCCCTGCTTTCCATCCAGCTCCCTGCTTGTGACCTGGGAAAGCAGTCGAGGACGGCTCAAAGCCTTTGGATCCTGCACCCTCATGGGAGACCTGGAGGAAGTTCCTGGCTCCTGTATTCAGATTGGTGCAGCTCCAGCTGTTGCGGTCCCTTGGGGAGTGAATCAGTGCATGGAAGATCTTCCTGTCTGTCTCTCTTCCTCTCTGTATATCTGACTTTCCAATAAAAATAAATAAATCTTTAAAAAGGATTAGGAGTTAGAAATCTTCCAAATGTGCCCCTCTAAATAAAACATCCAACAACCCCTACCCTGTATATAACCCCTGCCCTGACTCTTGTGCTAATTGTTTTCTTCATGGTTTTATCACTAGGTATAAATATTTCAAAATAGCATATATTGAGTAGAAGCTCAAATCTACCTGGGAGAGGGTGAAGTTGCTTTGCTTGATAAAGATGCAAAAGAGAGAGTTGAACGGAATCCCTGGGTGGTCTGGCTTCAGCTTCACCAGGCATTTTGACAGCCTGCTTGGGAGACCCTGATGAGGCTCCTGGCTCCTGGCTTTGGTTTGACTCGGTCCTGGCCTTTGCAAGCATCTGCCAGCTGCAGGCATCTGATTAGACTGCCTTGTACCTGGGTGTTGACACGCGGGTGAATATTGGGACTATGGTGGGCTGGGCTGGTCTAAGCCACAGCACCCAACAGTTCATGTGAGAGATTGTGGGTGAAATTGACCTGGCAGCTTCAACCACTGGTATATGCATTGGCTGGTACAGGTGACAGACCAAACCTACACTAGCTGGCACACAGAAAAGTTAAGTCTGAGGTCACCACAGGGGAGGTTTTTTGGGGGATTCCCCAACTAAATGACTGGACTTCAACCCCATCCACAGGGAAAATCGCAATATATGTGGACTGACCTTGAGACCATGTATCAGGATTAGACCTCCTCAGTTGCTGGTGTCTGTGCAGTGGTCAGCGTACCCAGCTGCACACAGAGGACATGATGGCCAGTTCATCTAGGCCAACAGAGGATGCTGAGTGCCACATCAGAGGGTGGAGACCAGGGCAGGTTGGACAGCTCTGCTGGCCAAGCTTTGCAGCAAGCTGTGGGTCTATGGATGCACACTGAGGTGGACTTGGTCAGTCAATAGACCTTGGGAAGATTTTCTCAATCCAGGTACAATGACGCCGACAATGCCTCCTAACTATCAAAACCACTCAAGTAACACCCTTGGAACCCTCTTCCCCACTTCAGGGTCTCTAAGACATCATCAAATGACTGTCCCCCATCCCCAGGTGCTGATGTAGTTTGACACCAAGAAACAGCCCCTCCCTTTCCTTCCCTGCAGACACAGGAGAAAAAACCTGAAACATGTGTCCCATCCACCTTCCTTCATACCTGACCCTCCTCACCCTAATCAGAGACCACAGGGGTGTGTATCCATCTCAACTATGTAAACAACGTTTAAAATAAAAAAGACGACTCACACAGAGGTTGTCTCCATCAAACTCACCTGGGGAATTCTGTGCTCAGGTTAAAAAGGACAAAATGCATCCAGAGTAGCAGGCCTGGTGGTGACAGCTCTCAATCTTGGCATACTTGGCTTCCATGTGTTTGGTAGACAATGGTGATCGCCATTCACCACCCTCTTGATCGTTCACCCCTCCCTCATATTGGAGCCCTTTCCTGGTTCTTCTTTTCTGATGCTTTCTCTCTCTCTCTCTCTCTCTCTCTCTCTCTCTCTCTCTCTCACACACACACACACACACACACACACACACACACACACACGCACACATACCAGAATAATTTCTCAAGGAAGGGTGCATGACAAAAAGAATTCAAGACTATGCAAGTCTAGGAATGCTCTTGCTGTGTCAATTTATACTTGGACTGGGTGTAGATAGTGTTCAATGTTTCTGTTGTATTTTGAAGGCATTCCTATGTTGTTTGCTTGCTTTGAATATAACTGTTAAGAAACTGGAAGTCATTCTGCTCCCAATCCTTGGTAATCATTATGATAAATGGTAGAATTTTTTTTTTCCTTAGTCTCTACTGGTCTGAAATCTCTGCTTTAAAAAACTTTTATGTAGAGGGCGGTGCTGTGGTACAACACTTTAAGAAATCAGCTGCAGTGCTGGCATCCCATATTGGCACTGGTTTGAATCCCAGCTGCTCCACTTCTGATCCTGCTCCACTTTCTGCTAATGTGCCTAGGAAAGCAGTGGAAGATGACTCAAGTGTTTGGTCCCTTGCGCCCACCTTGGAGATCACACTTTGGCCTGGCTTAGCACTGACTGTTAACAACCATCTGGGAAAGTGGACCAGTGGCTAGATCTCTCTATGTCTCTCTCTCTTTGTAACTCTGATTTTTCAAACAAATAAACAAATCTCTAAAATTTTGTACTCAGTGTTTTTTAAAGGCACAGAGAAAGAGAGAAGCAGAGAAACAGACAGAGCTATCGCATCTTCTGGTTAGCTTCCTAGGTGCCCACAACAGGTGGCTGAAGTCCATGGGAATCATAGGTGACAGGGACACAAATCCTTGGACCAGCACCTGCTTTCTAGCAGGGTGCACAGCAGCAGAAGCTGGAATTAGTAGCAGAACTGAGACTCAAACCCAGGCACTCTGATATGGGATGTGGCAGCCCCAGAACCATCATAACTGCTATACAAAACCTTTGCCTATGATGTGAAATTTCATAGGCTTATATATGGCTCCTAAGTTTTTCCTATTTATTTCATTTATCAGCCTAGGTACTTGATGCGTCCTTCTACTCTGTGAAATGTATTTCTGCCTCTTTCTTCCTTTGAGAATTTCCTCCTCTTCCTCATTGTCTCTTTTTGTTTAGAATTTCCATTATTCTAACATTGGGTCTTCATGGGCCTTTGTTTCCTATTGGTCACTTTCTATAAATGGCTTGCTGTTTAAGAGAGGCGATAATGTGGGAATGTGGTGAGATTTCCTCTATGCTATCTTCCTTCTCTATTAGCACTTTTCATTGTCCTCCAGTTTCTCATTTTCAAAACATTATATGTTCCTTGAATTTTCTTTTTTTTTTCTCCCTATAGCATCTTGTGCTTGTTCCATAGAATTTCTCCTTTTACTTTCTCAAGAACATTCAGTATACAATTTACTTGAAAAATTTTATTTCCCTGCAAGGTTTGCATTTCTACCAAACTTCCTTTTTGTTTGTGTTTTGAGATCTTCTCCCATGCTAGGGTTTTTTTTTTTTTTATTTTATTATCATTGGAAAGCTGGATATACAGAGAGGAGGAGAGACAGAGAGGAAGATCTTCCATCCGATGATTCACTCCCCAAGTGAGCCGCAACGGCCAGTACACGCCAATCTGATGCCGGGAACCTGGAACCTTTTCCGGGTCTCCCACGCAGGTGCAAGGGTCCCAAAGCTTTGGGCTGTCCTTGACTGCTTTCCCAGGCCACAAGCAGGGAGCTGGATGGGAAGTGGAGCTGCCGGGATTAGAACCAGCGCCCATATGGGATCCCGGGCCTTTCAAGGCGAGGACTTTAGCAGCTAGGCCACGCCGCAAGGCCCCATGCTAGGGTTTTTGCTTAGAATTAAGACTTGAGGGCGACATTTTGGCTTAGCAGGCAAAGCAGTGCCTGTATTGCCAGTATCCTTTCTGGTCACTGTTTCATTTCCTAGTTCCCCCACTTCTGTTCTAGCAGCCTCCAAAAGCCTGGCAAAAAGCAGTGAAAGATAGAGCTCAAATGCAAGGCCACATACCATCTATATGGGAGACCCAGGAAAAGCTTAAGGCTACCATCTTTAACCTGGCCCAGTGCTGGCTACAGTGGCCAGCCAGCGAGTGGACCAGCAGATGGGAGATGTGTATGTGTGTGTGTGTATGGCTGGCAGCTTGTAACAGGAAGGAGAAATGAAAACAAACACTAAATGGAAGTTCTGAGCTTCGAAAAAGGGCTATCTGACAGGACCTTTTGTTGGGAGAACACCCAATGATTGTTCTTCAGATCGTCAGACTGCCGGGAAAGATTGTCTCCCAATAACTCACCATGAGGGTCAAGGCCTACATGTTAACACAGTGGGAGCTACATATTGGAAAGGACATAAGCATTTTAACTCAGTTCATTCTTTTCCAGAGCCACATTTCTTTCTTTCTTTTTCTTTCTTTCTTTCTTTCTTTCTTTCTTTCTTTCTTTCTTTCTTTCTTTCTTTCTTTCTTTCTTTCATTAAATATTTGCTTATTTGAAAGGCATAGCTACACAGAGAGAGAGAAAGCAAAGGTTTGGAGGGCAGGGGTTGATTATCCAGCTGCACTTTATTTTCCTCCAGACGGTTGGAATGGCTAGATCTGGGCCAGGCTGAGGTCCAGGACCTGGAACTCCATCTGGGTTCCATGTGGGTACAGAGGTCCAAGCATGTGGGCTATATTCTGCTGCTTTCCCAGGAACTTTAGCAGAGAGCTAGATTGGAAGTGGAGCAGCCACTGGGGTTCATATGGGATGCTGGGTTCACAGGCAAAAACTTGAGCCACAATGTTGAGCAATATTCCTAATGAAGGTCCCAAGAATGGAGGGGTGGAGGTAGGAGGGAAGGCTCACTTAGCACTCCACACTAGACCGTTGCCACGATGTTATACACCAGCATGCTGTTTCTGTAGAAGAAAACTGCATACCCAAATGATGGGGGCTAGGGAATGGCAAACAAGAATTTTCTGGATGTGTCCCTTATTTAACAACAGAGACATATTCTGGAGCTTATTTGCTATCCACTAGTATCAACTTGCAATGGAGGATGGTACAGTCTGTCATTTTGGCTCCCAGACACAGCAGATATTTAAACTCTGAGCATGGCAATGGTTTCCCATCCAAGTACTAACCAGGCCCAACCCTGCTTAGCTACTGAGATCAGATGTGATCGGGCACGTTCAGGGTGGTATGGCCGTAGATGGCCATGGTTAATGGAATGATGTTAATGGTTGGTAGACTAAGCATGGAGGCTTGAGTTAATGATGACATCTTGGGAATGGTCCTAAGCAGAGGTCTTTGGATTCCTGGGGGTTTACCTTTTGGAAGGCAACTTTCCTAGAAGGGTTGGCTATAGAGCAGCAAGCTTCTTGTCTCTCTGCTCCCTGGTTCACCATAAGATCATTTCTCCATTTCACCCTCCAGCCTTACTAGATGCCTGGGCTGCTCAGTCTTGGGCTGGGAGCCTTCAAACTGGACGCTACCTCCTTCCCAAGTAGCTTCTCCCTAATACAGTACGCACTGTGGAAGTATTGAATATATCCATTATATATATTTAATTTTTCAATTGTATAAACAACAGCCTGGAAGAGCAAATTAAATAGAGATCAGATGGCTTTTAAACAATAGAGTTAAGATTCACATTCTAAGCTACTGATTGCTTTATTTATTATTCTTCATTCATTATTTATTATTATTCCTTTATGTATTAACATTATGTTTTACATAGGATACTGCATAAGTAAAAAATTTATGCATATTATCGGTATCTTAAAAGATATATGAGTTTAACACCATTGCTCAATTGACTAATCCTCTATTTGTAAGTGCTGGGATCTCACATTGGTGCTGGCTTGTGTCCCGACTGTCCTGCTTCTCATCCAGCTCCCTGTTTGTGTCCTAGCACAGCAGTAGAGGATGGCCCAAAGCCTTGGGACCCTGTACCCGTATGGAAGACTCAGAAGGGGTTCCTGGCTTTTGGCATCTAATCAGCTCAGCTTTGGCTTTTGTGGTTATTTGGGAAGTGAATCAGCAGATGGAAGACATTTCTCTCTGTTTCTTCCTCTCTCTGTAAATTTATCTTTCCAACAGAAATGAATAAATCTACAAAAAGAGAATATGTAAAATTACAAATGAATCTTTAAAAAGATAAAAGATAACTCTAAGGCCATTAAAACCTTTTAATATTCTTTCATAAAAATGCACCATGGTTAATACTAATAACTTATCATCTATTTGCCTCTCCTGATGCTTTTGTTAGGTGGGTGAAATGCTCTTTTCACTGTGTGAAATCTGGAAGGAGTATCAGAATAGGGCAAAAAGTGACAGGGACAAAGGCAGATGCCTTGGTGGAAGCGTGGTGCTGATTCAAAGGATACGATTCAGTACCCTGGAGAGCTCTACGTGAGTGGGCTTGAGTTACAGACTTGGCAGGATATGGCTGGGAGTTCTTTAGGGTTCTACTGCTTCCCCAGAATCTGGGTTTACAAGAGACCATACACTGCTGAGATTTGGGGCTGGGTCATCTTTTTGTCCCTGAAGAATTCATTCTCACCACTCTTTGGTTCAAACAGCTTTGTGGGAGCAGGTAAGTTTTGTCACCACTATTCCTTTTCTCATGCTGCCCCTCAGTTGAAAATGACCAGCTAACTTCCTTTTTTAAAACAAGTCTAATACATTTTAGAGACAGACAAGAGCTCCCACCCACCAGCTCATTCCCAAAATGTTTGAAATGGCCAAGGCTGTGAGCCAGGTCCTTCACATGGGTGAGAGGACTCCAGCTGCTTGAGCCATCATCACTGCCTCCCAGGGTCTCCATTAGTATAGGAAACCGTAGTCAGGATCCAGAGCTGGCAATCGAATCCAGGTCCTCTGCTGTAGAACATGAATATCTTAAGTATTAGGCTAATTTCTACCTCTTTTTTAAAGATTTATTTATTTTATTACAAAGTCAGATATACAGAGAGGAGGAGAGACAGAGAGGAAGATTTCCCTTCCGATGATTCACTCCCCAAGTGAGCCGCAATGGCCAGTGCGTGCCGGTTTGAAGCCAGGAGCCAGGAAATTCCTCCAGGTCTCCCACATAGGCGCAGGATCCCAAGGCTTTGGGCCACCCTCGACTGCTTTCCCAGGCCACAAGCAGGGAGCTGGATGGGAAGTGGAGCTGCCGGGATTAGAACCGGTGCCCATATGGGATCCTGGGTGCGTTCAAGGCGAGGACTTTAGCAGCTAGGCCACGCCGCCGGGCCCTAATTTCTTCCTCTTAAACACTCATTTGTCCAAACATTTTGCTGAGTCTGATCTACCTTCACACTCAATGATTTCTCTTTCTTCCACTGAATCCCTTTTGGTCATTAGATATGTCACACTAGGTTATAATTATTAGTTCCCTCCCCATTCATATGAGTTTCTTGAAGCAGTCACTGAGTTTCATGCACCTTTAATCCTGGTAGTTACTAAAAAATAACACTATAAAAATTCAACAAATGAATGTGTTCTCTACAGGCACTAGGGGTTAGTGGAGGTAGTCCTCAAACATGAGCTATTTTGTTCCCTCAGATACATTTGTTGATGTCTGGAAATAATTTTTACCATTGCAAACTCAGGAGACAGGTTGTAAAAAATGCACACAACATGGATACTTTTTCTGAAAGGTTGATTTCCTTGAAAGGCTGTTAAAAAGAGAGACTTTCCGCCTGCTGATCACTCCCTATATGGTCAAAATGGCTAGAGCTAATCCAGACTGAAAGCTAAGAGTCAGGAACTCCAAACTGGTTTCCCACGTGAGTGGCAGGCGCCCAAGCATATAAGCCACCTTCTGTTGCCTTTCCAGGTGCATTAACAGGCAGCGGATCAGGAGAAGAGCAGTTTAGACTTGTACCAGCAGTCACACACAGATGCTGGTGGAGGCTTAACTCACTGCACCACAACTCCAGCCATGGCTGCTTTTAAACATTCTACAATGCACACAACAGTCTCTGCAGAGGAGACTTTTCTGGCCCCAAATGTGATTTGTGTTGAGATTGGGAAACCCTGTTTTAGAATAATGAAGTGGATTTAATCAAACTCTCCTTTCCGATTTTAGTCTTCAGGGAGCAGGAAATCCAACTGACTCGTTTTGCAGACTAGAAAATTGAGATGGGTAGCTGCAAGGCCACAGCAAGAACTTACACCATGGCACTCTTTCTCCACAGTCGCCCTTGGCTGACCTTGCACTTTAGCTGCCCAGGACTCTGAAGGGCGGGGGAAGAGAATGACTTGCATTCTCTTACACGTTATCCTGAGCTCAGCAGTCAGGTGTGGAGGACAGCGATGAGCTTTTCCTGGCTGGAGAAAAAAGTCTGGAGTCACAGAAAAAACGTAGCCAACTTCGCCTGATCCCAACCGCACATCAGTCTCTTTTTCTTTTTGTTTTTCTGGAAAGACGCATTACAGATTCAGGGCAGAGTGAAAAGAAGAATTTTTTCAATGGCTCATTTCCGAACAAATCAAACTGCTCTGGGAAAGGAGAGATTAGCTTGTGGAAGAGTGAGTTATTTTAAACCACTCTGCATTTAAACCAATTAGGGCTCTACAGGGCCCAGCCTGCCACAAGAGAATTCACTCTGATTGCTACAGACCACAGGGATCCAGTATAATTCTCTTCCTATCAGCAAATAAGACAGTATTTGGTTGGGGGAGCAAGCAGTAAACTAGTTCTCAAGGGAAGCCTTAAAGCAAATGGGATGGCCACCTACCTCTGCTAGGGCCTCAAGCGTGGAACATCTTGGATTCCATGACGAAAGACACAAAGATATCCGAGAGAACCAGCCACTTCCTGGCAATCATCATGTACCCAGACTGTTCTCATTCAGCTCTGTGCGTTAGAAAAACCCTATGGTTGGGGCACAGCGCAGAGTGAATCAGCAAAAGATCATGCGGGAAAGAGAGATCAGTGTGGCTTTCTGAATAGAATGCCTTGCAATAAATTTGGAGAATTGTCTTCGAGGGAATCTGCTGAATGAGTTAATCATTTATTGTAAATCATAACTGTCTGGTGCATATATGATTAGCTGGAAATTATATTTGTGAGTCCACAGAGGCTCTGGAATGATACAGGGGGAAGCTGGTTTCTGCAGAAGGAGCTCAACTTACTGTGCTGAAGTTTTCTTTGGAGTATCAGCAACTCTTCCTATGTTGGCTAATGTTGAGAATGTGGAGTATAAGACAGAAAAAGAACGTGGGCAGCAGGACCCTCCAAGGAAATGATGGTCTTTCTACTACATTCATTGTCCTCTGTCTTCTCCTCCTCCTCCTACACACACACACACACACACACACACACACACACACACACACACACTATGCTTTGGGAAAAGCAGTGAATTAACTGAGAATTTAGATTCAAAACAATGTGGATTTGAAACTCAATCTTATCCTTTCTTCGACCTTCACATTTTTCATCCATAAGTTTGGACTAATCATGCTATTCTCCCCAGCTCATCCAGAGGTACATGGCTCAGCGAGGTACTAAATAAATCTTCTGCTATTACAGTCAGGCTGAGAAATTTTCTAAAAACAGAAGGCTTCGTCCAGAGGTTTAGTGAGTTGGGAATCATGGGGAATGAATAATAACACCGAAGAAGAAATTTCTGTTGGTGTCCTCTTGAAAAATGCAAGGTTGAATGATTTTCCAAGCTACTTCATACAATGTACAGTGGTTGGGCTTAAAATGAATCAGAACTTTTGAGTTGCTCAGATTTGTATTTAAGCATCTAAATGATGAATTTGCCACTGAGTAGGCTTGGAGAAGGTGCAGAACTTTCTGAACTTCGAACTGTCTGGGGGCTTCAAATTCAAAGAGAATGTCAACTAAGAACCATCCTGCCATGTGTCCAAAGAGAATAAAACACTCCACCATGAAACAAAAAGAACTTTGGTTGGTGAATCTGCTGCTGCCGTAAATACATGGTGGTCTTGGGTCTGCTAGGAGTGAAGGTACCCTCACCCAAATCTTCAGAATCGCTGGGAAAATTATACAAATGTATATGGATTCTTAAGTCCCAGCCTGGAAGTTCAAGAGACTGCGGGGAAACACAGGATCTTGTTCCCTTTGTATTGTTCCAGTGATAAGGAGATTCTGATGACCATTCAGGTTTGGCACTAGCTCAGAAGCTGGATGGCTCAGCCTCATGGGCTCCTGTTCTAAAAGTGATTCATTGAATACCAGTTTCTCTGCTCCATTTCTTTAGGTAGAGGGCTGGCCCATGCCTCTCCAACATTACATAACAAAGATTTAGAGTCTTCAGAGGCACTTGGATCAGACTCCCATTTCAGAGGCAATGGTTTTTGAATATATACCTGAGAGGTAATGCTGCCGGACAATGAAGGTCACTGTCATCATCAAAACTTATGTATGATATCCAAGTCCAGCATCCGGAAGTTGATCTTCTTCACCTCACCTTCCATCACTCCCGCGCCAGGCACTCAAGTATCTCCAAACACAACTTAAATTTTTCTAATTTTTTTCACATCTTCTCAATCAACACTGAGTTTAGTTTTGCTAACGTGGTTAAGAGGCTAGTTCTGCAGTTAGGCTAAAAGATTTTCTTCTAGGCAGGCTAGAAGCTGGTGTGGTTGTTGGGTCAGCAAAAGGATGGAGGAAGAGCAAAATAGAAGGAAGCTGTGTCATAACCCAATGGCACTTTCATGAGAGGCCTATAGAAACAATGAACTGTTGTTTCAGGGACAGCATTATGGTGTAGTGCCATAAGCTGGGGCCTGCAATGCCAGCAATCCAAAAGGGTATGGTTCGATTCCCAGCTGCTCCATTTCAGACGCAGCTCTCTGCTAATATGTCTAGGAAAGCAGCAGAAAAAATGGCCCAAGTACTTGGGACCCTGCATGCATGTAGGAGACCTAATCGAAGCTCCTGGCTTTTGTCTTTGACTTGGCCCATCCTTGGTCATTGTGACCATTTGGGGAGTGAACAAGCTTATGGAGTATCTCTCTGTCTCTCTTGCTGTATCTTTGTTTTTCAAATAATTATATTTCACTAAAGCCTATTTAACTAAAGGCTATTTCACTAAATCCACTATTACTTTCTGGTCTCTAATTAGAAATATGAAGCCATACCCAGTCAACTAGCAACTAAGCTTATATTGCAGGTGATAAGGGTTGGGCTTGAGGATACATCAGGTTCTGGGAGAGCACACCTGGGGGAACTAAATCTTATCTGGGAACAAGACCTGAGATCTTGTGGTGGTGAAGGAGACACTTAGACCAAGCATGTGGGATGAATGACCTTTAGCCTGGTGAGGAAGAAAGAAAAGAATGCTCAAAGAAAGAGGAGTGTGAGCAAAGGTACAGACGTAGAACACAACCTGGGAGAATTTATAGTCCAGTGTTGCAAACAGTTCAGTGTGAATGCTCAGTGGAAGTGATGAGGCTAGGGCTTGAAAATGGAGTTTATGTGGGAAAGGGAGGGGTACACTAGCATGAGGAATACCCCAGTTAGGATCTTCACCAAGGAACCCCCTCACCATCAAATTGTCCATGTCTTTGGCTGTTCTGGCTAAGAGGACAGGCTGAAGGCCAAACATAAGTGCCATATGGTTTCAATTTACAATTAGCTTCCTAATGGACCTTAGATTTATAGAGGGTTCAGTCTGTTGTCCCTACTAACTGGAATTCTTGTCAGCAGACAAAAATCTCCAAACAGACTGTGGAAGGCTGGCTGGCTATTGGGCTCCTCAAGAACACCTCAAAGCAGGATCAGGAATTCAGGAAATTTATTCCAAGCTCATTAAGACCATGACAGAAAGAAGTTGGTTCTGATTCAAACAAGCCCTGGAGATTGATGGGAATCAGGAGTGACAGTGGAGACAGAAGTCAACTGTCAGCTGTTTTCACGTGGAGACAATTTCAAATGGCTCAGACAACAACAGTGTCTTCTCTAGTTCAAAACCTATCAAGGTACCAATTATCCACACACATTGCAATTGGGTTAGGAAGATCTCCTTCTGTGTCTTCAAAGGCCTCTGGTCATCCAATCAGTTCAGACCCTGCTGGTCTCACACTCTTAGCTGCCCACCTGACTAAGGGTCTGCAGTAAGCCAGGCACTGTCAGGTAGCTCCTGTCAGTTCACTTCATGCTGCTGGCCTTCTTGAGAAGTACTATCCTTACCTGCAGAGACAGAATCAAAGCGGCCAAGTGCCTTGCCTAGCACAAAATAAATATTGGAAGCTCTTCCTTTTATAGCTTGACAAGTTACCACAAGACAGATTAGGCACATGGAACCTCTCTTTACGGGGGGAAAACCTTGGAACCACTTCTCCCACCTCCTGAACTCCTTCCCCAACACCTCTGTGGAGCCAGGTCTCCTGAGTTAAAGCTTCCTCTCTACTCCGCATTGCCTGGCTGAGGCTTTAAAGAAAAGAAGTAGTAAAGAAACGACTTTCCAATGATGGTACAGATAATATCAGAGCTGTAGATAGGAGGGACCCATGCATTCAAAGGTACTTCAAAGCTCTTCGCAACTGATCTAAGTTCTATCCATCATTTAAAGTCAATCAAATACCTACACAGTCTTTAGCCCACTCTCCCTCATCAAATTCGTCCTTTGATTGGGAAGTCCCTGCTGTCTGTTCCACTGAGAAGACACTGAGCAGGAGCTTCTGGCACGATGCCTATCTCATGGTTTTGTATTATCTTCTCCCTGATCTTCCAAGGTTTTTGAACCTCAAGGATCATAATTTATAGCTGTTTGTCTTTTCCAGAATCTTGGAAATGCTCTTCAATAGAGGAAGTAGAAATGAATTCCTGGGCTCTGTAGTCAAATGGATTCCAATCCTGGCCCTGAAGCCAAGCCGAACTGCTAATGCTTTTGATGTAGTTTTTCTTGGCAACCCACCCTCCCATCTCTCTAGCTTGGAGTTTCTCTATAAAGATAAACTCTAAGGGAGTGGCACAAGGCTAAGAGACCCTGCATCATAATTTCTGTAACAGGCAAAATATTTTCTCAATGTCAGTCTCTATTCTGAAATCTTTTACAGAACCCTCGGTCTTAGGTCAAAGAAACCAATGCCCATCCACCCTTAGAAACAGACTGGAGCTCACTGTTGCCATTCTGAAAGAAGTATGCTGGCTCTTCTCACTGACAAAGGAAGGCCACGCACACTGTGAACCACCCAGAGCCACACACGGGAACTGGTCAACTACTCCTTGTGTCCAACTTTTATCTATAAAATTCCTGCTGAAGGGCCCAGTGCAGTGATACTCAGGCTGATCCTCTACCTGCAGTGTCAACATCCAATATAGGTGCTGATTCAAGTCCTGGTTACAGCACCTCTGATCCAGCTCCCTGCTAATGCACCTGGGAAAGCAGTGGAAGATGGCCCTGGGACCCTGGGCCCATGCGGATGATCCAGAGGAAGCTCTTGGCTCCTGGCTTTAGGGAGGGTAAGCTCCAACTGCTGTACCCATTTGGGGAGTGAACCAGCTCTCTTTCTGTTTCTCTCTCTGTCACTCCTTCTGTGTCTCTAACTCTTTCAAGTAAAATAAATTAATATATATATATATATATTTAAATCTCTCTGTTTCTCCCTCTGTCTCTCTCTCTCACTCCTTCTCGAACTCTTTCAAGTAAAATAAATGAAAATATATATATACATATATATATATATATATTTTTTTAAATCAATTTCCTTTACTTCCTTGGGGAGTCTGCGAGTAGAGCAGTAGCTGCCTGACTCACTGATCTGTGCTTTGCAGCAAATACCTGCTTTTTTCTCCATCACCCTAATGTCAGTGACTGGCTTGCTGCGCAGGCAAAGTGGACCCAGTTTGGGGTTCCATAGCAATTCCTCCAACCAGTTTTGGGGGTATTTGAAAGCAGCCGTGCCAGTTGCTTGCTGTGTGACATCAACATCAGGTAATCCCTATTCAGATGGCTTTCTGAAGGGATGTTGAGAAAATTAAAGTATGTAGAAATTGTTAGGTGAGTAACACATCATCTGGAAAATATTAGTCACTCCACAAAGGTCAGTTACTATTAGGATCCCAGCAAATATTTGTTGTTGATGGTGAATGAGTCAGTTGGTCCTCAAGGCTAAAAAAATTTTTTAATATATGAACTCAAAAGTAAAAAATCTCTGTAGGAACCAAATTTAGAAAAAGCAACAGCAACAGCTGGAAGTCGGCTGGCCATTGGGCGTGAGTCACCTCACTCGCCCTCCATCACGCCCCTCTCACTGCAGACCGCAGTGATGGCCCCCGACGTGCAGGGTGCTGCCATGACAGCCACACTGCCGCCAATGGGGCAGAAGCAGGGCTCAGGCCACAGCATGGTTCCTGCTAAGTCATGCAGAACGGGCCCGTTTTGCCTTTGAGCTTCAAGAATGGCTACTGCTGCTAGAATGAAAGATGAGACCTTTTGAGCCTCAAACTTAGGAAAGACAACAGAAGGTCAATGGCAAAGGTAGAAGCAAGAGCTGAAACAGAAATTTCCAGGGAGCTGCTTGAACTGCCAGTTCTTGCCAAGAGTCAGGAAATATGCTGCTTTGGGTGGAGGTACACGTATTTTAGTACAACATCTCATTTCTTTCCAAGGATTTTAAAGGACACAAGCTTGCCTTCCAATTTTACCTTCACGTATAACCATGAACAACATAACACCTTATCACTTTCTTCATGTGCACTGTCAAGTGCAAAGAGATTCTTCCCCAAGTTGGCTTCAGGGAGAGTTTGGAGAGAGATTGTTCATACAGATGATCCTGGTGGCGGATCAGCGGGCTTTGTCAGCTCATCTGACCTCAGGAGCCACAGGAGGTGCTTCTTTGTGCCTCAGAGCTCAGCACAGTAGAACTGGCAAAGTTAGGTGGGCAGGAAGTTGTCACAACTTGAGACTATGGAAGCTGGAGGAAATTAGGGAGTAACAGAAGAGGGCAGTGGGGACTCTTCAGGTCATGAACCTGGACAGAGTGGGAAAAACAGCAAAGACTCCTGAGCTCTTGGGGAGCATGAGATCACTGTAGTTGGGGGTGCGTGGCTAGTGGGAGGGACATAAAGAAGTGAAAGGCAATAATCTGACCAGCAGTAGCTGTCAGGAAAAGCAGGTGTGACTTCCAAGCCAAGTGCAGGCTGGGGAAGGGCAATATGAAGCAATACCTCCCATGCAAATGCAAAAAACAAAACGCAAAGCAAAACTACAAAAAATGGAAAGGTTGTTTTCTGGCTGCAGTAATGCCCTCCCTTGGCCAGGGCCTCTTTCTGCAGGCAAGTTCAGGGGCCTTGCTTAGTTCTTCCCATCCAGCTTCCTGTTGGTAGTCTAAATGTCGGAGTATATATGCCCATGTGGGAGACCTGAGAGAAGCTCCAGGCTCCTGGCTTTTGCTTGTCCCAGTCTTGCCTGTTGAACCCATTTGGGAAGTTAAAAAAAAATGTATGGAAGAGCCCCTTTTTTGTTTTTCCTCCTCTGTCTGTAACTTTGCCTTTCAAATCAATAAAAAGCAAATCTAAAAAAGAAAAACTAAATAACATTCCACCAATTTTGGGTGAAAGTTAGCGGGTCTGTTCACTTCTTGTGAAGAGTTCACTGCAGAGTGTGCTTCACACTCAGCAGGAATGAGCTTAGGTTGCCCACCGCAGTACCTGCTCATTAATGTACCTGTGTCACCTTCTTTTCCATGCCAGTCTCACTTCCTGCTCTTTGTTGGAATCACTTTACCAATAAGCTTCTTGCATTCCAATCTTTATCTCAGTATCTCCTTGCAAGAAGAGCTAAGACCCATGCAAGTCCGCTTGCAGAAAGAGAGGTACACTAGAGGGATGGAGGGTATTTCACAGTCTTGTCAAGATAGCTTTAAACTGACATGGTCCCAGGATCAAGACCAGGGATATTTGGAGATGGTTTGTTTGAAGGGGGAGGGGGCAGCAGAAAGGGGTGTTGGGGAGGGGGTAGGTACTTGTTTGAAAGAAAGAGTTACAGGGATAAGAAGAAACAGATCTTCCGTTCATTGGTTCTCTCCCTAAATGGCCACAATGGGCTGGAGCTTGGCTGTTCTGGAGCAACGAGCCAGAAGCCAGAAGCTTCTCTTGTCTCCCACACAAGTGACAGGTGGCAAGAGCCCAAGCACTTGAGCCACTTTTTGGTACTTCCCCTGGTGCCTTAGCAGTGAACTGGATGAGAAGTGAAGTGGGGTGTCCAACCATTGCCCATATGAGATGTTGGAGCTACAGGCAGCTATTAGCCTGCTATAACACCATGTTGGCCCTAGAACACTATTTCAAGCAGAGGAGAAATAACTCCCCAGTGCAACTGGACTGTCTCAAGGCATTTGTTACAATTTACTCCTGCAGCCAGAGAAGAACCTCGGACACTTGCAGGAACAAGCTAGCAGAATGTAGAACCATACTGAGCTCTGAGCAGATACAGGCAACATCACTAACACCTCATGCAATGCAGAACACTGCACACCTGCTGCCAGTCCAAGCTCACTGTGTCCAAGCTTTGCTCAAATTCAGCAGCCAGATTTATGCAAGTGTTCTGGTCTCTGGCAGGGGCTCAAAACACACTGATTGTTGTAGTACTCACAGTTCTACTACAGTACCTTGGACTGTTCCAATGAGATAGAACACTCAAGTTAGGCGATGCAAGCAGACCCTAAGAATCAAGGGAAGTTTAGGATGTCTATTCCTTCTGAGCCAGTCTGCCCCAAGACATGGGAAAGTAACTCAGAGTAGATGGAGTCTCACCTGGGAATGTCTCATCTTTCAGGGCCATTGAGCAATGCTGGAAGCACTCCAATCCAGGTTTCCTGCTCACCTCCCACCAAGATTTATTTATTTATTTATTTACTTATTTATTTATTTAGAAGAGAGAAACAGACAGGGAGACAGCCACACACTACTTCTATCAATCTGCTAATCCACTCCCCAAGTGGTTGTAATGACCAAGTCAGGCTAAAACCAAAACTTCTCTGGGTCCCCCATGTGCAGGGGCCCAAGCACTTGGGCCATCTTCTGCTGCTTTTCTAAGCACATTGGTAGAGACCAGGACCAGAAGTGGAGAAGCCAAGACTCGAACCAGCATTGCAGCATAGTGGGCTCTAACCACTACACCACAGCGTCAGTCCCACAGCGTATTTTTAAGTGAATTCATGAAACACACAGGGTATGTTTTCCCTGCGAGTGGTCTGAAACACCTACTGCCTTTACCCTTCTCACTCCTGTGTGGCCAGTGTGGTCCTTTAACCAGTGCTTCTCATTTGGGTGAAAATTTGCCTCCTGGAGAGCATCTGGTGGAATGATGGTGCTGATCAGCCTATAAGAGAACAGCATAAGAAAACACAACCCCCCAACCGGAGCTTCCGCTGGGGATGGAAGAAGTCCAAACACTACCGTGCAGAAACCAACGTCATCGGAAAGACAACCAGAAGCCCTGAGCGGTCCGCAGAAACAGAAGAACAATAAACGTCCTTCGGGACCAGGGAGGAGAGTTTTCTCTGGTCCGAGCCTGGCTCCACCTCTGGACCCCCACCCTCCCTTGCAATGACCATCAGGATCGCTTCGAAAACCCCTCATAGCAAACAAACAATCATACAAACTAAAAAAACCTAAAATAAATAGACAAACAACAAAAAGTAGAGCTTGGAATCTGACAGGAAAGAGCTGGCATGGATTGGCTCATGCCTCGCTGGGTAGGACACGAAGATTAGTCACTCTTCACCGTGGTGTTGGGGACTTTCCTGCACACCCCCCCCAAAAAAAAAGAGAAAAAAATGTTCTGCACCTTAATTGTTGACAAATGTCTTGTTAGAGTTACAAGCCAGTCTAGATTATCCTAAAATCTGCCAAGATCAGCAAAATTATACTTCAACACAACAAATGGCTAAATACTAAAATGAAATAGACACGAGACAGCTGAATGGTACCTTATAGCCATTTTAAGGTATATAGCAGCCGGTCCTGTGTACAAACCAGAATTGAAATGTCAATGAGCAAATCATAGGTTGTGGTTAAGAACTTGTTTTTTTGTTTTTTGTTTTTTTTTTTTTAACATACTGGTTACTCAAAACCATGTCAATTCCATAATGTTACAAATCGCTGTTAATGTTATATTGGGACTCTTAATTGACTGGGATGATATTCTACCAGCTCTAACTTTGGACCAGAAATGGTCTCCCCAAGAAACTGTTCAACCCATCTGGACAATAAGTAGCTGGACTCTATGCTTGGTATATGTTTGCAAGGAAAGAATCTTGATTGAATTTGAACTGTAATACTGCACCAAGGTGGAGGAATCCACCAGGGGGGAGGGGCGTGGGGAGGGGTGGGGGGATTCCCAGAGCCTATGAAACTGTCACATAATGCATAATAATTAATAAAAAAATAATTTAAATAAATAAATAAATAAATAAAAGCATTTAAACCCCCCCCCAAAAAAAAAAAAAGAAAACACAACCAAGAAGGATCTGTGCTCACATGTCAAGGGTGCCGAGCCTGTGAGACCCAGCTCCAAACGTCTCTCTCTCCAGCCCTCTCCCCTCTGCAAATTCTATGCCTTGGTGTAAAAAGCACAGTGCTTGGGCCTGCCAGGACAGGCCCAAAAAGAACAAGGCAGATTTTGGGTATCATTAGCCTCCTCTCTCGTTGGGATGATGGGGTTCGTGGTAGGAGCTAAATCAACCACCACCTGCTCCTCCTGCTTCTCTTGCCCGAACTATGGTCAGGGAAAAGCTTCAAACCCTATTCAGAACAAATGGCTCTCAAGTCAATGATTAAGAAGCAAAATCCAACATACAAAATGATAAATGCACACCGAGAAGGGGGCAACGTTCCTTAGGGTATCCTGACAATGCTTTAATCATAATAAATCCAATCAAGTTCATTTCAGCTTACTTTTTTTTACCCTAAAGACATAATTATAGATCCTCTCTACCAAGCTTTTGTCACCAGAACATATGATAAATTGCCTTTTCTGTTTTCATTTGAGACACCCCTAAAAACTGCAGACAAAATGGACTAATACTGATCAATTTCTTAACACTTTCCAGGTAAGACTGGCCCACAATGAGTCCACTTAACTGTAGTGTCCATTTTCTTACCTTATTGAAGAAAACCCCAGATTCAAATTGTTTTATTACTGAGTCCTACCAAACATTCAAGAAGCAGTTAATTCCTATTTTACTCAGGTTATACTAGAAAATTAGAGGCATATTTCTACTTCTGTCATGTTAGTGTAATTCTTTTTCAGAAAGGTTTATTTATTTGAAAGTACTCCCCAGATGGCCGCAACAGCCATGCCTAAGCTAAGGCTGAAGCCAGGAGCTTCATCCAGGTCTCCCACATCCAGGCACTCCCTAGGTAGCGGGGGTACAAACACTTGGGCCATCCTCCACTACTTTTCCCAGACCATTAGCAGGAAGCTGGATCAGAAACAGAACATCTGGGATACAGCCTAGTGCCCACAGGGGATGCTAGCAATGCAGGCAGAAGCTTTACCTAATACTCTACCAGGCTGGCCCAAGCTAGTCTAATTCTAAAACAAACATTTCAGGGATAACCTATGACAATAAAATGAAAGAAACATCTTATTCATGAATTCCTTTAAAAAATGATCAAACTGATTCTAGCTTTGAGTTTTGTATTTTATAAAGTGGCTGAGTTTGTTTATTCCAGGAATGGAGGGTGGTCTAATCACAGAAAATCTATTAATGTACCTCACCACATTTAATAGATTGCAGGAGGAAGGAGTCAGCTATGGATGCACAGAGGACTTCAAAGGAAGTGCTCTTTTTGCTGGAGGAGTGAGTATGCATTAGTTAGCTTTGTTGTGCAACAACCAACCACAACCTTTCAGCATTACAAAATATGCATCTATTTTCATACAGCTTAGGATAAGCCAGGGGTCAGCTATTTCAGCTGGGCTCAGCTGGACAGCTCAGCTTTTAAGCTTCGGGTCTGAGGGTCACCTGGGTGACCACAGCCCACGTGGCTCTCACTAGGCTCAGATTAGCCATTGCCATGGCAATCCACAGTCCATCTTGTGGCAATGGCGAGTACTAAGAGAGTGCATTCTACAAGGCCAATAGCAATTCAAGCTGCTGCTTGCATGCTTGTTGCCATTATTCCATTTGGACAAAGTCAACGCGCACTGATGAGTTTAAAATCAAGGCATGCTTTTTTTTTTTTTTAACAAAAAGGATACAAGGAGGAGCATGCCATTGGGGCCAATGACTCTGAATATTCCACAGGGCCACAGGGATATTTTATTTATAACTTTTATAATGGGGTGTGCACACACGCATTACAGTATATATAATCTGCACATCACCCAGACTATGGCATGGATACAATATTTCATGTTAAATATTAATTAAACTCACACATAAAGTCTATCAGGAGCCCTTCCTATTTCCTAGTTTCATAATCTTAAGCAAAGAGGAAATGAAGGTGCTTTGACCAGTTACTCCTCATGACTGTCTTACACATCTTTTTCTGTTTTTTATGCTTTCAACCTCTTCCAAGAAGAACTTTAAGAGGCTTCCAAAGCCTTAGGACAAAATAAGTCCTAGCAATATAAGAAAATGAAGCCTCAATTATGTGTTGGCTTGTGCTATGCTTGAGTCAAGAAACTAGACAAGTATAATGGAGAAATAAGAAAGCAAGCCAATGGAGAGCCAAGCCAAAGGTTGCCAGAGCCAGATCCAGCCGGCAGGATGTCAGTGCCTGCCTGCTTCCTCACAGTTTTCCTCTTGGGTCCTCCTTCCACACTTCTCCACCTGATCCAGGACTTCTCCTCGGCTCCCTGGGCTCCCGGCTTCTCCTTCACTGTGGGTCCCCTCAGGTCCCCATAAGCCCTCTGTATTCTTGTTGCCTCTGACCTAGGGGGTCACTTCCTGTGACCCAGCCCTTGCTGACCCTTTTATCCCGACACACCTTTGTCACTAACTCCTTCATGAAACTCTCGCTCTTGGAAGTGCCACCTTATCTGCCAAGGACCTGACACCATCTCATGCCTGGATTCTACATTTCTGCCGGGTGTGGGCCATCCATCAGCTCTGCTGTCCCAGGGTCCTCGCCAGCAGCAGCTGGCCCACTCTGGACACCAGCACAGGTGCATCTCCTATGGTTCCTCCCTGAGAGGGCACTGGGTGCAATGATTCCAAGCTTCTGACAACCCAGCTCCATCCCACTGAGTCCTCACACCTCTGCATGCACACATGTTCACTCACCTCTTCTAGTCTCGCGATCTTAAATACCTTACACATGCAGTGTGTCCCCGGGCCTGACCTTACCCTGAGTCTGTTTTCACCAAGCAACTACCCTCATGACCAACAGGCAGCATGTCTGAAATGAAACATTCGAATGTTGATCCCATATCCCTCTCCTCAATCTTCTTGTTATGGCAGAGTACCAGCATCCCAGAGGCTCCTGGTTGATCAGGAAGTGTGTGTGCATGGGGAGGGAGTGTAATGGAAGACATGTGTCATCTTATATTCCTTACTCATTCCATGGGTCCATCATGAAGACATGGTCTCATCTTCAAAACATATTCAGAATATGACCAAGTCTCACAACCCTCCGCATGACTACTCAAGCCCAAGACCAGCACCCCCCTCCCTCTCTCTGCCCTATTTTCTCCTAGCTGGTTTCCTTCTCCCACTCTTGTACTCTCCCAGGGCTGCCCCTCCAGGGGCTGGTGGGAACCCTTTGGATGATGATCTTGCAGCACACCATCTCCTCCTGTTCAACATCCTCCCATCACGTCCTCACACCAAGCCCTGCAAGCCTTCATGGGCTCAGCCCTCTGTGTCTTTTGATTTGTGTCTCACATCATGCTGCCTCCCTGTGCTCTCGCAGTGGGCCAAATACACCATGTGCAGTCTCAGGATCTTTGCATCATCAATGCTTCCTTGTACCGGGCCACTCATGCACGCAGGACTCCCTCCCTCAGAGCCGACCCCACCCAGCACCTCCCAGTAAGTAGCTCTGCCACTCTTACTCCCTGCCTTTCTCCTTCTTGTGACATCCAGCTAAGTACATGGCTATGCATTTGTCGGTCTTTTCCTGACAGGCTTTGCTGCGTGGGCCTCGGCATCCCGGGTTCCTGGTATAATCAGTCATGTACATCAGGCACTAGGCCAGCATCCCTTAATTGAACAGAAGCCTCCGTTCTACTCCTCTAGTTTCTTGACTCAACCACAGTACGAGCCAACACATAATTGAGGCTACACTTGGTGAGTAGCGTTTGGCTTTTACAATTTCTGAAGTGGTCTCTGGGTGGCAGCTGTGTAGGTGCATGCAATAAAATCCTATCGAGCTGTATAGTTAAGATTCGTGTATTTTTAAGTTGCACCTCCAGTAAGAGCTTTTTTTTTCTCATTCTAAGGTGATTTCTAATACAGCAAGAGCAGTGACTGAGATTTGTGATGTCTCTGTGGTGGCTATCCTCTCGGTGCCACCTGCCCCCACTTGGGAGCTCACCACTGGGGCCCAGCATGAACGACCTCCCACCCCCGCTCACCCTGAGCATGCTGTGGAGCCTCGGCGTGAGAGGGAGTAAGGCAAGGCCTCCTTCAGAGGAGCCCGGAGCAGGCCTGGGCAACACTGGAACCCCGGCTGAGCCCCGTGCCCACCTAGCAGGTGCAGGTGGGCAGCCGGAGCGCGTCACAAAGCCCGGCCCGGCGCGCACGCGCACCACAGCCCGGCGGCGCAGGCGCACGGCGGGGGAAGCGCGCCATGGAGCAGCGGCTGGCGGAGTTCCGGGAGTCCCGGAGACGAGCCGGGCTGGCGGCCGAGCCCAGCACCCCGAGCCGGAGCGCGGGAACCTCGGAAGCAGCTGAGACTGCCCAGGCAGCCCCAGGCTGGCTGACGCGGCTCCTGGGGTGGAAGCCGCGGGCTGTGCGCGCCCCAGGGCAGCCCGGCCTGGCTCAGGTGAGAGGACCGAGGCCTCGCTCCCGGAACCGGCGCCCTGCCCCGGACGGACGCACCCGGCGGCCGATGCTCCGCCCTGGAGGCCGGCCCTGGAGCCCTGCACGTGACGGGCTGGGTCTACGCCCCTTGGAGTGGTGCCCGGGCGGCCGGGGGCAGCCCTGATGGGTGCCTCGAGTTGCAGACTGTGCGTGGCTTTGGGAGGAGACCTCACGGTCCAGTTGGGCCAGCTCGCTGCCAGTGGAGGGCGAAGGGTTAGAAATGGGGGGCAGGGGGTGGAATACACAGATCCCCCAAGTGTGCTGCTGTCCACTGCCGTTGGTGGTGTACACCTGTGCCCATGGCGAAGACTGGATTAGTGGAGTAGACACGGATGCCTCTGGCCATGTTTTATCAGATGTAAAGGAATTTAATCTGTAAAAAGATTTATTTTTATTGGGAAGGCAGTTTTATAGAGAGGAGAGACAAAAAGATCTTCCATCTACTGATTCATTCTCCAAATGACCACAATGGCTGGAGCTGAGCCGATCTGAAGCCTGGAGCTTCCTGCGGGTCTCCCACGTGGGTGCAGGGTCCCAAGGCTTTGGACCGTTCTCGACTGCTTTCCCAGGGCACAAGCTGGATGGGAAGTGGAGCAGCCAGGACACAAACAAGCACCCATGTGGAGTACTGGCTCTTGCAAGGAGGAGGATTAGCCAGTTGAGCCATTGCACTGGGCCTGCAATGGAATTTAATTTTGCTCTCTGAGCCTTCATTTTAGTTTTCGCTAGCAAGTAAAAAAAAAAGACAGTGGGACCTAGGACTGTCTAGTTGGCATGTGTAGGAAAACATGTCAAGGGAGAAATGGTTGTCGTGTCCAGAAAGTGTGATAACCCAAAAAGTTCTGAAAAGCTGAAGTGGGGCTAGGCCTCTGGCCTCGTGGTAAGCACGCTGGTTGAGATGCTGGGGTCCCCTGGGGAGGGTCTGGGCTCCGACCCTGTACTTACCCACTCCCCACTTCTAGAAGTTGTCTCCTTCTCTCTTTTATCATTCATTCAATAAAAACTCTCCAGCATCCACCGTGTCCCAGTAACTGCCACTAAAGATCCCAGGGCTCGCATGGTTAAGACACAGAGTCCTCCTGTCCTAGAATTTGCATTTCAGTGTTTGGGGTGGCAGGAGGAGAACCGAACAGCAAGGGGTAGACACTAGGAAGGGAGATGAGAACGAGGCAGGGGCACTGTGGTGGCGAGTTACGGGCGAGGGGCACAAAACACTCTTCATTTTGGGTGAGCAGGAAGCGGTCTCTCAGTGCTGGACGCCGGAGGGACAAGGCCAAGGGCGCCTGCGGTGACATTTTTTTTGCTGAGGTTTGTGGAAGAGCCTGCCAGAGGCGCCAAAGCTGGGAGGGTGGGAAGCAGCTTGGTTACTTGTGGAAGAGAAATGCCTTTTCCCCAAACCGAGCCTGTACGAGGGGACTTCTGCAAGTCGGTGGGAAAGAGACGTGTATCATGAAAACACACGTGATGGTGGCGGTTTTGTTTGGTTTTGCACTGAAATAGCTTTTAATGTCACATTCCACAAACAGCTGCAGATGCTGCTTTCGTGGCCCAAGGCTAACCGAGTGTAGAGCCAGTTTCAGATGGGCCGGGGGGTTTTGTACCCCCACCCTTGTCTGCTCCCTGTGCCACTTTGTACACCAGTCTCCCACTAAGTCCACAACCCTTCTCCTGACCACCCCAACACCATCCCCATAAAGACCCCCAGCTATAAGAGGAGCCTTGGAGGGAGCCCATCCCAGGAGCTTACACCTGGCTCCGCCCTGCCTGGCTGCAGCTGTGTGACTTTAGGGACATGGTCCAACCTGGTCAGTGCTTCAGCAGTAATCCTGCCTGCCTCCCAGATCACAGGAGATGATGAAAATAATGGCTTATGAGCAGTGTTGGGCTGGTTAGGGGCGGGATGGGAGGGAGGTGGGCAGCCTGGGGGGGAGAACCCCTGTGGGCCTTGGGGCTGAGCCCTGGGAAGAGCGATCACAGCGTGGGGAGCGTCAAGCCGCCCAGCACTGTGGCTCCGTGGCTTCACTTATGCTTGTTTGTGTATCCCAGGATGCCACTGCCCCTGCCGCTGTGGCTGAGCCCCAGAGGGACATGGCCGGCCCCACACCTCCGCCTCCACCCTGGGACCACTCTCTGCTGACCAACATCACCTTCTTGAAGGTTCTCCTCTGGCTAGTCTTGCTGGGACTGTTCGTGGAACTGGAGTTCGGCCTGGTGTACTTTGTCCTGTCCCTGTTCTACTGGATGTACGTGGGGACCCGTGGCCCGGAAGAGAGGCGAGAGGGGGAGAAGAGTGCCTACTCGGTGTTCAACCCGGGCTGCGAGGCCATCCAGGGCACGCTGACCGCGGAGCAGCTGGAGCGCGATTTGCAGCTGAGACCCTCCGTGGGCAGTTAACACATGGCTCCACGCAGTCCTCGGAGGCCGCAGCGTGGATGGCCCAGAGCAAGGACAGCGTGCAGTCGGCTGTGGGACGGCTCGGGTGTGCACGCTGTCCCCACCTGCCACTGCTTTACTTCCAACTTCTCTTGACCTTCGGTGAAACTGAAAAGACACTCAGTGGGTCCAACACAGTTTATAAAAATTATGTCCTTGAGGAGAGAGCCCCTGGTTGTGTTGTCATTGAACACAGGACTTTTTAAGCACTGCAGAGGCGTTAGCAGGGACGGTGGGCTAGGTTCTTGGTGCAAGAGAGAGTTCAGATGTGAGACCAAGAGCAGCAGTCATCAAGAGAGCAAGGTTGAATAAGGCCAGGCATCCATCAAGACAGACAGATGCGTCTTGGGGCAGACTGTGAGAGCCCAGTCCCTCAGCCCTGGGGAGGCAAGGTGACATGATGGGGTGGACGAAAGGCCTCTGCCAGGCTGGGCATGCGGCTCAGGAAGGAGCTGAGCCAGTGGACTGGACTCGGAAGAGGCTTACAGGGGATGGGGCTCTGCTCCACAACAGGGGGTTCACTGAGTGTGAGCTGGGATAACGTTCCCTCCTCCTGCAAGGGACTGTTGAGGTCATCAACCTAGTTAGCCTGCTCAGCCACATAGGGCCTTCCTTGGGAAGGCTGTGAGGGTGTGACTGCCTGATGTCAGGCTGGGTAGAGGATTCTCCCGGGGAGTCTCTGAGGGGGCAGAAGGGGCGCTGTGCCATTGTCTGGGCAGTACGTTGTGGTGTGAAGTACCAGGCTGCTTCCAAGGCAAATGTCTGAGCTTCTGCTGGTACTTGGCTTTCCTTAGGCCACTCTGTCACACAGGAGAATCGCTGGCTTCCCGCCTAGCAGAGATATTAAGGGATTGTCTGTATAAATATGAAGCTGTTTCAAATGATGCTTAGATACATTAGAACTGTCGCTTAACCATAGTTGTTCTCTTTAAATCCCCTGTCCCCAAAAGTGTAAGTTGCAAGTGTTTGGGGGTGGGGGATGGGGTGGGATGGGATGAAGCAGGTTTGGTTTTTTGTTAGGCTTCCTGCTTCAGCTTTTGCTTTTCCAGTCACCAATGCTGCCAAAAAACAAACAAAAACCACCTCTAAATTGTCTCCTTTGCAGAAGCAGGTGCCTGACACTGCCCGCGCTGTCTTCTGTTCTCCACTCAGTAAAGGAAGCTAAGAATTCGGACACGAAGTCCTGGGCACCAGGGCTGGGGAGGGGCCGCACAGCCTCAGCAGGGACGCCACACCTGGGTGTTCAGCAGGGAAGACTCTGATGAGGGTAGGAGAGCTGGGAATGGAACTTCAGGCTTGCTGGTTACCCTCTGGGAGCCCTAAAGAAAGCAGTGCCTTCGTCTGTGTCCCCCACCTCTTCCCCCAGGCCCTAACAGCCCCCCAACACACACGCAGCCCGCCAGGAAGGATGATGTAGGCAGTGGAGGATGGTGTCAGATATGATGGCCAGGCCTGAGTTCAGTCCTACAGCGTGCAAAAATGGTTTGAGAGCTCAGGTTCATGAACCATGAAGTACCTGTTTCTGTAGATTAGTAACTGCTGTAGTTTTAGAGCAGTTGTTTTTTTCCAAAGATTTCAAGAAATGATTCCTTCATGAAGTTTTCAACTTCAGAGCTAATTCTTGGGGTATGCAAAAAACTTTAATGTTTATGAAACATTGCTAAGTCACAGAAGTCTATGGTGGGCCAGCATGGCACAGCAAGTTAAGCTGCTGCCTGTGTTTCTAGTATCCCATATGAGTGCCAATTCTACCCAGGGGCTCTACTACCCACCCAGCTCCCTGCTAATGGCCTGGGAAAAGAGTAGAGGACAATCGAAGTGCTTGGGCCTCTGCACTCACATGGGAGACCAGATGCAATTCCAGGCCTTTGCCTGCGTACTGGCTCAGCCCCAGCCTTTGCAGCCATCTGGGGAGTGGACCAGTGGGTGGGAGATTTTCTTTCTAACTCTGCTTTTCAAGTAAATTAAATCTTTTTTAGAAAAAAGGAGTCTTATTTTTTTTTATCCTCATTTGATTAAAAACCAATTCTAAGTTTAATTTAGATTTTTTAAAGTTCATTTTCTTTTTATTTCTTTGAAACACACACATGCACAGAGCATTCTCTCATCTGCTGGTTCACTTTCCAAAAGACTGCAGTGGCAGAGGGAGAGTCACGCCCGAACTGGGAACCCAGAACTCCAGCTGGCTTTCCTATGGGAGTGGCAGGGACCCAAGGACTTGAGATGCCACCTGCTGCCTCCCAGGGTGTGCATAACAAAAAGCTGGAATTGAAAGCAGAGGCAGGACTTGAGCCATGACAGCCTGGTATAAGATATGGCCATTGCAATTGGTATTCAAATGCACACCCCAGTGTAAGTGTAACTTTGATTAAATGTTGGTACTCTGCCGGGCACCTGAGATACAATCATACAAAAAGTAGGTGTGTCCCCAGTTCTCGAAGCGTAGAGCCCAGCTGGAAGTGGGGTGAGGGAGTACAGAACAGAATACATACTTACAGTGAGCTAATACGTTTTTGTTTGGGAAGAGTGGAGAGGATGTTCCTGTGGTAACCAGCCTCACTGCACTTAAGCCCTTGCTGGACAGCCTATGCTGATCAGGAGTGTGTCCTTGGGGTCATCCAGTTGGGCAGCAGGTGTCTTATAGTTCACAGAGACAATGTGTTCTTGTGTCTTCTGTCTGCACTGGATGGAACCTCAAGAAAGCTCACGAATCCGTACCAAACCTGAAACGCTGGACTGCATTAAAGGTAGGGTTTAATTTTCCAGTCTGTCCTCTTAAAGTGTTCTTCACTTCCCTGACATTTTCCCATTTTCTAAAAGCTCAGTAAAAATCTCACCACAGGGCCAATAGCAGCATTGTACGGAAGCATCAGTTGCATTCTTACAATGTGTATTCCGGGAAACAGGCTCACACCGAGTGGAATGCCCACTTCCCAAATCCTGGTTTGGTTGTTGCCTTCAGTCCCTTCTCCCTGCTTAGGGCAGGGTCAAGTTTATTCCTGACAGTTTCTGGTGGTTTTGTTTCTAAGGCAGATTCCCCCAAGAATTTGGGTGCAAGAGTCAGGGACTTCTAGAAAGTTCTTCAGGTTCAATGAAAAGATGTTTGCCACCACTACCCAACCCTGCCCCACACCTAGCGTCCTGAGTTTTTATTCTGATCCCCAAGGGCTTGGAGGCCCTGTCTCTTTCTTTATCCTCCTCCTCCTCCTCTTCTCCTCCTTTTCTTTATTTTTCTTGGAAAAGTGAGACTTACAGAGAGAAGGAGATACAGAGAGAAAGATCCTCCATCTGCTGACTCACTCCCCAAGTGGCTGCAACAGCAGGAGCTGAGCTGATCTGAAGCCAGGATCCAGGAGCCTCTTCTGGGCTTCCACATGGATACAGGGTACAGGGACCCCACTGCTTTCCCAGGCCACAGGCAGGGAGCCAAATGAGAAGTGGAACATCTGGGACATGAAATGATGCCCGTATGGGATCCTGGCACATGCAAAGGCAAGAGCCTCAGCCACTAGACTACCACGCCAGGCTTGAGGCCCTGTCACTTTGAAGCCAGCCTTGGCGCAGGCTGGGGTGAGTGGCACCCCTGCCGGTGGGTGCAGTAGTGTTAGAGGGGGCGCAGATTGTATGCTCCCACACCTACCTTCTGGCTGCTGTGTGCCCTACCATCAGACCACCGCAGCTGCAAGAATCAGTGATGATTCACACACTTTGGCGGCTGCACTTGCATTGGTCGCTGTTGGGGCCTGGCGCCAAGCAGCTTCCTAAGGAGTCTGAGCGTGAGAGCAGGTTGCACCCAGGCCAGGGGAGGGAGGCCAAGAAGGAACTCACCAGCAGGGGGTAGCATAGAGCTACCGCTGGACCGCGTGGGTCCCAGCAGGTCACACTGGCTAATTTAAGTCCTGTGGAGAAATCTCTAGGCTGTTTATCCGAACCTCTGATGT
The DNA here is from genome assembly GCF_030435755.1 of Ochotona princeps. Lineage (NCBI taxonomy): Eukaryota > Metazoa > Chordata > Mammalia > Lagomorpha > Ochotonidae > Ochotona > Ochotona princeps. The sequence continues at coordinate 108,698,002 of NC_080832.1, forward strand.
TGCTTTTCCATGCATTTTTCAAGCTAAGATTCGCAGAGGAAAAGGGCACATCAGAGGTCCTGGGAAAGGCAAAGAAAGTTCCCCCAAAGTGATTTATGGGCTTGTTCATGCTTTAAATACCCGCCCCTCCCTCGACCTGGAAAGTAACCCAGCTGCTTGACCACATGTGAGCTCTTAGGGGCACGGAGGTGGTGAGGGCTTGGGACTTAGAGCTGGCAGAGAAAAGCAAGATCCCTAAGCCAAATAAAGTAAAATCTAAACCTCACGTCTACTTTGATTTTGCAACATAGGGCGTGAAGCCTCAGATCTCACAGCTGGGCGAGAAGAAAGGCGCCGAGCGCGAGAGCAGGTGTGTGTCTGAGTCTGAGTTAGTTCTTGTATTACAGACCTCCCCTGAAGGCTCCGAGGGCATGGGGAAGCTGAGTGTGGTAGGCGGGCCACTCTCACGGAGTTGTGAACGTGTACCAGGCAGCGTCTCCCCTTCTGCATGAAGAAGAAATCACTGTTTCTTACACAAGTCCTCTCTGGGCGTGGTCTGAGGACTGCTGGCCACAAAGGACTCTCCAAGGGCAGTGCTGACATGCAGATTCCTGGGCTGCCTGTCCGCAGACCCAGTGGTGTCAGACAGGAGCCTTGCTGGGTGAGCCCCAGCACACTGAGCCACACGTGTACCAGTGGGAAAAACACGGCAATAGCCAGAGCCAAGCAGAGGAGGGTAGGGGTGCGTGCGCGCGCGCTGGCGCACACAAAGGGGGCAGCAGGCTTGGCCACTTTTCAAACTTCATTTGGAACCCCAAAAATGAGGCACGAGGGAGCTTTGTAACACAAGATCTCAGAGACTCGCAGGGAAAGTTTTCCTTTAGAACAGTGTTTACATAAATAATAATAATAATGAAACTAAGAAAAGGAAAGTACGCAAATAGCCCAATCTAACAACACACACACAAACACAGAGAACGGTATTTACAAAAAGAAACACACTTGACAGTTTTGTGGCATTCTGAAAAGACAGAAGAAAGCATTTCAGTGTTGTGTTGACACTCACTGAATCCGGAAATCAAGAGGGATGCGGGAGTGTGTGTAGTGAGACACTCTCCCTCCCACTCCGCCGTATTTGCCTTTTTTAGAGCCCTAAATGATGGCATCCTGTTGCTATCCAGCCCCTCTGACTCTCTTTTTTCAGTCTCGGGAATTTAGGTTTCAGTTATGGGCATTGGAAAGTTTTAGATTAGGGAATAACATGACCCCATATTCATTAAAAAATAATCACCCATGGGGGTGGATTTGCTCATCACTCCTCGCCCACCTGCCCCAGGAGGCTTTGTGCAGGTGACATGCTCCCCAAGGAAGCTCACAGCCAAACGGGGGAGGCAGAGGGTCATCAGCTGGGAACCGTTCAGTGGGCGACTCCGAGTGTGACCCCCAAGGGAGGGCCAGAGCCCAAGGAAGGAACATCAATAACTACAGGGTCAGAATGCCTTCCTGAAAGCAGCGATAGAATGCTGAACTCCGCAGGTGAGGGCAAGCCTAGTCAGAGGAATCCCCCCGGAGGGAAGTGACATTTATGACAGAACAAAGTGATGTGTGGTTGAGGACCTGGACGTTAAGGGACATATGGACCTGGTGAGAGGTGTTCCACAAAGTAACATGTCTGTGCAAGGAGAGCTGCTGCCTGCTTTCTCACAGATATTATTGCGTGACTAGACTGCCATTTAAGCAGCTCCATCCGTGATGGACACTTGCTGTTGCAAGCAACCTGTGGTGGACAGTGTTGGAGGAGAGCTCCGATGTGCTGCTGAGAGACGCTGCCCTGCCCAGGGCATTAGGTGTCCTAAGCCCTGGTTAGTTACACTGCCTCCAGGGCTGACTGCACAAGAAGACCAGTCCCTTCAGCTGCTCGCCAAGGCAGGCTGTTCAGGTCAAGTGCCCGGGCTTTGCCAACCTGACAGGTGAGAAGTGACACTTCGTAGTTATAGTTTAAGTTGCTCCTATTAAGAGTAAATATCTGTTTTTAAGAGCCAGATTTTAAAAGTTTGTGGTGGGGCAGGTGTTTAGAGCAGGGCTTAGGATACCGCTCGGGACACCTGCCACCCTCACTGGAGTGCCCCGAGTGCATCCTGGTTCCACTTCCAGTCCCATTACCCTGCTGATGGGCACCCTGGGAAGCAGCAGGGGAGGGCTCCCTGCCACCCATGGGAGACACACAGATGGAGTTCCTGGCTCCTGGCTTCGACCTGATCTCTCTCTCTCTCTTTCCCTCTCCGGTTTCTCTGTCTCCCCCTTCCCTCACCCACTCTCTCTCACACACGTTTGGTTATGTGTATTTGCCTTTCCAAAAATGTGTGTAAAACTGGTTTTTGTTTTTGTTTTTTTTTTTTTTTTTTGCACTGCAATAAACTTAACTGGGCTTGGCATGGTAGCCTAGCAGCTAAAGTCCTCACCTTGCATGCTCTGGGATCCCACATGGGTACTGGTTCTAATCCCGGCAGCCCCGCTTCCCATCCAGCTCCCTGTTTGTGGCCTGGGAAAGCAGTTGAGGATGGCCCAAAGCTTTGGGACCCTGTACCCACATGGGAGACCAGAAAGAGGCTCCGGGCTCCTGGTTTTGGATTGATGCAACTCCCAGTGTTGCCGCCGCTTGGGGAGTGAACCAGCGGACAGAAGATCTTCTCTCTGTCTCTCCTCCTTTCTGTATATCTGACTTTCCAGTAAAAATAAAATAAATCTTTCCAAAAACATAAAATAAACTTAACTCTGAATTTCAGTTTTCCACAGCTTAAAGTACCCTATGACTTTGTTTTTAAATCCCTTTACCTTATATTGCATCATTGGGAGGTTGTTTTTTTTTAAATTTTCTCTTTTATACAGTATTCTACCTTTTAAAAAGTATTATTATTATTTTAAATGACATTTACGTAGTTGATCAGGGTGGGAGGGATCCAGGGCTAGGGAAAAGTGGGTGTGATCATGGTCTCCAAACTTTGTATTTCTTCTTCCCATTTCTGGGATGGGGTGGGGGGAGATACGGGAAGAAGCCATACCCAGCCTCCCACTGGGAGTTTTGAACACTACTCATAAGTGAAAAAATAATTGGCTCTTTTGAGTTATTGGTTTTATGTAGGTTTTGCCCAATTTGCTTTCAAACCCATGTGTCTTATTTTTCCTGTATGGAACTTTTTGATTATCAAATTTATTTCATGACTTCAGGGTTCATGTCAAATAGCAAAAAGTCTTTTATCCCCATGTTTACCCATGACTTTCACGTTCCATATTAAGGTTTGTTTTTTTTTTTTTTAATCTGCTTAGTGTTTACCTTGGAGTAGGGTTACATGCAGGTAGTGAGTCAGCAATGTGTATTCGGGTAACTAACCAGGTATATCAGCATCATTTATTGAATACATGATTTCCCTGCTCACCATCTGTTTCATGTACTGCGTTTCCTGCGTGTGTGTATCTGTTTACTGATCTGTCAGTCTTCATAGTCTAGTACTTCACTTTTATTATTAAAATGCAACAGCATGTTTTTCATCTGAATCGGCTAGTTTTTTTATATCACTCTCAGTTTTTTTATATAGATTTATTTTTTTATATGAACTTCAGTTTTAGGAAAACCAGATCCTCTAAATTTCCATTCATATTTCTTTTGATCTAACATTCCATTTCTTTTTTTTTTTTTTTTTTTTTTTTAAGATTTATTTTATTTTTATTACAAAGTCAGATATATTGAGAGGAGGAGAGATAGAGAGGAAGTGGAGCCGCCGGGATTAGAACCAGGGGCCATATGGGATCAAGGCGGGGACCTTAGCCACTAGGCCACGCCGCCAAGCCCTAACATTCCATTTCTAAATAACTTTAAGAAAATAAACATCCTTAAGTGTGTGTTTGACTGCTGAAGAACCAGATCTGTCTACCACTTGTTGAACCTCTTATTGCCACTCAATTACATTTTCCACACTGCCTCATATGGATTCTACTAGTTTCTGTTTATCCATTTTTCTATTCGTGTAAATAAGGTTTTCTGTTATTTCTTCCAACTAGCCATGTGTGTGCGTGCATGCAAAAACCATTGATTTTAGGATAGCAGTTTTGTTCCACTCCTTACAGAGTTCTCTTAATAATCATAATGGTTTTTCTGTTGATTTTCCACAAAGGTAATGATTACCCTTTTCAAATCATGTAAAATGTGGTTCCTCTTGACTCAGTTTTTATATTCCTTGTTTTCTAAATTTGTTGGCGGGAACAGCAGAGAGAAAGTGAGATCAGACTAGCATTCAGTGTGTGTTGCCTTGTTCTTGACTTGAATGAGTCATTACTTTCCCAGTAAGCTTGATGCTGGCTTTGGGTAAGTGGGTGGAAGGAGGACAAACACAATCTGACCAGGCTGATGCAAACTGCTGTGGGAAGGAACTCTTCACCTGTACTTCTGCTATTTAAAGCCCCTTTTCCCTTAAATGAACAATGGATGTCAAATTTCACTAAATGCCCCTTTCATGTGGTAGAGATTAATGGAGCAAATTTTTCTCTTTGATCAATTAAAATACCGATTTAGTCATGTTGACCCATTCTTTGGTTTCTGAACAAACCACTCTTATGGTGATTATTTTATTTTTTTAATGTATTGATAGTTTTAGTCACATGCTAAAATAAAGGATTTTCGTAAGATTATAGGATGAGGGGAGTCTTCAAAACATTTTGAAAACACTACTCAGGGATTTCAGAATCTTTTGCACCAAAATAACCTTATTTTTAAAAAATGTATTTGAGAGCCTGGCGCGATAAGGTGGTGGTTAAAGTCCTCGCCTTGCATGCCTGGGATCCCATATGGTTGCCATTTCTAATCCCAGCAGCCCTGCTTCCCATCCAGCTCCCTGCTTGTGGCCTGGGAAAGCAGTTGAGGACGGCCCAAAGCCTTGGGACCCTGCACCTGCATGGGAGACCCAGAAGAGTTCCTGGCTCCTGGCTTCAGATTAGCTCAGCTCCAGCCGTTGAGCTCACTTGGGGAGTGAATCATCGGACGGAAGATCTTCCTCTCTGTCTCTCCTCCTCTTTGTATACTGCCTTTCCAACAAAAATAAATAAATAAATCTTAAAATAAATGTATTTGGCAGACAGAGAGACATCCACTGGTTCAGTAATAAAATGCCAGCAACTGGGACGAGGTCAAGCTGCAGTCAGTAGCTAGGAATTCTGCATGAGCCGTCGTCCACTGCCTCCCAGGATGTGCCGTAGTAGGCAGCCAGACCCTGGAGTGGGACGCGAACCCAGGCACTCTGATCTGGGTTGCCTGCCTCCTAACATGGACTTGTAACATCTAGGCATGCCCCTAAGCTTTCTCTCTCTCCTCTCTCTCTTTTAAATATTTTATTAATTAATTTATTTGAAAGAGTCACAGGGAGATCTTCGTTCTGATGGTTCACTCCCCAGATGATTGCAAAACCAGGGCTGGGCCTGGCAGCTCAGAGCTCCAGCCTAGTCCTGTGTGTGTGTGTGCCAGGGGCCCAAACACTTGAGCCGTCCTCCACTGCCTTCTCAGGCACATTATCCGGCAGCTGAATTAGAAGTACAACAGCTGGAAGTTGAGCCAGTTCTCCAGTTTGGGCGGACAGTGTCACAGGCAGTGGCTTAACCTGCTGGGCCGTAATACCAGCATCCTAAACTTACCCCATGGTTTTCAACAAATTTGTTGAAGTCCTCTCAGATTTTTTTTCCGTTTTGGAAGCCATTTTAAAATTTGGAAACACGTGAAAAGCCTATGTTTAGATCGTCACTGTCGATTGTTATCCTCAGGAAGATGTTGCTAGTTTGCTGCGTTTTGTCTGAATTCATCTTTATCTGCGGTCGAGCTGGGAAGCCACACTTACTTTGCTCTCATTTACCTCAATATTTCTGTTTTCAGCCCAAGTTGTTTGCATTAAATGTGCTGCATTTCCCTGTAAACTCCATCCTGAACATGTTTTTGTTTTAACATGAGAGTCTGGCTCATGTGTATTCATCGAAGGCTTGTTTATGCTGTCACGTTCTATGTCTTACTCTCAGTCCAGTGGTCTCTGGGTCTTTTTCTCCCCACCCCACCCCCACCCTCCGTCTTTTGAGAATTTGAATAGTTTATATTGCCCTTCTGGAGTTGTCCACTTTCTATCCATAATGCAATCCTTCATGTTTAGGCACTGTTTAGAATACCCTGTAAAAATTGCAAACGGTGGGTGGGGGATGGGCACAGCAGGTGAGATGCTGCTTGGGGAGCCTGTGTTTCACGTTCAAGTCCTGCCTCCTCTTTTGACCTTAGCTTCCTGCTAATGGCAGCAAATGACGGCCTCTGTGCTTGGGTCACCCATGTGGGGACATGGACTGAGGTCTGACCTCCTGGCTCTAGCCTGGCCCACCATATCTGTTGCTGACATTTGGAAAGTAAACTGGTAGATGGAAGCACTCCGTACTTCCCTGCCTCCCAAAAAATAAAAAACAAATGAGTAAATAAAAAAAACTGATCATAGAAGTTGGTGTTTCTAATTTCTCTTTACTTTTCTCCATCCAACAAGATTCAACTCTATCGACTGGCTCTATGTATTTAAATATGATTACAACCTAACACATGATTTATCAGTCTTAAATGATGTATTTCGACCTGTGGCTATAAAAGATGATGAAATCAACATGCCTTTATTACCTTAGACTTCCTATCCCATTATCTTTCCTTGTTTTATTAGTTGTATCATTTTTATGTTGTTAAGGTTTATAACATCCACATTCTGCTCTTAAACTACATCTCTATAAGTTGTATTAATCTTAGTCCTATTTGTAACTGATTTTTTTTCACTCAGTGATGAACAGTCCTTATTTTATTCTTCTATATTGATTTTTTAAAAAGAATTTCCTTCTGTGTTTGCAAGCCAAAGTTGTAGAAAGAAAGGGAGAAGGGGCCCGGCGGTGTGGCCTAGCGGCTAAAGTCCTCTCCTTGAACGCACCGGAATCCCATAGGCGCCGGTTCTTATCCCGGCGGCTCCACTTCCCATCCAGCTCCCTGCTTGTGGCCTGGGAAAGCAGTCGAGGACGGCCCAAAGCTTTGGGACACTGCACCCACGTGGGAGACCTGGAAGAGGTTCCTGGTTCCTGGCTTTGGGTCCGCGCAGCACTGGCCGTTGCGGCTCACTTGGGGAGTGAACCATCGGGCGGAAGATCTTCCTCTCTGTCTTTCCTCTCTGTATATCTGACTTTCCAATAAAAATAAATAAATCTTTTAAAAAAATGAAAGAAAGGGAGAAAAAGACACACGCACGCGCACACACACACACACATTGTTCAGCCACTAGTTCATTCCCCAAATGGTTGGGGCTGGACTAAGCTGAAGCCAGGAGCTGGAACTCTGTCTGGGTCTCCCATATGGGTATCAGAGGCCACTGCTTTGCTAGGCACATTGCAGAGAGCTGGATCAGTACAGTAGCCAGGACTTAAACTAGTGCTTATATGAGATGTTGATGTTGCACTGGCGTCTTAACTTGCTGCACTGTACTGCCCCTACAACACTGATTTTTAAAACATAATTATTTATTTTTATTGCCAAATCTGATATTTATAGAGAGGAGGGAGAGGAGGAGAGATAGAGAGGAAGATCTTCCGTCCAATGATTCACTCCCCAACGTCTGGCACTGCGCTGATCTGAAGCTAGGAGCTCTTCTGGGTCTCCCATGCAGGTGCATTGGGCCGTCCTCGACTGCTTTCCCAGGCCACAAGCAGGGAGCTGGATGGGAAGTGGGGCTACCAGGGTTAAACTGGCACCCATATGGGATCCCTGGCATGTTCAAGGCAAAGACTTTAGCCACGAGGCCACCACACTGGTCCCACAACATTGATTTTTGATAGCAGAAAAAATATGCCTATGTGGATAAATGAGCTAGCATCTATTAGTCAATATTATGAACTATTTAACTTGTATCTAGTTTTCATTTGTATGAATGCTCTAAACCAGGCTAACCTCCTGGAACTTGAAAACTCTACATTAAGTGCTTGGAAAGGAGTGGTTTAGATGTGGTCTCACATTTTAGTGGCCACATATACCAGGCATATTGCTACAGTGCAGATTCTGATGTAGGTCTGGCTCAGGGCCCAAGTTTGCTCATTTCTAACATGTTCTAGGAGGTGCCAGTACTGTTGGTCTTTGGACCTCGTTCTGGGTAACCAGGCTTTACATTTCATTTCTGGGGCATTTTATCTGAATTTAAAAAAAGAAATGTTAGAAAGCATAGTCTGGGGTAGTGATCTCATTGTGTATTATGGCCCGCCCAATACACCATGTTGGTTCAGAGTCATTTGAAGTGATCAATGGTCATCTGTGAATGTTCAGTCCATACTTTTGACTGTGCACCTGCAGGGTCACCCTTGTGGTATTAACCTCCTGGGCGTGTTGTGGATGTGTCCCTGGAGGCCTGTCATGTACTTGTACATTCCCCATCACAGGGGAAACCTTGGAGCAACATGGGAGCCAGACACCAAACAGAAGTCAGCTTGGTGGCTCTGGGGTAAGAATCCTTTGAACCACAGTTTGGAAACAACACCTGCACCCCCAGCCCCTGGGAGCATGGTGCGGTTTGCAGGGTGTGTGGAAGCTTAGATGTTTCACCCTCCCAGGTCCTCAGAGACCTGGTTCCTGGTCCCCTCCCCAGGTCATGCGTCCAAGGTCACTCCCAGGCCACTCAGCCTAGCACTCACCCCCAGCCTCCACGATCACCTCCTGCCCTGCCTGCCTCCTGTGGGAAATACTTCATTCCCCTGCCTCACTGATAGTGGCGTCCCTGCCTTACTAACTCACGGAGATAAGCAGATGTGTTTGTCTTACTCGGCTTTGGTGATTACAGCTCACATGCCAGAGAGTTGCTGCTGGTAAGAGGAGAAGCTGTATTTGTGCTGTTGGCTTTGGAGGTTTGCAGCCCAACCTCGGGAGGGCAGAGTCTGGCAGTGGCAGAGAGTGTGTCATTCCATGGGAACTCCCTGGAACTTGGCTTATATGACATGCAACCCTCTTGAGAAAACTGACTTCCAAGGTCATAGCCTCCTAGTGCCCCCAAGCACCTCCCACTGAGCCCACCTCCCAAAGACCATCATTGAGTCAAGTCCCCGCCCTCTTTGGTACCCATTGTTTCTGACTTTGGGGTTTAAGTGTTGGCACGAGTTAGGGAGCCCCATAATGTTGAATTCCTGTCTGTGAGGCAGGCACAGCATTTCTTACGCAGCGTAGCAGTTCATTTACAGTGGGCCATCCCAAGGGACAGAAATAGGCTTGTGATTGTGAGTTTGTTTTAATCAAATTCCTTCTAATGACTTCCCCTCGGAGATTTAGATTGAACTTGGCCGTGCCAAACCCACTGGGATATGGCCCAGGGTGAGAGGGGAGAATTGCTTTGTTCCAGAGTCTCATCAGTGGGGAAAAAAAAAAACCACAACTTTGGCTCTGCTCAGGGTTTATAGCAGATTCTGACACTATCTGTCAACTTCAGAGAACTATGTCTGGAGAGAGAGGCATTTCCTACACAACTGGACTGTTTCCTGGAAGCAGCAGAAAAAGCCTTACCACCTAATGAATGTCTGGCCAATTAGCAGGAGAAGGGGAACCGGGCAAGACATTTCTTAGGATCATGATCGAATGAGATGTTCAGGGTAGGATCTGCTGGTTGTGGAGGGTGTAGCCCCAAGGAGCGAGGAAGGTCAGATTCTGAAGTCCCATTGGGTTTCTCTGACCTCACAGCTACAGTCTTTGGCAGTCCTCAGCCGTGTACCCTTGTGAGTGCAGGGGAAGAAAGTGGTTTTCCATGTTCGGGGGTGCTGAGGCCAAGGGAGTGTGAACCCCACATGTCATTAGGGAGGCGGCTTCAACTTGGAGGCGATCACTGGGGATGGGCGGACTTGGTGCTCTTAGGGGTTCAGCACCACAGATGCATGGCCTCTGCCTTTCCCACTCAGAGAGGGACAAGGTATTTGCATTAAGATCTTAGGTACCAGTGATATTACAGATGTTTCCCTTGATAGCAAAGGATACCTGAATGTAATATCATTCTTACTGTAGCGTGGTTATCTTATGTAATTGTGTATACACAGGTATCGTGCCTTTTCCACTGGAGCATGCCGCATGATGCCTCATGAGAGGACACTGAAATGAACTGCAATTGTCTGGCTGGTGTCTCTTACAGTGTGGTTCTCTGTTCTCCACTTGTAGGATCTGAAAGATGGAAAACCTTCAGGGGTGCTTGCTTCATTGCCAATTGACACCTAATTGCTGGGTCCCAGTATGCTTCATTAAAACCCTAGATTCGATTTTCTAGGGATTTGAAGGATGCAATGCTTTCTAGAAAGTCCAGGTCTTGAGGTAAAACCACCTGTTCCTTTTAGCCAGAAAGAACCCACGTGGAAGATTGAGCATAGCCAAAAGGTAGAGCAGCAATGGTTGCTGTGTGGTTGTAGGGCTGTAGTCAGTTTGCAAGTGCTGGCTGGGTTTCTAATGCCGCCTCCAGTCCCTGGGATGGAAGTTTTCTGTGAACTGCTCAAGTCCTTGCTCTTTCCCTCTGGAGCTTAGGAAAGTTCAAAACAAAACAAAACCAGCCTCCCCTTTGGGGGTTGCCAGTTTGCCCCCTGCCTCAGGCCAATTCTACTCCTGGCGAGGGTCACCTCCATGTTTGTGAGCTCTCCATATCGATTCTAGCCCTGATTGGAAATTGTACCGCAGCCGTCTGTTAACGCCATGTGAGGGAGGGACGGCTGTGGTGTCAGTGGGGGAGAAAAATGCCACAAAAGTTCTATTAGATTGATTCTAGGCTGTGGATCTTTTTCTCTTCCTAGAATCACCATGTTAGTGAACCTGAGCATTACTACAAAGGGGAGGAATCCATCATCGCCTGGGATTAGAGAACTCCGCAGAGAAAGCGCTCAGACTGACGGCAGCAGGAGATAATACCATTGACCAGACATGGGGCTGCTCCTAACCTGGTTCACTGTCGCTCACCCCGTTACTGTTTTTTGTTTTTTGTTTTTTCTTTCCCTCACCTTACAGCAGCCTTCTGCCTTTTATTGCTGCTCTTTTTCATGTTTAAACAGCCTGTGGTTTTTCTTCTTTTTCTCTTTGTATACATTCTGACCTCTTCCTCATCTCTTCCCCGCCTACCCTTCCTACCTTTGGGCACACTCAATTTTTGCTCCTTACATGTGTCGCCAGTCAGTCCCCCCATCCATCTCCTGTCTTCTACAACCCCCTGGCTGCTTTGTCACCATTGCCAGTCCCTTCTACTAGCTCCGCCTCTCCGGACCACACACACAGACACACACACACACACAGACACACACATTATTACTGATCAGCAAAACCCATTGCTTTTAGTCTTTCTCTTTGCTCTGTGTGTTGCAGAGCAGGTGTTAGCAAGTAGGAAAGGAGGGAGAAAGGAAAGCAAGAACAGACAGACTGAAAGAGCCTGAACTGCACACAGTTCCTGAGAGTGAGAGGAGCAGGAACAGACTGTGGCTCTCCGTCCATTCTCCTCCTCTCCCAGGGCACAGTCGCTGGCCTGGCTGGTAGCTTTATACTGCATGTGAACAGGGAACAAGAGGCCAGGAATTCTCCTGCGCCTCCCCCCGGGGCTGGGACCCTCAGCAGAGCAGAGTGGGCTGGTGCTCAGTTCTCTGAAGTCAACCTGCAATCTTGGATGAAAAGGGTGCAGCCCTACTACACTTGTGCCTGCCTAGGAATGTGGTGGTCTCTAATTGGTTTGGGCAGGTGTTTTCCTGGGGAACCAGAGGAGGGAGAAAAGGAACCATTTAGTTTTTGCTGAGTAGCATAGGATGGACACAGAAAGGTGAGCATAACCACAGAGAAGCAAAGCTGTTGCTGAGGACCTCAGACAGATACTCTGTTGATCTCAGAAGTCGGCCACGTGTGTCCCTTGCTCCCTCACCAAGAACTGCTGTTGGACAAAGGACAATTACTCCAGCGCATCTGAAAACCAGGGTGCTGCAAGAAGCTTTCCAATAAGACATTAATCTTCAAACAGGAGTTACTGAAACGACAGAGGAATGAGGGAGAATCTGAAATTCCTTCGCGCTTCTCTAAGAGTGAGTTGCCAGGTCTGGAGAGTGAGCAATTATTTGAATTGAAGAAAAGTTCATTTTTTCTGGAGATGGATCTCTCCACAGCAGCTCCATTCAAATGCTGTGGCTGCTTCACAAATAAGGCTTGAGCTTTTATGACTTTTTTTTTGGAAAAAAATGGATTTAATGGACTGAGTTCATTTAGATGGAGGAGATCAAATGAATGAGTAGAATTAGAATACACATCCATTTGGCCATCAGTCATTGTTGAAGCCACTCGACCACCCAACTTCTCTAATTAAATGACATTGCAGTGCCCACATAAAGGCTCCGGTGGATAAATTAGTACTTGGTGAGTGCTTTGAAGATGAAAATCATGCAATGAGTAATGAGTTCAGGTTTTTTTCCTTGAGCTGGAAATGACATCCTTTGTGTTTTCCCTCTGCACCATGAGTCACCTGGGTGACACTGCAGAGAACCTCGCTTCCCATGGGGAAGAGAAAGAGAGAGAGGGACAGAGAAAGAGCAGTGAGAGAGCCTTCGATTTGACTTACAAGGCAAGCTGGGGGAAGAGATTGCATCCAGTCCCAGCTGCACGAACAGTTATACACTACACACATCTGTTACCTACAGATGCAGGTCCTGTGTTACACGGATTTGTACATTAAGAGTTGGCATGAAATGATTGTGTTTAAACATTCATGAACAACAAACATCCCCCAAGAGTACAGCCACCAGAAGCCTAGCTTAGTCCCTCACGGGAGCCTGGTCCTCCTCTCTTTTGCCACGTTATCTACATCAAAGCCCAAACAAGCAGGCAGACAGGAGGTTTTGTTGCTTCGAGGATATGATCACTGAGTGGCTAGAGCTTAGAAACAACTGCAGCTTTGGTGTGGTGCCTGCAGTAGAGTGTGAGCTGTTTGGCAAGACCCAGCCTTGTCTGTCTGGGACACGATCTGCCCTCTTCTCAAAGGCTCCACTGGCCCACCCACAAGGCCAAGGATTGTACTTGCTGTGTGTCCAAACCAAGGGGAGGGAGTCCTTCCCTCATCACAACCAAACAACCTCATTTGTGTATGCTTTTTCTTCTCCCAGATTGCTGTGACACCACGATAATTAGTCATGCTAGACTGTCCAGGTTGACTAATTACAAAGAGTTTGACAGGCCCCACTGGAAAGGTTGCATAACCCCGATGTTAAGTTAGGATCCAAGCCATTTGCCAAGCCTGCAGCTTACTGTGCCAAAGTGTGGGACAGGACACATTTCCAGCCCTGGCAGCAGGCCTCCCTCTCAGCTGCACCCCTAAATTGGTCACAGTTGAGAGACTGGCCTTCACAGAATGGCTGGCAGGGTCACCTCTTGCTGAGACAGCGGGGGGCCGGAGCAACATCAGGAGACAGTGCCGCCACTGTTAGATGCAGTCCTGAAAAACAGTGGCTGCAGGGGCTGAGAGCTCTCTCAGAGATGCAGACACAGATAAGACCAAGACACTCGCGGGTCTGCATCCTACCAGTGTGTATCCATTGACAGAGCAGAAGAAAGCCTAGATACTGTAGACACACTGGCATTAAGTGTCTGAAATTCTTCTGCCTCCTGGCACTTCCTTTGCCAAGCCCCCAGAGCTGGGCTGGGCCAGCAAGAAGCAGTCTAAGGGCATGGGCATGGGCATGTCATGGGCAGAAGTTACTCACATCAGGCTATTTGCTTTCACAAAGCAACTCACTAAGGCCACAACAAAGAAAAAAAATTAAGTTACAGTCAATACTAATTTGGTTTCTGTTGAACATTTAGCATGCCATTCACACAGCCACTCTAGCCGAAGTCCACATATTTAAGATTTTCATAAGAGTTTGCCTCCTAGGAGCCAAAGGCAGGATTAGCACTGTAGATCAGAATCAATTCAGCCCTGAGAAAATAAACCTGTGGAGTATCTATCGCCACCCCCAGGCACGCCACAGGCATTAGTGGTAATAGGAGCTCTGCCTGTGCATGGAGAGGAAATATCTGCCAAGGAGACACCCCCCTCCCCACTGTGACCTGCGCGGTCGGCACTGTCACCTTCCCGGAGATGCATTATCTCCTAACTTCATTCAGATATGCACAGGACGAGCACACACACACACAGGTGCACGCTTGATGTTTGTTGTCTTGTGGAAGAAGCAAACAGGAGGGAAAGAGAAAGGAAGGCTGCCTTCCATGAGCAGCTAAGGCGCGGCTGGCACGGGCGTGGGCGACTCAGTGCTCAGAGCACAGACGTGGACGAACTGCATTTGCTCTCCTTGACCGCTCATGCCAGGTTGCAGCTGCCCAGTTGGTCAGTCTTCTCCAAATTCAGGCCACACTCGCGAGGCAAAGGAGGGTTTCCAAGACCTTTGATTAGGCTACTCTGTGGCTAGCAGGATAGCCCTTCAAACAATAAAGCCAACCCATTGAAAGAGCACTAGATTTGCTCTCCAAAAATAGCTCAAATGTTGCTTTGATGCACATGCGTGCTCTGAGGCATTCTGCTTCTTCATTCTGAGACGGATATGAATGAAATACTAGAGTAGAAGTAGAAGAGCCCCTCCCCTCTCCTGCGTAAATTACCAAGGAGATGACACTCTCGCCATCTGACACCGTCTGCCTGTGCAGTGGCTTCCTCTTGGCTGGAAACCCCAAGAGGACGCGGCCGGCTTTGACTTAATGACCGTGCATCCCTTTTTATGTTCCTGCCCAGAGCCTCCGTAGACTGGGTGGAGGAGCAGGGGCTGACCCAGCTCAGCCACTGCCTAACACAGTGTCCTCAGAGAAGTCACTTCCACAAACCATAGTCCTCACTTCTGAAGGTTAGGCCAGGAGACGCCCAAGGCCTTTCTCTAACTGGAGTCTTTCTCATAAAGGGGTCTTCGGCACAAAGTACATAGAAGCAATCCAAAGTCATGCCTATAACCCAAAAAGTCATTTTAAATGAAAGGCAACTTGGCAGGGTGAGAGTTTCGTGTCAGCTGTGATGCAACTGCTCCCAAAGACAGAACTGACAGGAACCAGTCTCCAGGATCTAAGCCCCTGATAACAAGTGGCACGGAGCTGGCCAGAGTGCTGAACTCGGCCTCTGTAACAGCCACCAGACCTTTCTGGCTGCACAGCTCACACACAGTGGGTGCCTACAACCTGCTGGGCTGCAAAAGTATTCTTAGGCAGAGGCAGCCAAGACAGGGATCTCAGCAAGCGCCAGACTTACTTACACGGCGGTAGGCATGTAAACAGTGTGTGGATTCTCAGAATACATTGTATTCGATGGTTCCCAGGCCTTCTGGAACTATATTTGGATCTGGCAAGTTTGGGAATAGCTAGGGGCAATGCAGTGCCAGTCAAATGAATATTAATAGTACAGAGCCTTGGAGCAAAGCGAAGATTGCTTCAGTTCAGTTTGTGGCATCTGCGAAAGGGAAAGTTGCTTAGCCTTCAAAGGGCTTGGGTTGTCAAGCCTTCTGACAGCTGGCATCACCAGTTCCAACAGGGAATAGAATCCTACTTAGTTACAACCGACATGCCTGAGTTTCCCACGTGCCTGACTAATCACCTTCTATCTCACAGTCCCTCCCTTTAATCATTCACAGCATGCAGATTTCCACCTGTCTCTTTCTCTGTTGCTCTGATGTATTAACAATTTGCAGTCTTTCAGTTCATTCAAACCTGGAACACCTGTGCCAGACCTGTACCACAATCAACTCATAGGTGCGCTCATGCTCCGCCCCCAAGAGAAAACAAGTATGTGGCACCTAGTGGGAAGTCTGCCCTTATTGTGGGGAGGTGGGCATACTCCCCCTCCCCAAAGAGCCCCTCAACATGCATTATCTGAGGCAAGGAGACAGTCTGCATAGTTCTTTCCTTTAGCCTGCGGTTCAACTTCCCTATTAACAGAGACACAATACTTGACTGGAGCTGAAGGATAGAAATTTTCTGCTTGATGTGTTTTATGGGCCATTATTATTTTCCCCGCACATCACATGCCCCTCAGAGGGGCACGGAGAACATGTCATACAGAGAGGGAGCGGGAGAGATCAACTTGTAAAGGGATCCACCCAGTCTCTCCCTGTGCCCTCCTCAGAGCTCTGGTTTTCTCTGGAAACTTGCCTAGCACCCAGGAGCTTACAGTCACCCTCCCCGGGATGACCGTCCTCCCTGGTCTGAGTCCTCCACAGAGCTGCCACATGTCAGCTTGCTTTCCATGGCTGGGGGCGGGACTGATAGAATTTTTCCCCATCCAGCTTTTCGACTGCTCATTATTTATGGGATGAGGCTGGAAGCAGGGCAAGCATTAATTACCTCAAAGTGTGGGTGAGTCAAACCAATGATTGCCCCATTCTCCCCTCCCCCCCAACAACATCACAATAATCATGATTTAGTTCTTATTCCCATCAGGTGGGAGAGATCAGAATTGCATGTTTGCACATCCAAAACTATTCACAGCAATAGAGAAAAATGAATAAAGCCAATGCAAGCTCCCCACAAGGGGCAAATCCAAAGGCCAGGGAGGCTGCCTCCAAGGCCACAAGGGAGATGGTCAGTCCCATCCCCCAAAGCTAAGAGCATGCATCCAAATGCCCATTCCAGATAGCAGGTGGCCACAGCCAAGAAAGTCCTTCCACGGAGAGCTGGAGGCAACAAACATCTTGGCCGTCTGGGTTCCTGGCAGCAGCAGACCATGTGTACCTGGTGGGACATTCCTGAGGTGGCTCGAGATGAGTCCCGAAAATGCCTGGGCTCATCTTTAGAACTAAGTGCTCCTTACTCCCGATGTGGACCTGTTCTAGTGCCCTGGGTATGGCAGAAGCAGGCACCAAAGCAACCCAACTCCCCAAAAGGGAGAAGGGAGCACTAGTAAAGAAGTCTTCCCAGTATTTATTCCCAACACCACCACAGGCAGCCACTTTCCAGACACAGCTGCAAGGTAGTGGCTGGAAAAAAGCCCCCATCCCAAGTGGGTGGAGAGATGAGGATGGTGACCCCGACCAGATGCAAGCAGAACTGACTCCCATCACCCGAGCTCTGCGTTTGGCTGGTGTTGCGTTGGCCACTTGCAGAACCACTTCTTCTCACAAGCCCCAGGGCTGCTAATGAGCCATTGACCTTGAGTTTGAGTCTGGGCTTGATTTGCTGCTCTGTCGGGGAGCAGGGGAACCCCAGGGGCCTTTGTGGCTTAACAGGAAGAAATCCTCCTGGTTTTTAGCAGCAATCGTTTTTTCTCCTCCTGCCACTGTGATCAAATTAGCAGGCTGCTTCTCCTCCGAGAAAATGTAGCCTTGGTCCCACGAGGCACTGTCCATTTGCCTGTCTGATGGACTCGGGGAGGGAAAGCTGGGATCAATGTGAACGTGTGTGCCTGCCTTCCCTAGGCCCCCATCCCCACCACGGGAGGGTGTCTCTTCCCACCTGGGATGGCCACCCAGTCGGCAGCAAGGACCACAGGAAAGGGGTGGGCCTGGATACTCAGCTGCAGGCCTGGCAGGTGGCTGCATACATGCTGCTGCTGCCCACGGTGGCCCCGCTGCTCATGCTGCCGTGGCAGGTGGTTGCATACACACTGCTGCCCACAGTGGCCCCGCTGCTCATGCTGCTGGTGGGGCACTTGAGAGGCTTCATGCTGCTGTCCCTCTGGATGTGCAAGTGCTCCAGCCGCCAGCGCTCCCAGCTCTTCCGAAACTCCATCCGGACCTTCCGTGGGAAAAGGAGGGAAACAAAAACCATCTACGAACCAAGTGCCCACAAAATGGCCCCATTATTACATTAGTGGGGAAGGGAAAAATCCACTGCCTTATATTAAGAGACACAAGTCAAGGCCTTCAGGCGCCTAAATTAATATCACAATAAAATTGTTTATTGTTGTCTCCTCTTCTCTCAGGGCTTGATGACCTAATTGGTCTTTTCCATCTCTAGACTCTGGGATTCAGCTAAAATACACGAGCGAGGGAGAAACACAGGGAGACAGCAGCTAGGGAGAGAAGTGGAGAGGAGAGCACCTGATTCCAGAACGCTCTGTCCTGACTCCAGCCTGGCCCACGGAGAAGGGACCAGCACACCGTGGGCCTCACCTTCTGAGCTCCTAGAGAGCTTGGACTCAGGCCCCAGCAGCTCCCAGGAAGGGAAATGAAGGGCAGAGGCAGGGGAGAGAAGTGGAGAGACGGGTAGGTGAGGGAAGGGGAAGGGAGGAAAGGGGAGAGAAAGGGAAAGCAGGGAGAGGGAGGGAAAGCGAGGAGGGGAGGAGAGAGAAGGGGAAAGGCAGCTGGGGCAAATAGCAGCAGTGATAGGGTTTGTGGATGAGGGCATTATCCAGGGACACTGAGACCATGGCAGGTCCTGCCCAGGTGACCTCAACCCCTGTTGTGTTAGGCTCCAGTCTGTAAGCTGAATCTTCTATTTCCACAAGAAGCTCCTCTGAGGTGTTTATGACAGCAGCAAGATGCAGACGACCCCACACCGCCTCTGAATATGTCCTTGCTGAGGTCTGGGGTCCAGCTCCTCCTCTTGCACCCAAAGCACCAGGAATACCAGCTGCCAGCAGCCACGGGACAGGGGCCCTCTGCCAATCCCCCAGCAGCCCCTATGCAAACAATTGTTCTCTCATACCCCTTCGCCATCCATCTTGCTAAGCCCAACAAGATGCCTGGCATGGTGGCCGCATGCCATCCCTTAAAAGACCTTTATTTCTGCACCGAGTTGAGCTGAGATGGCCCAGAGCCTGTCTGCCAGGACAGCCCCCTATGTCCCAGGCAGCATCACAGGGTCCATGCTTGGCTGAGGGGAGGGAAGGAGGCCTGGTGCACACACCACCCTCAGCTGCTCTGCTCTGGGCCAGTTCCCAGCCTGGCCAACGTGTGCCCATGGCTGGGGTATAGACTCTCCGGACCCATCGTTGCCTTCTTGAGTATAGCTGTGGGGTGACGAGGGGCTGCTCTTGACTCACCATCCTTCCATTGGGTTGGGTTGGGGGGTGTGGAAAGATGGTAAACTGAGGCACACTTGTGGGAAGCCATGGCCAAGATGGGACTCAGAGCTCACAGGGACTGCTGGCCTGCTCAGAGTGCTGTGAGGTGGTGTCCCCTTCTGTCTCAGCTCCCACGTCATCTCTGTGGTGGCCCTAGTCACCCTCACTGTCCTTAAAAACTCCTGCCTATTGCATACTTGGTTCGTGCCCAGAATACTCTTGAGATTATCCTGGTGACTGCTCACATCAGCCCTGGGCGGGAGCTGCTGGGTTTATTCCACCATGGAGAAAGCAGGGGCAGAGGATGGAAAGATTCCCCCCAGACCGCCCTGGTCAGGATTTGAGCTCAGAACCAGCCTGACTTCAAGGCTTGGCTCCTAACTGCTAGCCTCCTGCCCGCAGTGGCTGTGTCCCCTACCTACTCAGGACCGCATCTTCCTAGTGGCAGCATCCCTGCACCTGTCACAATGTCCAGCATATAGCAGGTGCTCAACATGTGAGCCAAAAGAATGGACAAGTATGTAAATGTGCATTTCACAAGAGTTCACTTCTGCCACTCACTTGTGAGAATGAGACAACCAGGACAGCAGCGTAGACCCTGGACACCTGGCCTGCAGGGCAGTGCACTTCCTCTTGCGTGGTCCCATCTCACCCCCTGGCTGCCCTCCAGCTCTGCAGCCCAGCAAACACTCCCTGAGTGCCCTCTCTGGCAGGGCAGCATTGCTGCTTTCAGATCCTGCTCAGGCATTTTTACCTCCATTAGCCCTCAGGAAACAGGCCCAAGGGATCTGCCCAGGTCATACAGTTACGGAGTGGCAGAATCTGGACCAGCACTTGGGCTCCTGAGTCCTTCACTGTGGCTCTCAGACAGGAGCTATAGGGAAGCTGTCCACAGGCCTCCCCACCCCTGGCCCCATTCCCCACCCACCAGCAGCTGAGGCAAGCCTTGGTAGCACCAGGGGGTGTATGTGGTTACAACCTGGCTTGGGTGACATGGGAGTCATGGCTTGGGTGACTTGGGAGGAGTGAGAAATAGGGACAAGGTGGCAGGGAGGAGCTCTGGTCTCTCCTCACAGTCTCTTGTTTTTGCCCCATGGAGGGATCTGTGTTGCTCTGTCCTCATAACTGTCCCCATCTCTCTGTGGGGCTGAACCCTGTGGCTGCAAAGCTCGAGTCACCACACTGACTGACAGTGACATCTCCTAGGGAGGCGCCACCACACACATGTGCAAGAGGAGGATGAGCAGGCACCAATGATGGGGTCTGGCTCAGAGCAGAGGCTGAAGCCCACATCCCCGTCGCATTCTGCTGATCACATGGCTTCTCTAAGCAACTCACAACTCCCTGCCACACAGAGGCCACACTCCCTGTCGGCTCTGAATCCTCACATCCATAGCAAAGGCAATGACCTGGGATGACTTGGTTCTGAGAACTCACACTTAGCGACACAGGAGCTACTTGAAGAGCTTAGGTCTTTGAGAACCAGCATCTCCTGGTCACCTGCTGTGGCCCTTCAGAACAACACCCTGCCCTGGGGCAGAAGGAAGTTACTAACCTCAGCTCCCTCCCAGAGTAGGGTGGGGATGCCACAACCTCTGCTCCCTGCTGCTACCATCAGTCCCCTTGGGGACTCATCCAGCCGATGGGGCTCAGGGAGAGGGGAGGGCTGTGTTGCCCCTACAAATAGCATTGGCCTTCCCCTCTGGGTTCCTTGGCATTTATGACATCCACTTTGATGGCTTGCATGGAGGTCCACCTGTTCTGCTCCAGCACAAAGCTGGGCACCACGGAGGAATGGGAACCTTCCCCAGGTTCCCAAAGATACCCCTTCCTCCCAGGAGGTGGTCCCTGGAAAGGGGAAAGCTTCTGATCCTATAAGGTATGCCCACCCCTGTGTGTTTCTGTGTGTGTGTGTGTGTGTGTGTGTGTGAGAGAGAGAGAGAGAGAGAGAGAGAGAGAGAGAGAGAGAGACAGAGATCCTGCCCAGGAAACTGTAATGGGCAAATTGCCTCAACTCTGCTGCCCCATGGGGTGAGTGGGGCTTTAACTGAAAGGGCTGATAGGGAGTCCCTGTGGCCCAACTTCCGATCAGCTGATGGCAGTGACTTGCAGGGTCCCCACGGTCTGTGCTCCCGCCTTACCTCATTATTGATGAAGCAGTACAAGATGGCCACCATCAGCCCCTGAAAACAAAGCCACATCACCGAGGGGGTCCTGGTCAGACAGCCTAGTGACTCCAGCTCCAGCCTGACCCTCCTCTAACAGGACAGTCCAAGGACAGCCAAGGGCAGGGCAGTGGGACTCATCCCTCCTCCTTTCTGGAGGACCAGAAGGTTCCTTGTGCAGGCACCAAACTGGAGTGGAGACTTTCCCTAGTCCAGCACAGTTTTCCCAGTGTGGCCCCTAAGTCTGTGGGCATCCCATAACACTCTCATACAGCAGGACCATGCCCTCTAATGCCAGTGGCGAGCAGCCGCTCTTTGCGTTGGAACTACGTGACCCTGCATTTCTCGTCTCCACATCTCTGGGCCTCAGTTCCCTCCCCCGTGAGATGGGCGTGATCCTGTGTGCCTCCACAACATTGGGAGGATGAAATGCAGCGTGTGAGTTAAGTTCCGCACAGGGTGCCCTCCACCCAGTGAGTGGCAGCCGCAATGCCAGGTGGGATGCCCACAGGCACATCTGGGGTGGCTTCTTGTCCCGTGACAATGACCTGAGGGGGGTCAGGACCCCTAGGATACTAGGTCTGGCCCTGCTCCAATCACGGACGTTTCTTTGGGTGGCTGAGTGTTCCCCTTCCTGTCCACCCTCCCCATGAGTGCCCCCCTCACCCTCTACCGTGAGATCACCTGGAAGGAGGTGAAGGAAAGCTCTGTAAACAACTTGATGAAGCGCAGGGTGCCCCGGGCGTGCTCATCCATCACGAAGGCAAAGATGACCTCATGGGTGCCCAGGAGCGGGATGAGCGTCAGTGTGGACTTGGCAAGTCTGGGATTGTGGGGGGAGGGGAGGAACAGATGCTTAGTATTATTGCAGACCTCGCCCAAGGATCTACCTCACCTTGCTGAGCCCTCCCTGATGCCCAACAGGACCTGGATATGAGTCCTGAACACCTGTCACCCCAAATACACTGAGACAGGCCATGTGGTAAGAAGATATAGAGGTCAAGATCATGCAAAACCAGGGGACCTCCCATGGACGGTACAAGCAATGCCTGGGACACTCAATCTGATGAGGGTGAGAGAAGAGGGTTGGGGTGGATCCACACTAAGCATTGTGGGATCTCTGCCTCAGCCAGAAGGCCGAGTTCAGGGCTCCCAGTGAACCCAAGCCAGCTACTGTACCTGCATTTGATGTCTGTCTTGCACATGAGATTGGCTTTCAGCTTGGATACCACAATGCAAATGACACGGATAAAAATGAGGAAATTCACCTGTAGGGCAGAGTGGGTGGCTAGGTGGCTGGGGACCCTCTCACTCTCCCCAGTCCTTCCCCTGATGCCCCCACCGAGGTCGTCACACCCACCCTCCTCCAGGGTCACTCACTCCAATAGCAAAAAGGATGGGTAGCCGGATGATGAGCCAGTAGTTCATGTTTGAGTTCCTGGTCCAGCACCTGGAGATGGAGGGAGAGGCACATATACATCCAGATGCAATCTTGGAGAGTCCAGCTCACAGTGCAGACCAAGGTGGCCATGCAGCTTGCTATGCATGTGCAGCCACTTGGAGTTGCCAGCACCAGGTCTGGCCCTATGAGCACACAGCCACACGCACAAACACCCAAGCATACATAGTCTCGAACAAGTGTTCCCAAGCCACACACATGGTCACATGAGCACTCAGCACTTTGCTAAACACAAGGCCAGAGGTTTACACTCAGATTTTACAAGAGAGTCTGCAGGAGGCCCCACAGACCCTATACACCCAGCACCGCTTGTCTATATCCATGCTGGGCAAGGGGCAGGAGGTGGGAATCAGAGAACTAAATCCAGGCATCAAGACCCTGGTCCCCTCAAAAGGGTCATCCTCACCGCAGGTAGGGGTGGGAGGCATATGCTCAAGATCAAGGCATCCACTGGCGTTGCAGAATGGCCACCTCCCTTGGCACACCCATCCCATTAGAGCAGGACACTCACCCCTCGTCCTCATAGAGGTACTTGACAACACCCCAGGGGATGACAAACAGCAGGGGAAAACCTGGGAGAAAGGAAGAGAGAAGAGGGGAGAAGAGCTGGCCAGCCAGAGCCAGGACGATGCACCTTGAGCCCCTCCTTGGTCTGGCTCCACATCTGGCCCTCTACACTCAGACTCTGGGTTCTTCCTTCCAGCCCCTTCCAGGTGGGTACCAGGCACACTGCCAGGACCCAGCTCAGTCCTGGCTGAGGCAGCAGGACACATGCACCCAAGTAGCAAGGAGATGGGGCAATGCAACCGCGAGAGCACATTGGAGGACTCTCTGCTGCCCTGCTCTGCCCTGGCTTTGGCCCCATTTCAGTCTAGTCCTACAGACACTGGAGCCCCTTCAGCTCCCTGTCTCATGCACATGCACAGATCCAAGACAGACGCCCAGAACAGAGACAGGAGCTCAGCCAAGTGGCCACAGCCACAACAATTATGACACTTCCCAAGAGATGAGACAAGATGGGCGTGACGTCCACCTCTTGTTGCTCACATCCTTGTGGACCAAGAACATGTGGCAGGAGTAATGGCATTGTCACTTCTGAGATCAGGCTCTAAAAGACCCCAAGGCTCATCTTGGGCTCTCTCTGATGCCCTGATCTGCAGGGAACCAGCTGTCAAGTGATGAGGATATGCAGACACCTCCAGCCTCTCTGTGCAAAGACCAAGGGGTTTCCACCAGCAGCCTCATGCATGAGCTTGGAAGCAGGTGCTCCATCCCCAGAGAAACCTTGAGACAGCAACCACCCTGGCAGACAGCCTGGTTGCATCTCAGCTAGCGAGCTGGAGCCATGGCTACTCAGACGGCTAGGTCCGTAGGATCTGTGAGACAAGGACTGTTTGCTGCTTGCAGCATCTAAGTTTTAGACTCCTCTGCTAGGCAGTGAGAGAGATGACTCACACAGCTGGAGGTCAAAGGCCCCACTCACTCTGACAGCTCAGTCTCTGTTGGTTGATTTAAAATGCGATTCTTAGGATGAGTGTCCCATGTGTGCCACTGGGGCCGGCATCGTGGCACAACAGACTAAGCTACTGACTGACGTAAGAGTATCTGTTTGAACCCTGGCTGCTCTGCTTCCCATCCTGTTCCCTGCTAATACACCTGGGAGAGCAGTGGAGTATGTCCCAACTGCTTGGGTCCCTGCATCCATGTGGGAGGCCTAGAAGAAGCTCCTGGCTCCTGGTTTTGGACCTGCCCAGTCCTAGCTGTTGCAGCTATTTGGGGAGTGAACTCATACACTCTGCCTCTCAGATGAATGGCGAAAAAAAAAAAAAAGGTTGGGTTGTCCATGCTCACATGACAGCTCAGGTACTGACAGTTGTCATAGTTGGGACTGTAATCCAGGACTACACTCCCAAAATCCACCCTAGTCTCCCTCAGTGACTTCCTGTACCCACCCCTTCCCTGTTGTGTTTGTCGGCACCTCTCCTAGGTTGGAGACATAGGTGCTTGAGGTAGGCAAGGGTGTGAGTTTTCAAGGGTGTGTGTGGTTGGGGGGTCCCTGTGTGTGCATGCATGGCTTTGGGGCAGGTGAGGTGGGTTCAGGGCAGAGCCACTTCACAGCCTGTTTGGAGACCCCACACGTTATTTAAGATGCTTGGGGAGAACAGGATGAAAGAATGAGCTCAGAGTGAGCCAGTCTCTCAAAGAAGAAAGGAAAGCTGGCTAAGGCAAGAACATGCCAGTTCTGTGGGCCACATGGGGCAGCAGAATCTTCTTTCTCAGGCATGCTCAGCCACCAGCTGGCCTTTCCTGCATGTCATCAGCCAGACCCAGTGGGCTTCAGGCGCCTATCAGCATCTCCTTAACAAGGCTTTTTAAAAAACACAGGCACAGCCCTGTTGCGTGCAAACACCGCCTGCTCCCTGCTGGCTTCATCTTTCTCCCATTTAAAAAGCCAGCAAGACAGGCTGGAGAAATCAAAGCACGAATTAAGACTCACAGACCTGGCTCGTTCCTCCCCGCCCTCCCCTCCTGGCCAGCCTGCCTGTGGTGCTGCCCATAGGCTGCAGCAGAAGTTGGCATGACTTTTGGGTGGGGGCGGGGGGATGTCCTCTGCTCTCTCAGATTCCTATTTTTATTTCTTCTGCTGGCACATGAGGTCACAAGTTTCCCAAGCATCTCAGCTTGGGCCAGGTCTCCTGGCCTCACATCAGAAACCTGTGGATCTTCCTGTCTCTCCTTCTTTCTCCCTCCATCTTTGTCCCTTTGTCTTCCCACCCCAAGGATGTCCCACGAGTGTGTGAAAGGGTGTGTTGCGGGCCCTGCCCTTGTGCCCTCGCAGACCCCAAGCCCTGAGCTGGGAGTGGTATCGCAGAAAAGGTCTAGCACCCCTCTACCTCCCACTCAACAATCTCCCAGGACATCCCATGTCCCCAACCAATCCCCCAACCAATCCTCCCCACTCCTCTGCATTCTACCTACGGTCCCTCCATTGCGCCTGCCCTCAGGTCACCATGGTGACAGGTACACCCAGAACGGATGCTATTTCCCAGAACTGGCAGATGGGTCCTCCACTCTGAGGACAGATTTCCTCATTGCTCCCCACCCCAGCTCCCCACCGCCACTTTCTCCCTCACCCAAAGAGACTGTGGGGCTGACCAGCTGCCTGTGCAAAGGGGCTAGGGGGAAGTGGATGGGAGGAGAGGCTCAACAGGGTGACGCTGAGCCCTGGACAACAGTGGAGGCAGGGAGGAACTGGGCCCTGCAGAGCAAGGGCAAGCCCTCCCCTCCACCTGGTGCAGAGTGCAGTATAGGCCGGTGGGAGTTGCAGGCAGGACCCCAAAGGCCTAGTAGTCAGGAGGCCCCGGGAGGGGTAAGGTCCACGAAGCAGGAGTGGGGCTGTGACAGAGCTAGCTAGGAGGCACCTAGAGGTTGCCACCCTGCAACCTGCTGCTTAGGGGGAGGGGAGTGAACATGTGGCAAGCTGGGGCGGGGGCGGTGGTGTGCAGCAGCGCAAACAGCAGACTCACCAGTCCTCTGGCCCCATGGCAGGTGGGAGCTCACCAACCCTTCCAGAAAGGACTTCCCACGTGCTTCCCTGGTAGGGCAGGGTCCCAGGCTCCTGCCCAACCCAAATCCTGTGCCTCCTGAGAACCCCATGTGGCGAGAGGCAGAAGCACAACCAGAAATGTTCCAGCAAAAAAAAAGACGTGATGGTTCCTGGCAAACTTTTTTGGCTAGAACATTTCCAGCTGGGCTCCAGGCAGATCCGTGGCACAGCCCTGTCCCTGGCTGGTATCTGCTCATCCCCGCCCTCCCCTTCACTGGCACCCTGGCCCTAGCTCTCCACTGAGCCTCCTTCATCGTCAGCCCCGACCCTGCCCACACCTCCCCAACCTCGGGGTCCCAGGACTTAGCATTTCCCTGAAGAACCAGGTGCAGAACTCAGTCCCCATAGTCAGGGCTCTCAGTGGGATGTGGTTGGGGCAGGAAAGGGGGCGGGATCTGGCCAGTGAGGGCAGGCACTTCCCTTTAGGGAGGAGAGCTCAGTAAAGGAGGTAGAGCAGGGGTTAACCGTGACCGCCTGCAGTGCTCTGGGCAGGGTGGGGTCTCCTATGTGCAGGGTGGGTGGGGGGTGGGAGATGGATGACCATGGCCTCACCCCAGCCGATGCTCAGGTACAGCCTGAAGACGCGCTGCTCGGAGAACACGGAGAAGACCAGCAGGGTGTATAGGTACACACCCTCCACCAGCAGCCAGTAGTAATTGGCCGCCACGCAGTACTGCATGAGCAGGAATACCAGGCGGCAGCCCAGGGAGTCCTGGAGCAGACAGAGGGTGGGCTCAATGAGGGGGGAAAGGGCAGCAGCTCTGCCCCGTCCCCCTCCACATCCTACCCCTGTCCCCCTCCACATCCTGCTCCAGCCACAACCCTGGAGGCTGAGAGGCTCCACCATCTCGGGCCAGGGCTAAGTGTTAGCAACTTGCTCTCTGCTCAGGCTCACCCAACCCTCTCTTCCCCATGCTCATGGCAAACAGCTTCAGAGAGGTAACTTGCCCACTTGGATTCAAGGCCAGCTCCACCTACAAGAGCTACTTTCTCTGAGGTCACATGGAAAACTCCCTAGGGCAAGTGCCTTCTCCCTCAGACTAGCACCTCCCAGGTAGGTGGCCTCTTCCATCAGACTAGGAGATCCCTGAGGGGCCAGGGCTGGGCAGCTCCTGCTTTTCCACGTCCAGCTGTGGGTCAGGGGGCAAAGGCAGGTGCTCTCTGGTCCCTCCCGCCCACACCACTTACCTGGTAGGAGAGCAGCCCATCCCACTGGTGCCGTTGGGCGGCTGTGCTGTACATCCACTTGAGGGCTGCATCCTTGATGAACACAGACAACGCTCGAAGGATGAAGGATGCAAACAGGTTTAGGTGGATGTAGTTCCGGGTGCAGTGCAGGTGTCTGCGGGCAGAAAACAGAGGCTTGTGTGTGGGGGGGGGGGGGGGGAGGATCATGTGACTGCTTCTTGATGACAGAACCCATGCTGGTTTAGACATTCCTTGGGGAAGCAGACCAACGTGGGTATTCAGAAAGTGCTGTATACATTCATAATATCCAAATGCCTACCCAGCTGAAAACACAAGAGCATTTCTCCACCTGTAAAGGCTGGTTATCCTGCTGGCAGCAAATGAGAAACACCAGAAGCACTGCCTTTACAATCTGGAACAAAGCATGGATGTCTGCTCTCCTCACTTCCACTCACTACTGTAACACAGCTCACCATGATAATAAGGCAAGTGACAAAAGGAATAGGCATTGGAAGCAAGATTGCCATTCCTACAGAAGACAGATGAGCTCATGTAAGGACTATACCATTGTAATAATACAGGCAAAATCAGAGCCTATGTGGAACTATAGCCTGAAAAATAAAATAACAAATCTAAAAGCATCCATATATATAAATGATTAGAAAAAGTCAGAGGATCAGGAAGGGTTGTCAGTATGTATGCTCATATGCCTTGGCATTGAAGACTCAACTTAAAAAAAAAAAATTCATTGACAATATTTTTAACTGACTACCAAGATGTTTGAGCCAAGGTTCCTTTTTTTAAAAAAGATTTATTTGTTTTTATTGGAAAGTCAGATATATGGAGAGGAGGAGAGACAGAGAGGAAGATCTTCCATCTGCTGATTCACTCTCCAACTGGCCGCAAAGGCTGGAACTATGCTGATACAAAGCTAGGAGCCAGAAGCCTCTTCCGGATCTCCCATATGGAT
The DNA here is from genome assembly GCF_030435755.1 of Ochotona princeps. NCBI lineage: Eukaryota > Metazoa > Chordata > Mammalia > Lagomorpha > Ochotonidae > Ochotona > Ochotona princeps. Next base: position 108,726,425 of record NC_080832.1, read on the forward strand.
GCAAGGTCCTAAAGCTATGGGCCGTCCTCGACTGTTTTCCCAGGTCACAAGCAGGGAGCTGGATGGGAAGCAGGGCTCCCAGGATTAGAACTGGTGCCCATAAGACATCCTGGAGCACGTAAGGTGAAGATTTTAGCCACTAGGCTACCGCACTGGTCCCAAACCAAGATTTTTTAAACAGGACCAAAAAGATGCTTGGTCTTTGGGGGGAAAATTTTTAATTTCTTTATTTTGAAAGTCAAATTTAGCAGACAGAGAGAAAGACAGAGAGCCTTCCATCTGTTGGTTCACAATGATGATCACAATGGCCAGAGCTGGGCTTGAAAGCAGCAAGGAACCAGAAACTTCATCCAGCTCTCCCCATCTCTCTCTTTCATGGCTGGCAGTGTTGCCATCTTCTGCTGCTTTCCCAGTCCATTAGCCAGGAGCTGGATAGGAAATGGAGCATCCCAGACATCAACTGAAGCTCATATGGAATGCCAGCGTCCCAGGTGGCAGCTTAACCCACAACACCGTAACACTGGTCCCCAGAAAACTTTAATAGACTTTTCTAACCAATTGATAAAACCGAATTCCTACCAACGGACAGCACTTATGTTTGATTTCTTAGTAAAAATGGACAAAACATCAGAGTAAGTGAAAAAAAGACCAAAAGAAGATTTATTCTAGGCTTGTATGAATAGTGAATGCTTGAAAGAAAAAAACAAAAAGCTAAATAAATCAATAAAAATAAGCACATGATATGAATAATCAACTCGGAGCAAAACATGCAAAAATGCTTGATCTCTCTAGGAATCTGATATATGCAAATTAAACTCCCAGGGAGAGAACCGTTCACACATTTCAGATTAGCAACAATTAAGTCTGAAAACACTGCACCCTGGTGGGAACACCGGGCCAAGGGAGTGCTCTGCCACCACTGGAGAGAGGGCAAACTGGTCTGACAGCTTTTGAAAACATCTCAGTAGTGCCTTGGACATGGGCAACAGCAGGTGGAATTCAGATTGCGCAATTCTACATTTAGCCACAGATGCCAAAGCAGGCTCCACGGGTAAGAATGTTCACTGTAGCAAACTGTGTGGTTCAGAAAGGAAAAAACCAGAAAATATCCACAAATGTCCCTTCAGAAGAGAACAGATAAACAGAGTACGTTACAACAATGGAATGTGGAATAGTAAGTTGAAATAGAATGACTTGTATCTACGTGAATGAATCTCACACAAAAAATGGACTTCCCCCAAACTGTGGAATATCCACAACTTGTTATTAAAAACACACAGAAAGGCCAGGTGTGATAGCCTAATGGCTAAATCCTCGTCTTGCACCCACCAGTATCCCATATGGATGCCAGCTCATGTCCCAGCTGTTCCACTTCCCATCCAGCTCCCTGCTTGTGGCCTGGGAAAGCAGCAGAGGATGGCCCAAAGCCTTGGGACCCTGCATGGGAGACCAATAAGCTCCTGGCTCCTGGCTTTGGATTCGCGCAGCTCCTGCAGTTGTGTCCACCTGGGGAATGAACCAGCAGGTGGGAGATCTTTGTCTCTCCTTCTCTCTGTAAATCTGATTTTCCAATAAAAATCAATAAATTGAGAGAAAGAGAGACTATTCACCCTGTGCCTGCATTTACTGGACACTGACTGAGCCCAGCACTGGGTCAGACGCTGCAAGGTCAGGAAGAAGAATTTCACCTCGGAATTCTGTCCTTGATCCCAGCTTTCCAGTACACCCCAGGTGGGATGGGAAGGAGGTGGGACTCTGCACTGCAGCTGCTGGTTTGGAAACAATCTTTTGTCCAAATTAGACCTCAAGAAGAATGTTTCCACCCCAAGGGAGAGCAGAATCTCCAATCCTGGAAACTTTTCCTAGACCACACTGAAGAATCTAAGTGACACCATATAACCCTGCCCTCCCCCCTTAAGGCTTGAGGCTGGTGGTTGCTTTCAGTATACAAGGGGGCTTCAACAAGTTCGTGCAAAAATGGAGCTAAAAGATAAGCTTGTTTTGGTTCCCCAACTTTGAAATCCACACATAATGTTCCATTCTGTGCTTTCTTTATGAACCTGCATGTTTGTTTCTCTCTCTCTCTCACTCTCACTCTCTCTCTCTCTGGCACCATCATAAATATACTTGCATTCTCACTGCCTTTGGGATACTGTGTAAATGCATTCACTTCCACAGTGAGATGAGACTAAGCCCTCAGTTCTGTTTCCTGTACCTTCATCCCCGGGCTCCCTGCAAAGGGCTCTCTGCTGCATTCAGTATGGGGGTCCCCTCTGGTGTGTGGGGGAGAACGGACAAAGCAGCCCCTATTGGGGTCTGGGGCCCCCCTACCTGAAGCCAAGGAGGATGGCTGAGGCGATGACCAGAGCCGAGAAGGACAGCGCGTAGCCCACCGTGTAGATGATGTAAAGGGACAGCAGCTGCTCCTCCTGGGAGCTCTGTGGGCACAAGGGGGCACCGTGTGCTTGGGGGGCTGCCACCGCCCTTTTCTCTCTCCCATATCCTCCATTCCCCGGGCAAGCCCCAAGTCAGGCACCATGGGGATCCCAGAGCCAAGGGTGAAGACAACCTCTGGATTTCTACAGCACTATCCCAGGCCATGGAGTGGGATACACACACACACACACACACACACACACACACACACATACACACATGCCCTGCACCCAGACAGCGTGGTCTGCAGAGCCGCCCCCACCAAGAGCCAGGGACAGGAAGGGGTAACCAACCACACATGCGGGCCCACTTGAAGCCCACTGACAGAGGCCCCGAGGCCCACTCCCCTGGAGTGCTCAGAGCCCCTCTCCCACTCACTTTCTCGCCACGCCTGGACTCCTCACACTCCGACAGGTCCCTCCAGGGAAGGCTGGAGTTGTCCTTGTGCAGCCAGTGGCCTTCCGCCGTGCAGAAGCGGTACACGTGGCCCTGCAGCACTGGGGTGGGGTGGGGGAGCAGGGAGCTGAGACTGCCTGGGGCAGGGAGGGGCTAGCAGGCACCTGCCCCCCATCCTGAGCGCCGCCCCCCCATTCCAAGCTGACTTCATCCCCTTTCAGTCCCTGTCTGTGCCCTGGGGTCTCCCCCTACACTCCCTCTGGCCCAATGCCTCCCAAAAGTGCCTGGGGGGAGGCAGAGGCATCAATGTGAGAGTGGTCAGCCAGTCTGGGTCACCATGGGCAGCAGCTACATGAATCCTCAGCTTGGAGAAGAGTCAAATTACGTGTCCTTGTCTCCAGCCTCAAACCACACCACTGACAAGGGCGGGTGCTGACCGCCAGTGGCCTAACAGTCTCATGGTCATCCATGGCTAGGGCTCAGCACCCAGCCCCTCCCACACTCCTAGGGGACAGCAGACTCTGGGAACAAGCTGGCACTGGACTTCTAACCCAAAGAAAGAGAGCCCTGGTCTGACGGGGAAGACACAGCCCCGTGCTCAGGGAACCTCAGTCTGACGGGGGTGGACACAGCCCTGAGGAAGTGTAACCCCAAAGCCCGCATGATCTAAAAGGAACACAGTCCCAGGTATAGACATGGCCTTCACCCTTGGGGTCCTCCATTCAATACTGCCTCAAGCAATCTGTGATCATATTTCGGAGATGGCAACCATCCTTGGAGACCAGCCTGTAGGGTCTGTGTACAGGGTGGGATGCAGCCCCTGTTACCAGGGAGCTCCCTGTCTGAGGCAGGAGGCACAGTCCGGGCTTCAGAGTGTCAAGACTCACATAAAGAAATGAAAAGGTCCTCAGAAAAGAACAGCACAAGATGGAACAGCTTGGAGGCAAGGTGGGGGTAAGCAGTCCAGGGTCCCCACAGAGCTGGAGGGCAGTACCTGGGCTCTGCGTGCGCCACGGTCCCCTGCTATACCTCACAGTCCACCTGTAGGCCAGAAGGCAGGCTTGTCCTCATCATTCATTACCTGACTGCAGGACAACTTCAGACTGACACCAGGCCCAGGGAACAGGGCATCAAGGGATATGGGAAAGAGGCTGGAGCAGGGAAGGGATTTTACTGATTTGGAAAGAGGAAGTGGTGGAGTGAGGAGCTGCCCCAAGCCCCGGGCCAGTAGCTGCTCTGCGTCACCCAGCAGACAATCCCCTTGGGAGACAGGACTGCTGGAGGAGGCACCTTGCTTGGGAGTGATGGGGAGCCACCCAGCTGGTACCCAACTCTGCTTCCCAAACCCCAAAGCTGTAAGCCCCTTCCTACGTGGTCCAGGGCAGCCCTCTCCCAGTGGTGGTGGGCACCAATGGGCCTGGCGATGGGACCCTGTCCTTCCCTCACCGTGACCCCCTCCTCTCTCTCCCTCTGTCTCACTACTCTGACCAAGAACGAGCTCTCTACCAGGGGGCTTCTCAGGACTCCCAGACTCTCTGGCTACCTAGAGGGCAGCAGCTGAGCACGGCAAGACTTCAGGTGGAGCAGGTACTGAAACCTGAATTGTAAGGGCAGAGGCTGGATCAGCAGCATCTGGATCTGGCATCTCCCTCGCTAACGCATGGTGAGCACTACCGCCCAGACCCCCAGATGCCTCTCTTACCTGCTGCAGGGATGCCTGAAATTCTCCCCCAGGAGTCTCTAAAAATCCCCAAGCCAGGAAATGGCAGTGCTGGTGGCCAGAGAGCAAGGCTGACACTCTGGTGTGAGAGCCTACCTTGGCATTCCTGTTTGCTGGGAAGGGGGAGGAGGCCAAGGGGCCTGGGACACAGCAATGCTGCAGTGTAACCACGCAACTCCCTCCTCCAGGGCGACGTGACACCAAGAAACCACATTGCCCCAAACGGGTGCAAGACTGGGCACACACGGTTACAGCTCCCTTCCCTCCAGGCTCCAACTGTAGTCACTCCACAGAATCCATCTTTGAGCCCCTGCTGTAAGCCCACCGCCTCTGGACATTGTCACTGCCTACAGGTAGGCATGGCTGAGCTCTTTCCCAGGTGCACTCAGCCCAGGGGTTTGTCCAAGTATGGAAGTGGCAGAAGTATAGGGGGTTTAAATCCCCAGCTCTTGTGCACCAGCAGCCAGCAACCCCGTAGCTAATGGTCCACAATGGCCATGTGTCATTTCTCCTCTCAGCCTGCAGACCTCTCCCAGCAGGGCCTCTTGCTAAGGATTCCCAAGCCCCACGTTCAGCAGGTGGCAAATGCAATTCTGGCCCAGAGTCCAGGGACCACCCTAAGCTCAGGGCACCTGTGCAAACACATCTATCAATTTTCCTTTGTCAGTATCAAATATTAAAAGGCAGGGCTATGGCCTGGCATGGTAGCCTAGTAGCTAAAGTCCTAGCCTTGGACACGCCAGGATCCCATATGGCCATCGGTTCTAGTCCTGGTAGTCCCGCTTCCCACCCAGCTCCCTGCTTGTGGCCTGGGAAAGCAGTGAGGATGGCCAAAGCCTTGGGACCCTGCATCAGAATGGGAGACCCGGAAGAGGCTCCTGGCTCCTGGCTTCGGATTAGCTCAGCTCCAGTTGTTGTGCCCAGTTAGAGAGTGAATCAGTGGACAAAAGATCTTCCTCTGTTTCTCCTGAATTTCCAACAACAACAACATCTTAAAAAAAAAAAAAGGCAGGGGTGGCTCTGGGCTCATGGTCCCCAAACACCCACGCTAGCTGGAGGTGGAGTGGGTCCAGCCTGGTCCTGCTTTACCAGTCCAGGAGCTGGGAGATCAGTCAGGGGCTTGGCTCCCGCCTTGTCAACACAGGAAGGCAGCCAGGGCTGCTGCATGCCAGGAGGCCCAGGGATATTTCATTAAGTCAGACCCTGGTGCTGGAAATAAAACCCCCAATTAAACATTTCCCCTCCCGGAAACTGCTGCGGCGCCTGTGATCAAGCTAACACCCGCCCTTCCACGTGGACGCAGGCACTCAGGCCTGTGAAGAGCTGTTCATGAATCCATTAGTTCCTGCTCCCTGGCAACAGGGAAGGCGGCCAGCAGGGCCCGCCGGGGACCCCCATTTCACAGATGGGGATGCTGAGATTCAGAGAAGCCAGTACAGCACCTCCCAACCTCAAAGGGATGTAGTGGCAGTGGTGGGGTCAAAGTGAGGGCATCACTCAGGGCCTAGGGAAGGTTTACATCCTTCATCTGTGTCTGGCAGGGGGCGGGGTTGGGGGAAAGCGCAAGTTCAAATTCTGGCACTGCCCTCCACATGGTCACTTCACCTGTCCAGCTTCCTCACCAGCAAAACAGGAAACACGATGAGTTTCCCCAAGCTGAAGTGTGGCAAGCAGCAGGTGCAGCACAGGTCTTCGGGTCCTGGTCAGTGTGGAGGCCCCGCTGCTCCCCTGCCATCCCGACACTGGTTTGTTGGGGTACACTCCTTCTCTGATATTGGGACCAGGGCAGGTGGCGCCACTGCAGCCAGAACACCTCTGTCCACCCCCTGCCCCTGGCACGGGCCTCAGTCTCCCCTTGGCAACCCTTGCCTGTTGTAAAAACTCCCAGGGAGGTACCTGCCAGAATCTCCAAGACTTGTGACTGATAGGCTATTTTAAAAGTCATTTATGACTCTCGTATAATTAGAGCTAAGCTAACAAACAGGTAGGGAGCAGCAGAGGGTGCAGCTAATGAGGCTGGCATGATTGGTAACGAGCTGATCAGCTGTTTGTGGGTAAATGGGGTGGAGGCCAGCAGGCTCTTGGAAGTCATTCCAACCTGCCCACAATCTTGCTTGCCCTAAGTTTTTCCTTACGTCAGTTTCCACTCTTTCAGAACCATCCTGAGCCCCCAAATTCACAGCCGGAGAAGGGTCAGGGAATTCGAGGGCATGGCTACCTCCCTGGGTCATGATGGAGCTTTGAGACCTGAAGCCCCATATCTAGGTGCTGCCTGGAAGACCTCTCTTGGCCCCTTCCTAATCTGCCTGACTGTTCACTTGGCCCCTCCTCCTCTGGTGCCCCACATACACCCCCTGGCAAAGACTGCCTCCCTAGCACCACTGCCAGGGACAGTGACACCCCTCACCCTGACGCAGACCTAGCTCAGAGGCTGCTTGGTTTTGTTTTAGTTGAATATGACTTTTTTCCTGGATCTGCCACCAGGTCTCTATGCTGCTCTGTGTTCCAGCGTCAGTGGGAGGCTCAAACCGGACAACAGGGAATGGGGCTTATCTCCTCTGCTCCCTGCCTTAATCCCTTAATCCCAGCTGGCCTTGGGACCCCTCACCCTGATCCTGCCCTGCTCCTACCCCTTGCTTCTCAGCTCTAGCAGTGCTAAAGCTTTATAAACGGTAGGCTGTATGTACTGGCTTGGTCCCTTAACCCTGCCCCGCCCCAGTAAGGGCTCCTTGCATTCAATTCCCTCCTTGACCCAGCCTTAAAACCTCCTGGCATATCTCCCCATCCACAACTCTCACTCCCAGTATCTCCATAATCATCTCTTCCGGGCCCACACGTCCCCAGGGGGTGGGGCTCAGGGGGTCCCCTGCCACCAAGTGCTGCAGAGGGGAGTTCCCAAACAGACCAGAGAGAGCATTGATGCTAGGGAAGCCCAGGGCCAGTGCCGGGGTGGGAGGACGGGGGGACGTCTCTGCAGGCCCCTGACCCAGGGCTGGGGAGAGGGAAGCAGAGTCGGTGATTCTGAGAGTCAAAAAAAAAAAAAGAGTAAATGATTTTGGTGTGCACGCCTGTGCTAGGGGAGCCTGGCAGGGGGCCTCGCAGAGGCTGTTATCTTCATGGAGAAGGCAATAAAACCATGTTCGCTCATAAACGGGCACCAACAGGACCTATTTCCTGCTCAAATAAAATTAAAGGTGATGGATGGGGCCACAAGCGACAGGCAGAGCTGGGGGCGGCTCAGTGCTGAGTGATGGGTCCTGGCCTGTTCCTGGCTCCCGGGGGTCTAGAGACCCAACTGAGGCTGCCCAGGCCATGGGTGCCAAACCAAGAACCAGAGAAGGCGTGGCACTGCTAGGGGTCAGGCAAGAAACTAGGACATCTGCGGTTTTGTTTCTTAAAGACCACAAGCCATCCTTGCCCCCAACCCCATCCACCCACACCTGCACCACGTGCTTCTATCCTACTTCCCAAGTGAGCCAAGGAAGGCACAGAGAAGCCTGGGCACCTGTTCCTGCCCGCACAGCCAGGCCAAGCCTTCTACAAACCACCAGAAGACTGGGCTCTGGAGATACTGCCACCCTAGGTGTGTGTGCCTGGACCGCAAAAATCATCCATCCAGGCCACTGATTGGCCTCGAGGCCAGAGGCACGTGCAGGGGCACGCCCTGGCCAACAAGGCCTCAAGCAACAGATAAATACACAGCCTTGAAGTCACACTTCCCGACTGATCTGCCCCGAGTCTGTGGCTCACTGGCTGTGTGAGCTTGGGAAAAGCCACTCGGCATCACAGAGCCTCAGTTTCCCCATTTGAAAATGGGAGGGGCATCCAAGGACTTGCCTCAGAAGTCATGCAAGTTCGGTTCTCTGAGGACATGAGGACAGCATGGATGAGCATGTGGCGACAGCAGCTGGAACTAAGTTCAAGTATGAAGGCACAGGCCAGCTGTGTCTCCTGCCCCCAGACTCAGCTACTCACGGGCCAGTCCTCCCTGGACACCGTGGGAAAAGCATGGCCATGGGAAGGGGGAGCAGCAGGGAGCCTCTTAGGGGAGATCTGTGGGACTTACTGTGGCTTCAGTCCCTTGACTGCAACGAAGCTCACTGAGGCTCCCTCCCCAGGTCATCTCCTCCAGGAAGCCCACTGGCCTCATTCTCCCACCTCCCAACTGAGCTGGAGTTCTGCTGGACTCAGGCAACCTTTCGAGGCACAGTGATGGGAGCACAGCCTGGGCCCAGACCAGCTCTGCCCTTCACCACATCACTTAGAACAAGTGACCTGAACTTTCCAGGGTGGCTGCAACAACATAAGGAATGACAGGCCTGGGCATACAGTAGGTGCTCGGCAAACATAGCTATCATCCCAAGAAGTGTGTTTCCTTCCCCTCATGGCCACGGGGAGTTCCTTGTTGCAAAAGGGTTTGTCTCCTGTTAGCCCCCAGCCAGGCAACAGAGACATGCCCAGCACAGGAGGTTGGGATGAATGGGTGGGAGTGAGGGGTACATCAGTCCCTCCTCCAATGAGGGGTCCCTCAGCAGCCTCTGCAGACCCCTGTAGGGTCCCTATCAGTAACCCTCCCACTGATCCATTCACATGGGTAGGGTTCCCCAGCAGGTGGGCAGGGGCTGCTCACTGGTGCCAGGGAATCCCCAAAGCAAGGGTGAGGATATAAATAGCCTGCCATGAGGATGTGGTCCATACAAAACTGTCAGCTTAAAAAGAAGCCTGCTAGGGCTCGGCAGCGTGGCCTAGTGGCTAAGGTCCTCGCCTTGATCCCATATGGCCGCTGGTTCTAATCCCGGCAGCTCCACTTCCTCTCTATCTCTCCTCCTCTCAGTATATCTGACTTTGTAATAAAAATAAAATAAATCTTAAAAAAAAAAAGAAAGAAATTAAAAAAAAAAAAAGAAGCCTGCTATAGATTCAGTCAATTTTAAATTCCACCTGCGGTTGCCTTGGTTAGGGCCTGACTCAGGATTTTCGTGGGCTGTGTGTTCCCCACCTCTGCCCTAAAAGAGTTAGAGGGTAACTACACATCCATAGCTGGGCATTTTCTAAGGTGTAGGGAGGAGGTTGTGTCTAAGCAAAGGAACCTTCTTCCACGGCCTCCTGAACACGGGGGAAGCCAAGAGACTCACCATTGCCGGCCCAGGGCAGGTACCAGGGACAGCTGACATTCACGAAGGAGCCGGGGGCCCCATCTGGCCAGCAGGCGTAGTCATCGAAGGTCCGGTTACAGAACAGACCTGCGGCAAGAGACAAGTCTCCAAGTTCCTGCTTGTGCCCTCAGCCCCCCATGAGGCCTGTCCTCCACTTCCCTCTGCTGGGTGCTTACTGTGTGCCAAGCACTTTCCCCACCACGGGATCTGAAGTCAGCTACTTAGAGTCTGTCTACTTATCTGCAAAATGGGGATACCCCTCTGCCCTGGACTTTGTGGGGATAAAGACAGGGGAGTCACATGGAGACATGACATTCTAAGTGCTCAGTAAACAACTCCCAAAGGCCTATTTTGGTTTTATTTAAGAGACAAAGCTCTCCCACTCTCTAGGTCACTCCCCAAATGCCTGCAACAGCCAGGGTTGGGAGAGGCTGAAGCTGGGAATTGAACTGGGGTCTTCCCACACATTTGGCAGGCACATCAAGTTCTTAAACCATCCCTTGCTGCCTCTCAGGGTGTGCATTAGCAGGAAGCTAGGACTGGGACCCAGCTACTCCCATTTGGAATGGGGTGCCCTCATCCCTCCACCAAACACCCACACCTGCCTCTCTTCCCATTACTCATCAGAGGGCAGCAGGCAATGGTAGTCCACAAGGCTGAACAATCGTCCACTTGACACTGTGCTGCCATGGACAAGGCTGGACAGGAACCCAGGCCCACCTGACTCCTGCCTGTGCTCCTTGAACCTCCCCCAGCCCCCCAGAACTTTTCTTCGGCACTAGGCCTTCGGCACAGACGTGGAGGGGTTGACCAGGACAAGACGTGAAAAGGCAGGATTCCTGCTCTCAAAGTTAGACTCTAAGCCATGGGGCAGACACAGGGGAGCAAGACATGAAAGCAACAACCTCAAGGCCAGCAAGCGAGAGCTGAAATATGGCAGGGATGCCTTGGGAAGGCTTCTGGATGAGAAAGCCCCCCAGAAACTGAGAATTGGGGCTAGGTAGAGAGGAAAAGAAGAAGAAAGTCTGGAGAAGAGCTTGGACCATGGGCTGGGGGCACGGGGTGGGCGGGGCATTCAGACACCTCTTGAGAAGTGATTGGGCAGCAGGAAGCACTGAGGGCAGAGACCACCCCCCCACCCACACACACCCACTCACCTGTGGCAAGAGGTGGAGCCTCATTCAGGAAGCGCTGGCACTGGCGGCGGTATTCTCGCCATTTCTGCACCGTCTCTGAGAGGGACACAGTGGCACCCTGGGCAGAGGACAGAGACAGGATCCTATGTGTGCAGCTGGCCGCTCTCCCACACCTGCTTGGGTTTCTTTGTCTCGAGGTGGGGGCATGCACTGCCACCTCCAAGAAGAGCAGAGCCACTGCCTCCCCAGGGGTTCCCATTCTGCTCCTTCCCAGGGGACAGGTGCATGACTTGGTGTAGCAGGACGCCAGCCCATGCTGCCTGCACGGACACTTTTCGGGGCAGACGAATGTGGGATATGGCCTAGAAGGGAGAATCCCACCGGGGCGCTACAGCCTGGGCAGCCGCCTGGGGGCCTCTTGCTCCTTTCATCTTTCTAGAAAAGGAAACACAGACTGGGGCGGGGCGAGAGGGGGCGGAGGTCGGGGCATTCATCACTGGAGGTGGGGCAGGGACGAGCGGAAGCTAGGATGCCAAGTCTCCTAGACCAGCAGCAACGATGGAGTAACTGTGTCAGAGGTGGCACTGTCGGTAGAGCAGGGTCTACAGCCTCATCTCTTCTACAGCGGGCGATCATTTTACCTAGGGAAGCCGCATGACCCCCTTCCTCCAGTGCACACCCCCAATACAACACAGGGCCAACATACAACCCAGCTTCCGTCACCCCAGAAGGAGGAGTAGCAAAGGGTAAGGAAGATTCCAGAACCCTGAAGTCACACCTGTGATGGGAGGGTTGACAGGAAGCTCCATCTTCAAATCCAGGAACAGAATTCCTGTCTTATCCCACAGCCCCTCAGCCCTACAGCCCCGAAGTCCCTCAGTCCCTCAGCACCACAGCACACAGTTCCTCAGCCCTGTAGCTCCATAGCCCCTCAGCTCCTCAGCCCCTCAATCCCACAACCCCGCAGCCCCACAGCCCCTCCGCAGCCCCGCACTCCGCAGCCCCTCAGCTCCACAGCCCCTCAGTCTCACAGCCCCGCAGCCCATCAGCCTCTCAGCCTTCAGCCCCTCAGTCCCGCAGCCCCTCAGCTCCTCAGCCCCTCAATCCCACAATCCCGCAGCCCCACAGCCCCTCCGCAGCCCCGCACTCCGCAGTCTCTCAGCTCCACAGCCTCTCCGCAGCCCTGCAGCCCATCAGCCTCGCAGCCTGCAGCCCCTCAGCCCTGCAGCCCCATAGCCCCTCAGTCCCTCAGCCCCTCAGCCCCGCAGCCCTGCAGCCTTACAGCCCCGCAGCCCCTTAACTCCTTAGCCCCATGGCCTCATAGCCCCTCAGCCTCTCAACCTTGCAGCCCTTAGCCCCGCAGCCCCACAGCCCCATCTGCTGACACGCACCCCTTGGACTGGTTTTGTGCACTTCCTCCCACCTATCTTGTGCCCCTGGTTCTTTTTTATTTAGTTAGTTTTCCCTCCACAGTCTTAAAGATGATAAATATTCCCCTTCTTTATACATCATTTAAAACAGGATTTCACTTTTCAGAAGCACAAAAATACACGCCTGTCTGAGGAAATGAAAAAAAAAAATCACGGCTTTGTCAGAAGCGATCATGCTCTTGACTCTCCGTGTGTCCCCGAGCACACCACCGGGTTTGGAGGCTATCCTGCAACCAGGCAGAGTCGGGCATTAGACACCTTGCTGGCATCTGCACCAGGCTGCCTCCTCTGCCCCCAGCAACAGCCTTGGGAGGAGCCAGGCAGGCTGCAGGCGGGGCTGCCCTGAAAGATGCAGCCCACCTAAGGGCAGAGTTCAACTGCCTTTGTTCAGGACTAGAAAAAGCAGTGAAGTTCAGCAGCAGCAGCAAAGGCGGTGTGAGGTTTTAGCGTTCCCCCCGAGTGATGGCTAACCGGCAGCTGTCAGCAAAGCAGGGCCTGAGGGGTGCACCCCACCTGGTCCCTGTCCCTCTTCCTCCAGGTAAAACTCTCTTCTCTACCCCTGAAAGCCAGAGAGGGGGACTGGGAGATGCCTCCTTGAATCCTCTCCCCAGAAACAGGGTAACACCACTGGGAACTGGGGCAGAGGGTGTGCCTGGGATAGGCAATGAGCACCTGAAACCCAGCTGGTCATCTCCTCATAAGATGGGGAGGGGCTAGGAGTGGGGGCAGTACCACACAGGCAAGCAAGGCTACCCACCACCACCAGCAACCTCTAACAGATGGCAGACCCCGGCAGAGGGTGAACATGAAGCTGTCCTCAGTCTGGGGCCCCCCTGAAGACAGGACTCCCCAAGGACAGGGCTGTGTCTCCCCAACCAGGCTGGAATCTCTGAGATCGAGGCCACAGCTCCCCTCCTCTGACTAGGAACTCTGACAGGATCCTGGGCCGCAGCCATGGCTGACAAAGCCGCATTCTCTCCTCTACTGGCTCAGCCTCCCTGTATGCAGCACACAGGATTCACCTGGCATTTCTGGACCTGTGATGGTGCCAGGCTGTGGTGGACACATCCTGGGGGTGAGGGGTGGATGGAGCTCTGGCCTGACACTTTCTCCAGGAACCTGGTGGGATCTAAGCCTGCAGCACAGGTGACAGAGCTGAGAGCAGGGGGAAAAGTGCTGGGGCACGGCTGGGCTCAGAGCAGGGAGTCCCATCATTCTCGCACACTCCAGAATCAATCTAGCAGGAGGAAACTGCTCTGCTTTTCACACCCCGGGACCCAGCATCTTGCCCAGGGGTGCCATCTTCCAGCGACAATAGTAGCCCAGGGCTGGGCAAAGCTGGACAGTGACTTGGAATCCTTTCCCTGTGAGGAGGGGCAAAGTGCTGTCCTCAACCCCTCTTCATTTCATCCTCCCTGCCCCAGGCCTGCGAAGGTGGCACCCTGGGTGCTAGGTCAAGAATGGGTGGGGAAGACCCAAGGCAGGTGGTTGGGACAACAGGGGCAGTAGGGGGAATTAGAGTGTGAGGGCTTGGTAGGAGTTGAGGGGCAGGCTGATCAGTTTTAGAATCAGGATGTACCAGGCTTCATGGGCTCTCTCAGACGAGGAGGAGGATGAGCAAGTGGGGACCATGCCTGAGCAGGAGGCAGTGGGGAGGAGGGAGGAGCTCCCCAGACTGCAAAGGAGAAGGGAGCAGTGTGGTCTGTGAGAGCACTGTACAGAGCCCAAAGCCCTTGGGAACTTAAGTTCCAGCTTTGTGTGTCAGAGTGGGACTGATGGGATGCACTGGATCTTTGGGGGCCTCAGTTGTTCTCTTCTGGGCAATGGAGATATATATATATATATATCTCCAAGAGTTAGTGCCCCATTCCAGCCAGATGGTTAGGGACCATGCCATCTCTGGGATGTGCCAGTCCCTGTGCAGGTGAGGCACACAGGAGGAAAAGGGAGATGGGGGTGCCAGGGGGTAATGAGCATGCCAACACCCTGAGGAGGTGCCACCTCTCGCCTAAGCCTGGTTGCCACCTGGACAGGTCCCTCCTGCCGCTCAGTGTGAGTGCAGGCAGCAGAGTCTGCCCTCTTCCGGGAAGCGTTTGGGTTGAGGGGAAAGACGGAAGAGACCTTAGCTTCTCTGGGCCATGGAGAAGGGAAAAATTGGGAGGCCTCTCCCATGGAGTCCCCAGCTAGGTCCAGCCCTTAAGGGATCCCCATATCCAAGACCCTAACCCTTCCACCACCCCATGCCAGAGTCCAGATCATGGCCCCTCACTGTGCCAGGCCCCTGTCTCTCTGAGCCCATTCTTGCTTTCTTCAGGTCTGTGTGTACATTTTCACAGCACTGTCACATGGCTACATTATCCTACATGTTATCACACATGTCCCAAGGGTGGTACCTACACCGACATCCGGGCAGTCCCCCCACCCCATGCACAGTCACACATAGACTGCAGGTACACATGCACCTGCTCCCAATCCATATAACCCCGTTGAATGGTACACCTAGCACACACTGTGGTCCCTCACACACCTGTCACACATACAGGCACATACCGACAGGCAGGTCCCATTCACACAGCAGGCACAGATGCAATGGCACACACAGGTGTCGCTCCTGGGACTCCTATAGAGGCAGATGACCACCTGGGGAGGGATGTGGGCCCAGGCAGTCTACACCCTTCTCCCCTTGCTCTGTCTCTCTTTGGCCCTCTCTGTGCCCCCCCCCCCTCACACACACACACACACACAGGAATTTGCCCAGGGGCAGAATGAAGCTAAGGAACTCCAGTTACCCACTGCAGGGCAGTAGGGGGGGCACGATGTGGTGGTTTGATTGGTCCTGCCTCTTCCCCTCCAACTCCTATCTCTGGGTGTGTGTTCAAGACACAGCCAAGCTCAGGAAAACTTCCACGCTAACCAAAGGGCAGCCCTGGATGCACCACCACCCCCCGCCCTTCCCCAGGCGACAGAATCCCTCTCCACAGCTTCCCTGCAGCCTGGGCACACTCTTAGAGGTCCCAGAATAAAAGGGGCCATCCCTTCTCCCCCAGCCCCAATCACCTGGCAGTTAGGGTGCCGCTCTCATCCTTCCCCTAATCCTGTGTGATAGAATTTGTGAACCCTATTTACAGAGAGCACACAGAGGTTCCGAATGGTCACGTGTCTACCGGAGACCATCAGCCAAAAGCAGATCTCATAGCTGAACCTAGTTTCATCCAGTGTTCACTTTGGAGTTCGAAGCCTAGCCTGGTTCCCTCCTAGTAGCCCTGAGAGATAAGGAGCAGAGGTCTGAGTGGTTCTGCCTAACACCTGGGTCACCTTCGGCACATGTCAATTTGGTCTCCTCCGCAAGTCCTCCTACACACACACCTGTAGGGAAGCCACCTCCAGCCTCATTCAACAGGGAAGCACCTGGAGGGTGCAAGGACACAATACCTCACGCTCTGTCTTCCTCCCTGTGCTGAAATGCTGGGCCCCCTAGACACCCAAAGCCCTCTTTCTCTGAGCTTCCATCCCCACCGCAACCATAATGGGAGGAGTCACGCTAGCCTTGCTGACCTCCTAGACAGAAAACGAAACGCAAACTTGGCTGCTGTTTGTCCAAGTCTGATGCGCACGCAGGAGGTTTTGTCATCAGGATTGCTAGACTTCTGCGGTGGCTGGGGACACTGAACACTCACAACCACAGCATCCCACCAACGCTCATTCCCTTTTCTGCTCACCATCCATCACCTCTTGTCCTTCTGGGGCATCTCAGTCCCAGTAGGGCCAAGGAAAGAGAATGGGGGAACCAGAGCAAAAGGCAGGGTCAAGGAGCTCAATGCCCTTGCAGCAAAGGGATGGGGAGAGAAGACAAGCAGAGAAAAGCCTCCCTCTTCCCCTTGGCTGTCTTCCCATGTAATCTGAACCAGGTCTGCAAACTTGGCCTGCAGTAGGGAGGGACCCAGAAACCGCCCTCCAGTCCCCAGCCCCTGCAGAAGAGAGAGAAGGGCCTAGCAGGTGTGCAGTGTAGCTCCTGCCTCCCCGTTCCCCTCCCCCCAGCCCCACGAGCCCAACCACACAGGGACAACCGCAGACCTGATCGGGAAGTCTTGGAGAAGGGAGCCAAGGTACCAGGAAGGGAGTCTCTGGGGACCCAGGGATGAAGACTAGGAAGAAAGTGAGACTGGGGAAAGAAAACCAGGACTGGAAATGAGTGGGCATAGTTGCCGTGGAGAGGAGCCTCTGTCCACCCCAGGGTCCTCAGGCAGCAGGGGAATCTGCCTGTCTCCTCTAGACAATGTCCCTCACCCTTCCTTTCACTAATTCTGTGGCAGATTTCCCATTCCGCACAAGCTCCAGTTCTGTAGGTCTGGGAGTAGGAGGGAAAGGTGACAGGGAGAGACCATTCCAAGGGGCATGGGACAGGCCACTCCAGTCTGTACCTCCTCTCTGCTCAGTATGTCCCAGCATCTTTGGACATCTGCCCTCTCCAAAAGCAGCTGACCACAATCCTCTTTCCACCCCCCCAAGCCCGGCATCTGGAGCAGGACTGGCAGGGTTAGCAGCTGCAGCAACCACCACCACCGGGTGGCAGGTCTGGAGCCCAGGAAGCCAGGGTGTTCCTATGTCCCAGCAGGAGTTCTGGCATATGTTGTCCTTTGGGAGTCCGGGTGGGAAGGAGGGTAGTAGTAGGTTCAGGTTGTGGTGGGAACCCAGATGCTTCCTCCCCCAACACCCACCAGCAGCGGGCCTCCTGCATGTTTGCCGCAGGGGCTGGGGGCGGAAGCGGGTGGGGATTCAAGTTCCATCTGGGAGGTCACAGGGAAGGACATCAAACTGCCACCGCAGGGCCCTCGGGGCTATGAGTCAAACGCAGTGCTGATGCTGGTGGTGAGGATGCTACTGAGGGGGGAGAGGAGCCGGGTCTCCCTGCACAGCCGGGCAGCGGCCCTGGGTTCTGACCCAGCTGGCGAGGACGGGAGGGGTCCCGCGGGACAGGGGTCTGACATCTGCGGGGCCAGGATGGAGACTCGGCCCGGGGCCATGTCAGAGCCGCAGGCGCGGCTCAGGAGGCGCAGGAGTTGGGAAAGTGGTTTGGGGAGGACGGAGATGCGGCGCTGAAGTCTGCGCAGGGCGGCGGAGAGCAGCAGCTGGTGCCTTAGCGGAGCAGCCCTGGTTCGAGGGAGTCCTCGCCGTTCAAGTCCCCACCTCGACCACCCTGCTTCCCAAGTCTCTATTCGCCTCCCAGGCTCTCCCTTGGCTGCGCCTGCAGTCCCGGAGTTTCGCTCAAGTCCGGGCGGTCGCAGCCAGGACACTGCGCCTGCAGCCTGCAGCACCCCCTCCCCGCTGCCACAGGGGTCCCCGGGTCTCACCTGGGGGCGGGGGCCGGCCCTGCCCACGGCCCCGAGCAGCAGGAGCGCAAGGCGCAGGGGGTTGGGGGCGCCGGCCATGGCGGGGCGCTCAGGACTGGGCCATCGCTGCCACCTGCGGAACCGCGCGCGGCGACTGAGCCCGGGCGGGCGGCGGGGGAGGAGCCGGCGTGGGGCCGCCCTGCCCGCGGGAACCCGGGAAAGGAGGTGGGGGAGGGCGGGCAAGATCCCCGATCTCCTGCCCCGGCCGGCTTGGGGCGCTGAATCAGCCGCGCTGTGCCTCTGGGCAAGTCCTGGGTGGGGAGGTACCGGGCTCTGCGCTCCGGGCGAGCGTCCCTCGGGCTTCTGAAGCTCGGGAGTACGACCACCAGCTCCGAGCGCTCGCTGCGCACTCCGCCGGCGCCAAGCTGGTCCTGCTTCCCACCCTCAAGCCCTCCTCGTTGGCGCTCCAGACTAAGCCAAGCCAAGTCAAGCCACTCCTAGCCTGCTCAGGATGTCCCAAAGGAAACTGAAACCCAGAGCCGATGGGACTTGTCCAAGGTCATGGCGTTTCCCGAGCCCTGTGAGCAAGCAGGTGCACCCAGCAGGGTGACTGGCATCCCATGTCCATGCCCTCCGTTCCAGGCTCTGTCTGAAGGCTGATCCGGGACAGCGAAGGTTGGCAGATGGGTTAACAGTGAGTTCCGATGGGTGGGGGAGGTCCAAGGATTCCCTCCAGCTGGGAACTTTGGGAAAATATAGGACAGGGAAAGTTGAAGTGGGGATCTGCCTCACTCCAGGCTTCCCATACAGCCCCAGTCTCCTTCCAGCTCTTACAACCCCCAGTGCAGGAGTGGTGACAGCACTGTGTGCCCTCCCAGGGCTATTCCCCCAGGAGTCTCCTGGGTTTTGTGGGGCATAGTTTTCTCTCACAGCCCTAAAGCCAGGCTCCCTTGCTGTAGCCAGTGCTGAGGAAGGGAAGGTTAAGAGGGCTTGAATTGGGCATGGGAAGATAGGCTCTCCCCACCCAAGAAACTCAGTGCCACTGTTCTGGTGGTGCCTAGCCCTGGACATGCCATTGGGGAATGTCTGGATCACCTCCCAGAAGGACAAGGGATTGCAGCAGTACGGGGAGGAGTCCCAGGCTCCCACTCCAACCCCCACCCCAGAGGCATTTGTTTCCTGCTCACTATTCTGCTGTGTGTCACTAGGACTAGATTGTAAAGGAGTGACAGAAAACGCCAAGGGCTGTCCCAGGCAGGGCAAAACCCAGGTCCAGTCTAGCTTCCACTGTCCTCCAGACCAAGGCTTCCACCTCATGTTCCTAAGTGGCTGCTCCAGCTCCAGCCATGACAGTCACATTTCAGCCAGCAGCACAGAAGAAAGCAAAGATGGGTGCATCTCCATCCCAAAGGGTGACCCTTGGAAGAAACAGCTGTCCATTCTACATTTGTTGATCAGAGCTTTACCACATAGGCACTCCTAGCTGCAAGGGAGGCAGGGAAACCTTATGTCAGAGAGGAATGGGCACAGTTACATATGGGGACTACGAATGTGCTCCCAGAGGACCACCACCCAAGCATATAGATGGCAGAAAACAACTTGAAGGCTCTGCCATATAAGGGTGGAGGTGAACAAAGCAGAGAGGAAGAGCAGGTAGATGTGAACTAGAGCCTTGGCCGAAGATGTGCCAGTGTCAAATTCTGTGCATTTAATCAGCATCAGTTGAACACACCTGCCATGCATGAGCCAGTGAGCTAAATCCTGGGGATATGACAGTGATACCATCTCCCCCTCTCCTCAGAGAGATTCTATCCCAGTGCAGGAGGAGACATTATAGAAAAAATGTGTTTATGTTGCGGTTATGATAAGCACGGTTGGGAGAAGATGCTCTGGAGTTCCCCCTTCAGCATTTAAATGGCTTCCTCCCTGTCAGGGCTGGTGGGGGGAGCTGGGCTTGGGGGAGCTTCATCTGACTGGAAGGGACTTCCTTGTGCCCAGCCAATGTGGGGCAGGCACTCCTAGGAGCAGCCGTTACCCACAGAGGGAACAGGAGATGGGTAAATACCCCAGCCCTGGCAACCCTTAGATCAGACTGCTTGCATGTGGATCCAGGCTCCCAGAGAGCCCCAGCTTCACACAACACCTCCCACCTTGCCCCACCACTGTATCATCAGCCACCCAGCATTGGCTCCTTTGGAGCCTGTCTCATTTTCCAGCAGAGGGGGCTAGTTCCTGGAGTCACCTCTCAAATGAAAGGAAGAACCATTTGTGCCTCAATCCTCATCTCAGGATCGGCTTCTGGAGAGTCCAGCTGGAGATAGTGGGTAGGGGAGGAAACCTAGGGACTGGGGGCCCATCTCCTTCTTTTCTTTCTCTCCCTTTTTGTTTTTAAAGGTGCTTTTACTTGAAAACCAGAGTAACAGGGGAGAGGGAGATTTTTCATTAGCTGGTTCACTCCCCAGATGGCCACAACAGCTAGTTCTGAGCCTAAGTGAAGCCAGGCGTTTTCTTCAGGTCTCCTGCACAGATGGCAGGGGCCTGACTTGAGTCATTCTGTGTTGCTTCTCAAAGCACATTAGCAGGGAGTTGAACCAAAAGGGCAGCAGCCTAAACTCCAATCAACACTGTGTTAAAGAATGCTGGCATTGCAAGTGGTAGCTTAACATGCTGGGCCATAATACCAGCCCCCCCCCCCCGCCCCAGTCTCTCCTTTTTAATATCCAGGGGCCTAAGAGCTTTTGAGTTTATTGTTGTCCCACCCTGCTTTTACTAAAGATTTATTTATTTGAAAGGCAGAGTGACACATATCCACAGAGTGGAGCCAGGAGAATCTTTCATCCATTAGTTTACCTCGCAAATGGCCATAGCCTGGTCTGCGCCAGGCTGTAGCCAGGAGCCAAGAACTCCATCCAGGTTTCCCACATGGGTGCAGAGGGCGCAAGTACCTGGGTCATCTTCCATTGCTTTTCCAGGCATATTAACATGGAGCTGGATGGGAAGCACAGCAGCTGGAACTTGAACTAGCACTATAGGATGCTATAGTTGCAAGCCACAGCTTAGCCCACCACCATGATGCCAGCTCCCTGGCTAACTAATACCTTCCCACTACCGCATGGCTCCAAGAGGGCCAGGATGCTGATGCCCTGTCCCAGGTCTGTACCTAATTAGCAACTTTCCTGGTTCTGTGTCCCCTCAACAACCCAGGCAGCCGGCATCAGCACATACATCAGCCACAGAAGACCTGTTCTCTCCTAGCTAGGACACCCTTCATATCCTCCCTTCCCAATCCTCTGGAGCCTGTGGCCTCTGTGTTTACTACCCCAGGGTCACTCTGGAACTGCGAAGGCCCCACATGCTATGAAACAAAC
The DNA here is from genome assembly GCF_030435755.1 of Ochotona princeps. Classification (NCBI taxonomy): domain Eukaryota; kingdom Metazoa; phylum Chordata; class Mammalia; order Lagomorpha; family Ochotonidae; genus Ochotona; species Ochotona princeps. The sequence goes on from NC_080832.1 coordinate 108,747,397, forward strand.
TCTTTCCCAGATTCTGAGATCCTAGCAAGCAGGAGCCCCATTTACTTATCTCCATTCCCACAGCCCCCCTGGCTGGTGCTTGGTGCATACATACACAACACACCGGAACATTGACTACCACTCTCCCTGTCCTTTTATTGCTTTTCTCTCTCGGTGAGTACCTCCAGGGATAGGTCATTTCCTGGTATGGTAGCTCTCAATACCCTGGCACACTAATTAAGTGCTCAATAAATATTTGCTGGGGGCCAGCATTGCAGCACAGCAAGTAAAGCTGTGGTCTGTGATGCTGGCATCGCATATGAGTGCCGGTTTGAGTTCTGGCTGCTCTGCTTCTGATCCAGGTCCCTGTTAATGCCTGGTATAGGAATACAGGAGGGCCTAATTGCCTGTGCCCGTGTATCCAGCAGGGAGACTGGGATAAGCTCCTGGTCTTGGCTTCAGTCTGGTCCAGCCATAACCATTATAGTCATTCGGGATATGAATTAATAGGTGGAAGATCTCTCTTTCTCTCTCTACCTCTCTTTTTCTCTCTTTTACATTCCCTCTCTCTAAATGCACCTTTCAAATAAATTAAATAAATTATTTTTGAAGTATTTGCTGCAAATGAAATGTATAAGTGCCAATGTCCTATGATATACCTGACACATAGTCGGTGCTCAGAAACTGAAGCAGCAGGTGTTTTGTGCAGAGATTAACACGCAGCACAGAACACCTAAATCCAATACCCAAGTACTTGGGTTAGACTCTCAGCTCTGCTTCCAAACCAGCTTCTTTCTAATGTGTCCCCTGAGAGGCAGCAGGTGATGCCTCAAGTACGTAGTCCCTGCCACCCCCGTCGGACAGTTAGACTGAGTTCTGGACTCCTGGCTGATTCAGTCTGGCTGTTGGCATTTACAGAGTGAACAAGTAGATGCAAAATCTATGTGTGTATGTGTGTGTGTGTGTGTGTGTGTGTGTGTGTGTGTATCTCAAATAAATAAACATTTTGAAATGAAGACTCCCAAAAAAGAACCTCACTAATTCACTCCTCACTCCTCCTCTTCATGGATGCTCTCATGCTTCTAAGTTAACTCTAAAAAAGAAAGAAGCTGAAGGATGGGCTGGAAGGATGGATAAATGTATGGAGTGGGATATCAGTCTCCTCCATTTCCCTGGCTTGGGTCTCAGACCACAGTCTGGGTGGTTGGAACTCCATGTGCTAAATAGGCAAGCATTAGCCACAAATGTGGAGACACCAGCCAGGACTCAATGAGCTTCCACACTAGCCTTGCTGAGCACTGGCTGGGTGCTGACCTTGGCATTTACAGGGCGAAGGTCCTTATGGCTGTCTTAGGGCTGGAGAGATGGAGTCTTGGGGATGACAAGACCATAGGTGGCAAGAGGAAGCCTGGCATCCAGGCTCTCCCCAGAACAGCTGTGGATGTTACTAACAGGTAGCCACACCTGCCTTGGGGCTACCTCCATTGCAGTATCTGCCGCCACAGCAGCCCTCAGCAGGGGTCCTGCTCCCCAGCCTCACACCCAGGGCTTCTCTGGTGGCCCTCTCCTAGGCACGGCATGTGTGTCATCTCATTTGATGGTCATCCTCACCTTGGCTCATGCCAGCTGCAGTCAGAAGATCTGCCACTGGGAGAAGTCAGCAGGGCCGCAATGGGCCCTGGGATCCGTCTTTCCACCTTCTGCCAGGAACACCTCCATGCCAAAGGCTCCTGGGGACGAAGGACTGTGTCAGGGGAGGGGCAGGTATGGGTTTCACCTTGGCCTCCTGCTGCTCTTCCCAGGCCCCACCCTGGTGCCCAGCCCCAAGCTTCCAGGGTTTGTGCAGTGGGGTCAGCTTTATTCTAACTATACAAATAAGGATGTTGAACTGCAGAAACGTTAAGTAGCTTGTTCAAGTTGGCTTTGACTAGCCAAGGAGGCTGGAAGAAACTCCACCTAGATCAGAACCCCACTTATAACACTCCACGACCCACACTCAGCACCAGCACTTGCTCAGGACCTGGCATGAAGCTGTCCTCTGCCATGGCAGCATTCTTGGCAAGCACCGTTATTTCCCATGCCCTCTACCAGCACAGCACGCCCACGGCACCAGGTCTTAGCAAGGTGGCAGGTACAGCTGCTGCTGTGCAGGATCCTGGCGTCATGGGCCCTTCTAGGTCCAGAGCCTGTGGATCTAGGGTCCAAAGAAGGCTGCCAGGGGCTCAGCATGGTATAGCCTAGCAGCTAAAGTCCTCACCTTGCACATCCTGGATCCCATATGACACTGGTTCTAATCCCAGTGGCCCCATTCCCATCCAGCTCCGTTTGTGGCCTGGGAATGCAGTGAGGACAGCCCAAAGCCTTGGGATCCTGCACCCGTGTGGGAGACCTGGAAGAGGCTCCGGGCTCCTGGCTTCAGATCAGCTCAGGTCCAGCCGCTGAGTCCTTTGGGGAGTGAATCAATGGACAGAAGATCTTCTTTGTCTCTCATCCTCTCTGTATATCTGACTTTCCAATAAAAAAAAAAGATTTTTTTTTTTTTAAAAAAAGAAGGCTGCTGGGATGAGGGGACCTCCCCTGCAGCAGGGAGCCGCTCTCGCTGACTCCCCATTCACCGTTCCAGAAAAGTGCACCAGGGGCTGGGTCCCATCCAGCTCTGGGCAGTCAGCTGGGGAGGATTTACAGCCTCTGGAGCCACAGCGATTATTGCTCTCCTGGGTGGATGCGGCATGCTGAATTTTCCAAGTGTCACCACATCTTTTTCATAACTGATGGTTCCAAGGGGAGAGGAGTCAGCAGGGTCATGCCCACCATGCAGAAAGGCAGCCAAATCCCTCCAATGGGCTTGAGATCACTTAGGAAAGTGCTGGCACGCATCAAAAAAGGGAAAGCATGGTGAGAAAAGTGACTTCTCTCTTCTCCACGTGGGGACCATCATCAGAGACATCTTGGGTTCTGTCATTCTTGGCTAGCATTAGTGTCAGGAGTGGGGTGGAGATGAGAGAAACCTGAGGACCCCAGGAGGGGGCAGTTTGGGGCATGGGACTTGGCAAGACTCAGAGAACCAGAAAGTTCCCCATGGCGAGGATGGTGGCACCATGCTAAGAGCCACCAGTTGGCTTCTCTCTGCAAAGCTTGTGTAGCAGCACTGGCTGGCTGGCTGGCTGGGCCCCACCCAGTTCTGGACACCCCGAGTATTCCAGTGTTTCAGGACAGTAATGGCAAAGGGTGGCACCCTGGGAGGCTGAACCACAAGTGCGCTGCCTCACAGTTCTGCCATTCTGAAATCAAGGTCATGGGCAGGTGGGTGCCTCTTGGAGCAGTTGGAGACAACCTCTTCCTTGGCTCTTCCCAATCTGTTTTTCCTTATTTTTTTTAAAAATAAGATTCATATATTTGAAAGGCAGAATTACAGAGAGGCAGAGGAGAGAGGGGGAAAGAGAATCTTCCATCTTTTGGTTCATTCCCTACATACCTAAAATGAGTCCAGTCTCTCAAGTGGATGACAGGAGTCCAAACACTTGGACCGTCTTTCCAGGAATGTTAGCAGGGAGCTGGACTAGAAATGGAGCCGCCGGGACTCAAACAGTTGCTCAAATGGGATGTTGGCTCCCCAGGCACTGGTTTAACACACCGTGCAACTACATTGCCCTACATTGACCCTTCTGGTTTTTGGTAGCCTCAGATGTGCTTTGTTGTGTTCAAGTCGTATGTGCCATCCTCCCTATTTCATTCATTTGTTTGTTTGGCCTCTGTCTGTGTTTCTGCCTCTGGACATTTCTTCAAGCAACAAGCCAGTTGTCCCAGGTTATGATCTACCCACCTCAGTGCTGTCACTTCACCTTGATTCCAGACCAGCTCCCATTGTGATGGCAATTTGGATTTCCAGCTATCTTTTGATTGGGACACAATTCAACCACAAACACTGAAACCACCAGGTTTATGTAGCCGATGGGAAGAGCTGGGGGCCACTTCCAGGCTTGGGTCATGACACCTGCTACATAATTGGCCACTATGTTGAATGTGGATGATTAGGGGACAGGGAACCACAGATGCATGGCACCTGGGTCTCTACTGACCTGGGCCAGCTACTGACCTGCGTTGGATTGTGGCATGCCTGGCTATGGAGATATGTGGGCTGCTTGTCCCAGCAGTCTGCATACCCTGATGGTCATAGTGAGTGTATGTCCTTTCGGGAGCACCTAAGGAGAGGTTGGGAGAATCTCCTGTCTACAGTATTCATGGGGTGTCTGGGCCCCATTCTAGGCTCTCCTGTGTCCATGAGTCACTGGCCTAATGAATCTGACTCACAGGGGCTGGGGTTCCCCTGGTAGGAAGTTAGGAGCTGGCTCCTGCCTTGTCCACCTGGCTGTTGTATTGCTCACCCACCTGCTTGAAGGGGGTGGGGGTCTGGGGAGTGGACAGAGTCCACCTTGCCAGGCCACAGGATGAGAACCCCTGGGGAAGGGAGCTCACTCTGTGGACAGCTCTCTCATGCCAGGCATCACAGGGTAAGTGAGTGTCCCAGCCTCTCAGCACCTCTGTTGGGCCTGAGAAGTCCACTGTGACTGGAAGAGAACTGAAAGCAGCGTCACTAGGAGTGGAATCTCCCCACAACCACGCTGCCCCGCCCTCCTTAGAAACGCTGCTAGCATCCTTCTCTCATCCTAGCACCCCTCAGTCTGGCTGGGCCCTAGAATGTTCTCTAATAGCCCTGGAGTCTGGGCTGAGAAAGCTGCCCCTGGCTTTGGGGAGCCAGGACCACCTACAGGGCTGAGTAAAGGCCACTTGCACAGCTTGCCCTGGGTGCTCCCCAGGCAAGGAAAGGGTGTTTGGGGGGCAGCCAGGCCAGAAAGGCCTATGGGGGGGGGGGGAGGGAGGGAAGCCGAGAGTCGCCCTCTACTGTTGTGTGTCTGACCTCTTGCCCTGGCTGCAAGTGGATCCAGGCTTTGCCCAGCAGGTGCCATTTTCCCAGGACCCATCCCCCTCCCTTGGCTCTCTGGCCAAGCAAGCTCAAGGTTCACTTCCTCCCCTGTCTGAAAACCCTCCCCTCCATGTACTCAAGTGATGCTCTGGTTTCCGGCTCATTTGCCAAACCAGACAGCAAACAAAGCTGATGAACCTGCCCAGCACCTCATGGTTCAGGTGCCTAGGTCCTGCACGTCCAGGAGCTCCCAGGAGGTGCTGCCAGGGAAGTGAACACTCAGAATTAATTTCACACATGGCAGTTTTGTGATATGAAAGGGAACAAACACTTGACATAAAACAGCAAAAGCAGCTGCGGGTGCCTGTGCTGCAGCAGGGGCTGGAGGACTTAGGGGTCCTGGGCTGGGAAGCTGAGGGGTCCCTAGCACCAAGCCAGCTTGTTTGGTCAAGAACATGATGACCCCTCTTCTTTCTCAGACTCCTTCTCAGAGGTGACCCTCATGGGTAAGGCTCACACAGAAGCCACCTGCTGGCTTCCTGGACCAGATTCAGGGTGCTTGTCACCAATGAAGACTACAGCAGCTGTTAGTCTGGGTGTCACACGATGTACCATCTGTCATGTGCTGTGCCACTGTGGCTGGGCCCCTGGGGACAGGGTCCCCAAGCCCCACATGGTGGCCTTCATGGTGACCTGGCGCAATAGTCCTGTGCTAAACAGGCTTTTGCCAGTCCCCCCGGCAGTGTCTCAGCTCCTCTCTGCAAGAAGATTCTGCTGATGGCAGGTCTTAGAGACTGCCTTGCCTCTGTCAGCTTGGCCAAGGTGCCCCTTCATCTCACAAGAGCCACCACAGCCCTGTTCTCTGACTTTTGTCCTGGCTCTTTCTGTGCAGAGCTGCCATTCCTTGCCACGAGGGGGCTTCTGGAATTCACAGAAAATGTGCCTCATGAACAGCTACGCCTGATTTCAAACTGCTTTTTGCTTTTGATCAAGACACTTACTCCCGAAGTCCATTTCTCCACCATGAACTTTTTGGAGTTCCCTTCTGCACTATGTGCCTGAAGGCCAAGTCCCTGCTTTGGTGGCCCCTGCACCTCCCTGGACAGTTGGCACAGAGCTTGCTTTGTGCAATTGGCACGTGGCACCCTCGTCTTCCACCATGATCCACTGCAAAGGCCCTTGAGGGGTGATGGATGCTTTGGGGTCTGGAGACACAAGATGAGTGGAGGCCGGGCTCCGGGGATCAGGTCCATAAACATCTCCTGACAGAAAAGCCCAACTTTGAAGCTTAGCAATTTCAGATTATATTTGCATTGGACACTCTTCATGTAGCAAAACTTTAAGATTTAATGTCCTTGTGAACAGATGTGGAAGGGAAAATCAATCCCTCATAGGATTGGCTTATTTTTTTTTTATCACAGCACTAAATATTATGTACCAAGTGACAAATTAATACATAAATTGACCCTGAGGCGTACACACAATTGGGATGGATGGGGAGTGCGGAGTGAGCAGTGGCCTGAGCAGGACAGATGCCAGCATGTTCATTGGCTCAGATGAGAGGGAAATCTCTTGCTCGCTTCCCAGGACCACGTGGCAAGGAAACTGGTGTCCTGTTGCCTCTGGCACCTAAAGCCTTCCAGGAGATGTCATGAGGTACCCTTCCCCTGCCACACTCCCCTCCCGCTCCCTTCCCCAATCCGGCAGCAGGCAAGGGCCACCTGTTCTTCCGTGGCATGGCTCCTAGAGTAAAAGTCACATACGCACGTGTGTGGTGCCAGGAGGAACCTTAAGGCACAGCATACACAGGTGACGTGAGAGACAAGGGCAAAACTTGCCCATCCAAGCCCTGGGCTGGCTGTCCCACAGCTCTGGTTTCTGTGGGCAGAGGAGGGACCCAAGGGCAGTGTGGAGCTGGGACTCAGCGGGGACTGCTGCAGAGCCTGCGTTGAGAGAACAGAAGGAGCAAATCTAAACTTGCACAAAAATTTCAGACCTGGTGGGGGCAGGGAGGAGAATGAGAGGGGATGACAGCCAGCAGACAAAGCTCTTGCTGTGGTCTCAGGTGCCCCTCTCCAATCCCAAACAACTCAGGGACAGGGTGGGAGGTGGGGCTGGGAGGAGAGGGAAGGAGAGAGGAAGGAGGAGAGAATAGAGCATTTTCTATTCCCCTGGCAACCCCACTCTCTGGTTCTTATCAGGATGGGACACCGGATGTCCATTAGGGGCACAATAGAAAAGGAACAATGGAAAGAAGAGGCTTCGGATAGGCAGGATGGAATCCAGGGATCCTGTTGTAACAGACAGGGTACTTGTCCCCCAACGCAGGTGCAAGTCCCTGATCCTGGGTCTGAGGAGGCTGGGCTTGCAGCGACAGAAATGCCCCTGAATTCATCAGCAGCCCCCTGCCTTTCCCAGCAGCCAGGCCGTCACATAGGCTCCAGGAAATGAGAGGCTCAAGCCCTGAGTCGCTGCCACCAGGTCAAATGGGGACTTTGCCTGGAAAAGAAGAGGAGGTGCTTTAAATTAATCAGTTACATCCTGAGTGACAAGGGGGTTGGACATGTGTGTCAGGCAGCAGCGGAAGGAGGAGGGAGGAATTTCTATGCTGGCTTGATCCAGGACACCTGTTCAAAGTGTTTATAAAGGAACAATTGTAACAGCATCCTTCTGCCACAACCAACCCTGTTCTTGGCTCCTGCTGAGCGGTTGTATACTTCTCCCATCCACCAAAGCTCCCCCCATCCAACACAGCTCCCGCTTGAGGAAATCGCTGCGGATTCAGGGAGAACTGAGAATGGTTTCTTTGCTTATGTGTTTATGCACACACAGTATGGGAATCTGGATGGACCAGGCGTTTCAGAAGACAGTGTGCCTTACATCCTCCCCCCCAAATCAAGGCTAGATGCCGGAAGATCCAGAAGCCAGAGCTGCTGAGCTGTGGCCCACATGCTCAGGTACAAAAATGATCTTCCTACACTCTGTGCTTCAGAAAGTCTGGGTTGGGATTTATGGCTCTGAGAAAAAAACATCCATTAAGCACAGATTTCAGTTGTGTTTTGAGGTCTTTCCAAAATCTAGTCTGTGGGGGGCTCCCTCTGGGGACATTTCCCCTTCTGCCTGAGTGCCCAGGTGGGACAGAAATCACCTATCCCAGTTCCTAACAGAAACCACAGGTCTCTTCTCTCCGCCCTCACCCACCACCCCCTCCAGACGTTCTGGAAAGCTCCTTGCCTCTTCGGGATCTGGCATCTGTGCGCAGATGTCAGAAATGCTCTTGATTAAGTCGTTAAGTGCTCCAAGGGGAGCAGGAAGAGGAAGCAAGAGAAGCCTTGCTCCCTCCTGATTGGTTTTGAAATCAAAGGTGGTGGGAGGGGGAGGGAGGTAGAGGAGGCGGAGGTCGGGGCACAGTGGAGGGGGACGGGAGAGCCCACATGGCCTCAGGTCCTGGTTGTCCTCCTGTTGGCTGTGGTTGGTGTCCAACTGCCTGGTCCCCAGCAGCCAGTTTGCAGGGGACAGTGCCCTCCATTGCCCGTTAGCACTGTCCTTACCCAGAAAGCCTGGGTCCAAGAGCTTTCCTCTTAGACCTGGCTCAGAGGGCCCCACTGAAGACAGGGCAAGATGGGCGGGGCAAGGTGTTCGGTATTGTTAATGGGTAAACGAATTTTTAAATAAGATATAGAAATGGCACACAGCCAGTGCCCCTGTAGCCCAGGATATCCCGGGGTCCTAACTAGCCCCAGAGTGTGGCTGGGGGCAGCTTTTGTGCATCTGTATCTTTCTAGCTTTTCTAATTATTATAATTAGTAAGGTTTCAAGAAACCTATATTTTAAAAAACCCGTAATGTTGGAGATTCTGTTAGATTCCTAGAAAGAAGTCACAGAGGCCCCTTAACCTTCACCAGCTTTCTGGCTTTTTAAATGCAAAGAACCTCAGTGTTCCTTGGCTTAATTTTCACCGAGGCTGACAAATAATTTTTCCACACATTTTTTTCAAACTATTTGCTGAATTGTGCTCTTTAAGATGAGCATTTTCATTATGCCTTTTGCAGGTGTACAAGAAGCAGCCTGGCAGGGGGTGTGTGTCCCAGGCTTCTATCAGGGTTTTCCCACCTGGAGTTTAGGGCTCAGTTCCTCAGCCCCTCCCGGTTTGCACACAACGCACCTGCTAGTAGAGGACGCTCAAGAACATCCAGGAACAGCACAGAGAAATGACCCCGAGTTCCTTAAAACCCCTATGTGGGGCACACAGGACCCTATACTAGCTAATCTTGGCCTTATAATCTTTTTCCTATGCATCCCTTTCTTTTCTTGCAGACGACAGAAAGTACTCAAATCTACAAGTCACAGATAACACTATTTCCCATGCAGAGTTTTGAATTTAGGGTTCATGCCATTGGATTCTTTTTATTCGTTTTTAAGATTTATGTATTTGAAAGGCAGAGTGGGGTGCAGAGAGGGAGACAGAGACCAAAAAATCATCCATCCTCCGGTTCACTCCCCAGATGCCTGCGATAACCAAGACTGGGCCAGGCTGAAGCTGGGAGCCTGAAACTCCATCCTAGTCTCACACAGGTACCTAGGCCATCGTTTACTGCTTTGCCAGGTGCAGGGAGCTGGGTGAGAGGCAGAGCAGCTGGGACTTGAACTGGTGCTCTAAGATGGGCTGTTGGCAGTGCCAGCAGCAGCTTAACCCAGTGCATCACGACACTGGCTCCGGAATCTGATATTTTTAAAAAGGTCAAGTACCGTCTTGCCAGGTACAGCAGAACACAGCCCAGCTGAACACAGCCAGGAGCCATTCAGCCTGGGTCCCTGTCTCAGCTCTGTAACTTGCCGGCTGTCAGCATGTGAGCATGTTATTTAGTATCCTTGTGCCTTGGGGCATCCCACTGTGTACAATGGAGATGGTGATGGCAGCCCTGGTGTCACTTACAGCATGGACCGGTGTTCTTTAGCACGGACCTCCTGGGGAACAACTGTAGGCATGCAGATCTTTGAGTCTCTCCAGAGACCCTGGCCTGCCATTTCTCTAGTTTCTATCTTAGTAAAATGAGCGGTGAGGTGTTAGGAGCTACGTCTTCTGAAAGGGACTGGCCTTACGAGTGACACATGAACAAGCCAATTGGCTATAGGAAAAGCTCTGTTCCTAAATGGTAATAACAGAAGACACTTCAAATAGACACACCCCAGGCTATACACTGTTGCACTTTTCTGATGATTCTTTGAGTCTATGCAATTTTCTAAATCCCCAAATTTTACCTCTGCCACCATCTTTTGAATGATCCATGTTACCCCCATTCCCTTTGTCAGTCTCTACTGGTCCAGTCCTTGCTGCAGCTAGCCAGCTGGGGAGGGCTTCCATGTTCCCGGTGTGCCTTCTGGGGACAGGAGACTCTAGCTGTTCTGTCTGGCCTCTGTCTCTGGATGCTCCATGCAGACGCTCATCTTTCTACTCTTCTTTCCCTGAGCTGTTCCTTGCCCATCTTATGCCTTGACAGTGTCTATGGCAAGTTCAAGGTTCAATTGAAATGGTACTTTTGAACTTTAAATGCTTTGAACTTCAAACTTTGCCTGTGAACTTCACAATGTGACCTATAACACACTGAACCTCCAGTGACAGAAGAGTCTCTCCTGACCCACCTGAGGTTTCTGAAAAAGCACAGTGGCTTGTTCATGCATCACACGCAAGGTCAGTCCCTTTTAGAGGACCTAGCTCCCAACACTTCCGCAACTTATTCCTTGCCCAGTTTGCTAAGATGGCAAAGAGAAGACATGGCCTGCTTTCAAGGAAGGGAAACGTGACTTTGCCGCATGCCTAGCTTAACCACCCTGTCCTCAGGCCTTCGCTCTTTTATACTCACCAGGTCTCTTCCACTCAAGTGTGGTAAATGAGGTAATTAGTGGAAAGAGCAACAATTTTGCAGAGAAAATGGTGACGTATTTGTGGAAGTTCAATGGCTCAAAATGTCTCAGGAAACCACTTACGTACAGGGTCCAGAGAAAGGAAGCAGAACTGGGCCCCAGCCAGCTCTCAGCAGACCCAGGCAAAGCTGAGAAGGAACGGCTGTCAAGTAGAGTGTTTCGAGGCATGGTCCAGGTCCCTGGCTGGGCTTCAGGTGCCCATCTAGACCAAGTCATCAGTCACAGCAGTGTTCCCGCGAGATGGGACTCATGCGGCTTGAACAGTCTCATCAATGATCAGCTTTCACATTCACAGCTTTTCACTGTTTCCCCCAGTTGTCCAGCAGACATTCAAGTCATCAGAAAGCATTAGGCCTCCCTGTCGCCCTCCAAAGTCTCACAGGGATAGTCAGAGGTTCAGACTGTGCGTTTGCCTTTAGTTGTTTGAGCACATGAACGGGAATGTGGAGAAAAGGTATGTGTTTTATATGGGAACCTGCAGGTTGCTTTGCTATAATCACCAGGAGGCTTCACTTCCCCTGTCCCCACCCAGACTGGCAGGTGCATCCAAATTCTAGGTCAGTTCAGGAGGGCATTCTGTCCAGAGAAGGCCAGCTTTGTGTCAGCGTGAGTGCTGGCAGTGAAAAGTGTCAAAACACTTGGGCTGGGGACTAAGCTGCTTTATGCTTTTCCCTCCTCTCCTCACCCCTCCCCCTTCTCTCCTCTTCTTTCCCCTCCTCCCCCTCTTCCCTTCTTTTTTCTTTTCTTAAGATTTATTTACTTGAAAGAGTTACAGAGAGAGACTTAGAGAGAGAGAGAGAGAGAGAGAGAGAAATCTTACACCTGCTAGTTCACTCCCCAAACAGCCACGATGGCCAGAGCTGGGCCAATCCGAAGCCAGGAGTCAGGGGCTTTTTCTGGGTCTCCCATATGGCACAGGGGCCCAAGGAGCTCAGTAATCATCTGCTGCTTTCCCAGGCCATCAGCAGGAAGCTGGACAGGAAGTGGAACAGCTGAGATGCAAATTTTGTCGGACTAGGTTGCTATGCCAGTGTGTCAGCCCCTGCTTCATGCTTAAAATTGCCTTTATTTCTCACAAGTTCAATGACTTTGACACTGAGTCATCATCAGGAGTATCCCAGAGGCCGCTGTTAGACTCTGCATTTCATAACACGTTTTCTACCATTTTAAAGTGTGACAAGCCTCCTCCAGGGTTTTCCTGGGACACCTCACGTGGGTTATCCCCTGGCTACCTTGCCTTGTTTGTGGGAGGATGAGCGAGCAGCAAGGCAACTTGAAGTGCTGTCCTCCTACAGGACATGCAGAGGGATGGTGAGTGCAGCTGGGGGTGGGGCGGGCCAAAGAATTGTAAATGAGAAGAGGAGAGACACTTTGTCACTCTCTTGATGCTCCAGGAGCTTTCAATGCAGGACCCCATCTGTTTTGTTAAATTGACAATTTCCTTCAGCAGGAAATCAAGGTTCATACTGAATTTCAACTAGCTATAGGGTGAGGAATAGCTTCACTTTGGAAAGACTTGGCTTTCTCAGACATTCAGCATGGAACCTAATTTCATTTGATGGAGTTTGTTTTTCCTTCTCCATTTGCTGCCTAGAAATGTGCTTTGGTCTCTCCTGCAGAACTGGGTCTGGGAAGGAGAGCTGGAGACTCCAGGATCCTAGGGCCTCAAAACCACTGAGAAAAAAAATCATAATAAAACAATATCAAGTAAACTCAAGTGGTAAGCACAGCCTTCCCAGTACGTTTTTGGTCCCAAACATTCCGGACCCTTTAAGTTAACTATGGAATGGTATAGCGCCAGTGTGAGGCCACCCAACTGCAAAGAGCAAAAGAGAAGCACCTGGACACACTGAGGCACAGGTGGATTTCATCCAAGGGAGGCAGAGGTTTACATCTGCTGGGGGTACTTTGAGAACATACTACTTGAGCACTTTGTTTCATAGTACGTTAATCCATTACCTGTTATGCTGGTATCCATATAGGGACCAGGTGGAGTCCTGATTGCTCTACTCCTAATCCAGCTCTCTGCTAATGGCCTGGGGAAGCAGCAAGGATGGCCCAAGTGTTTGGATCCCTGCACCCATTGGGAGATCTGAAAGAAGCTCCTGGCTCACTGCTGGCTGTTGTGGTCGTCTGGAGAGTGAAACAGCTGCCAGACGTTCTCTGTCTGCTCTCCTCTCCTTCTTTCATTAAAAATACAGTTTTAAAAAATAAAAAACTCAAACCTTCCGAAGTGGTCTAACACGAAGATAATGATTTCATCCTTTTTTAAAAAATAATTGTAAGAGAAAAGGATTGGAATAAAAAGCATTAATTTAGAATCATCTTCTGGAATATCGGTATGAGGACAAGAACTGCACAAGCAACTGTAGAATGTCAGCATTTTAATTTAGAAGGAGTCATAGAGTAATTAGCAGGGAGGAAAGCCAAGGGGGCCGCCCCCAAGTCCCAGCAGCTCAGGCCACCCCTGCAGTCCCTGGGCACGTGGACATGACCTTACTTGATGTCACACAGAAGGGCCACTCCTCTCAGGATCCAGTGATCAGGGGACAGTACGGTCCGCAGATAGACCACGGTGATGAAGGTCAGGTCGGTCCGCCTGGGCTTCTTGTAGATGGGGCACACGTACAGCTTGGGGTCCTTGGGCGCTGTGGAGTTAATGGCGAAGATGTGCAACACGGGCAGCTGTGTGAACAGCACTTTGGGCGTGGACTCCGTGAGCTTCCCGTTCCGCCTGTCCCAGGCTGCGCCATCCATGTAGAGCCCATAGATGTACACTCCTTCCTGCAGGAGCCGAGGGGAAAAGCAGGAGGACGTAAAAAACAAAACCAAAAATCAGCTGTGGGGAGCTGGGGGATGGGTACTCATCAGTGCAATAAAGATTTTAAAGAACTTTAAAATGTCATGGTTAGAAGGTGTGGTAGATAGAACTGTGTCATCCCCCAAAGTTCATGTCCACCCATGATTTGGCATGGGACTACTTGAGAATAGGGACTTGGAAGATGTACTTTGGGCCAAGATACACTGGATTTGAGTAGGCCCTGAGTCCCCTCAGATTGTCAAGAAGGACCTTCAGATTGACAAGAAGGTCATCCCAAGAGTAGACTTAAAAGGTAACGAGGGAACCAGACACTTGACCCACTGGCCACAGACGCCTGTGTCCCACATCAGAGTGCCTGGGTTGCATTCCAGCTCTGCCTCCTACTCCAGCTTTCTGCCAGTGCAGAGCCTGGGAGGCTACAGTGATGGCTCACCTCACTCGGTCCCTGCCACCCAGCGGGAGCCCTGGCTTGTCTTCATGGACTTCTGGCTCTGGCCCTTCCCCAGCCTTAGCCGTCATGGGCCCTTGGGGAACAAATCAATTAAATAAGAGCTCTCTGCCTCTTAAAGGAAAAAAAAAATAGATGAGGTGAATGTCTCATGAGCCTTTTTTTTTTTTAAAGATTTATTTTAATTTATATTTGAAAGTCAGATATACAGAGAAGAGGAGAGACAGAGAGGACGATCTTCCATCAGTTGGTGGACCTCTTCTGGGTCTCCTATGTGGGTGCAGGGTCTCAAGACTTTGAGCCATTCTTGACTGCTTTCCCAGACCACAAGCAGGGAGCTGGATTGGAAGCAGGGTCACCGGGATTAGAACTGGCGCCCATGTGGGATCCCAGCGCATGCAAGGCAAGGACTTTAGCTGCTAGGCTACAGTGCCAGGCCCCCCTCATCAGCCTTTTGAAGGCCTTTCCTAGTTTTGTAAGCAGTGGAGAGAACACACAGGATATGCATAGGGAAGAAGGAGGCAGAGAACGGGCTGATGCATCTGTGAGCGAGCAGCGCCAAGAACTTCCAGCATTCACCAGCAGCCTGGAGGGGAGGCAGAACAGGATTCTCCCTTTGAGCCTAGGGAGGAATCACACTCTGCCCAAGGATATCTAGCCTCCTAGATGGTGAGGCGGGAAATTCCTGTGGGGTTGGGGCTAGGCAGGTGGGGGAGCAGGGCAGGAGGTTGGGTAGGAGGTGGGGTGGGTGGGACCGGCAAGGGAGAGATGGGGCTAGAACTTAAAAGGGTGGTTTTTGCCACTCATTTTGTGACTTTTTTCTGACAATGGCCTCAGGGAATGAATACAGATTCTGACACCAGGTAGTCGGGTGCTTCCCTAATGAATACCCACCCATGCCTATGGAAGTGACTTTGGAATTGTATGATGAGTAACATTCCCTATCATGAGGCACATGATAGAAATGAAGTGCCTTGCAGAGTTTGTTGTTGGAAAAACAGAGGCTGAAGGAGCTCCCAGTGAGGTCTCAGACAGAAATGGGAACATAACTGGAAACCAGAGACAAGGGAGTCTTTGCTATCAAGTGACAGGAAATCTGGCCAGAACTTAGACGTCATCTGATCTAGCCCCAATATGTGACAGATGGAGGGGATAAAAACAGAGAAATGGAAAAGGGAGTCACATTCATTAAGTGTAGGGACAGTAGCACAGTGGAATGAGCCATTATCGGTGGCATCCCATCTCAGAGGGTTGGTTCATGTCCCGGCTACTCCACTTCTGATCCAGCTTCCTGCTGATGAGCCCGAGAAGGCCACAGAGGATGGCCCAAGTATTTGGGCCCCTGCTACCTACATGGGAGACCAGGTGGAGTTCCTGGTTTCATGCATCAACCTGGCTCCACCTTGGCTGTTGTAGTTAGCCGAGGAGTGAACCAGTAGTTAGAATCTCTCTAACTCTTCCTTTCAAACAAATAAAAAAAAAAATCTTTAAAAAATATTTAATGAGCATCTGTGTGGGATCCAACACCAAGCCTAAACGGTCAGATTTAAATTCCATTCTCATTTGATAGATGGAGCAGTGGAGTCTTTGGGATCAGAACTTGACCAGGCTCACTGAGCCAAGCAGTGGCTCCAGATGGCATCTGCCTATCTCAGAGTCCCTTCTCTTCCTCTAACCCAGGATCCTTCTTCCCCGAGTCCCCTGGCCAGGGGAGGACACTGCTGGAACCAAGGTGCTGGTCCAGCTGGTCTCATCTACCCCCAGCTCCACTCTACTGTCCATGACTAACTCTGTATACAGCCCGGGAGCAGTAGCTGGAGACATGCAGAAAAATCTTTTTGTAAACACAAGCTTGTGATTATGAACAAATGTGGTCTGGGAAGTTTCCAGGATTAGCAGACCTTGTCATTAGCCTCCTGCTCCAGCAGACAAATGGGACTCGGCACTGAGGGTGTCGGTTAACGATACAGATTAGGTGGGCTTCACTAAGGTCTTCACCAAGGTCTACCTTAAGCAGAACTTGAGCTTTCATCCTGTCTCCGGAAGTGCCCTATGCGATTGCCCAGTGGCACCTACCGCAGGGGGTGACGTGATCTCCTCCTTGGTCTGCCGCAGAACTTCATTGTGGATGGTCACGGTGTCCAGGGCCCAGCCTTTGTGAGCACGAGTCACTTCTTGCCTCATGGCCGTGAGGAAGCCTCAAGCGAAAAGAAACAGGAGAGTTTGATGCCTTTGCGCAGTTCACTTCAGATGCAAAAGGGAAGCCATGCTAAATGGGATCTGCTCATCGCTCCTCTCAAGAAGAGCTCAGCCAAACATCCACCCCAACTCCTCTCCGGGGATGTTTCTCTCAGTGGTTTATTTCCAGGGGAGTTGCCACAAGCTCAGCCCTCCTCACTAGCCTTATGCCAGGCTTGGTTAGAAATTTTCTGAAGATTCCAAATCCCCCTGTGGGTTGGAACCCAGTCCTAGCTCACAGACCATTTGAAACAAACAAACAAGTCAGTATTGAGGAATAAGTCCGGAATGGTGAAATATTCCGAGAACAGCATCCCAATTAAACTTGAATCAAACCATTATCAAGCTTCTATTTGCTATAATGGAACAATTTCATTTAGTCTAAGGAAATAAGGCATAATGCCCAAATAGAAAACCTGACTTTCAATTTGATCAAACAAAGCAATCACCCCGGAAAGGAAAGCTACATATTTTTAATGTGCATAATGTAGTTATTTTAAGACAATATGTGGTTCTGCACATTGTGGCCTTTCTTTAAACTTCATGTTTACAAACTATGTCATCTGACTCAGTAACAGAAGTCTGGGATAGTAGCATTTCAGGTTAGGAAGAAACCTTCCAAATGGACTTCAGAAAAGTACCTGTGACCCATATGTCATATGTTGGTTCTCATGCAAACATTAAAAATCACGAAGTTCTGGGCCCGGCGGCGTGGCCTAGCGGCTAAAGTCCTCCCCTTGAAAGCCCCGGGATCCCATATGGGCGCCGGTTCTAATCCCGGCAGCTCCACTTCCCATCCAGCTCCCTGCTTGTGGCCTGGGAAAGCAGTTGAGGATGGTGCAATGCATTGGGACACTGCACTCGTGTGGGAGACCTGGAAGAGGTTCCAGGTTCCTGGCTTCGGATCGGCACGCATCGGCCCATTGCGGCCCACTTGGGGAGTGAAACATCGGACGGAAGATCTTCCTCTCTGTCTCTCCTCTTCTGTGTATATCTGGCTGTAATAAAATGAATAAATCTTTAAAAAAAAATAAAAATCATGAAGTTCTCCAGGGAGTAAATTTGGAATATGTGTGTCTCTGCTATTCCTCAGTCAGTGAACTCAGAGCACCCAAATCAACACAAGTACACATCTTATTGGGCTTGAATGGAAGTTAGGTAATTGCCATGCCTAACTGCACACACCAAGCTAAGAAAGAATTGATTCCTGGCCTGGCTTTTTTTGAGGGGATGCAGGGGTCAAATTCTCCCTATTCCTAGATGGGACACTTGGAGAAGGCACTCGTGTGGTCATCCTTTCAGTCATTTGTCTGGAGTGGTCACAGTGTGTCAGTCATTGCCATGGAAGGGGCTGCTCTGGATGACCACACAGATAAAGAGGCCACCCAGGGGAGCACCGTTCCAGGAGCCAAGTGTAGAGGGAGCTTGCAAGGAAGCAGGGTGGTGAACATGGTGACTCAGGAGGACAGCTCAGGGAAGCTTTGGCTAAGAGGAAGCTGAAGGTGACTGCTGACAGATACACTCAATGGGGCAGTTCCAGCTGGAGGCAAAGCAAGTGTGAAGACACAGAGGTCAGACCGGAGAGGAGGCAACCATGGCCCACAAACTTAAAACACAAGCAAGAGTGAGTTTTCTGGGTCAGAGTTTGGACTTGATTCTGTGGCAAATGTGAAGTCACAAGTATTTAAAGTCCACAATGGATGACTATATCTACATCAGCCTGCTCAGAATGCCTGTGGGGACAGTATTTAGGGTTCCAAAGAAGGGCCCTTGCATTAATCCAAAGGAAAATTCAGCAGAGTTGCTGAGTGAAGGATGCATATGGGAGATCTTGTTAAAGCTTTAGTTTCATGGACCCAACAGTACATAATTGGAAAGGATGATGTCACTAGATATTAACTACAGGGGGACAGGAGACAGTTGGAGGTTGCTTGGCAGCAGTCACTGGACACTGTATGCCAAGTCAGATCCCTTAAGCTGACTTGATTTGAATGTGATTATCTTGACTTTGATTTAAGGTATCCCTTATTTTTAACTATGTGTCTGCCAGCTGGTGGTCTAAATGACCACACTTCTATAACCCAATTCTTCCTTTTAAGCCACCTCATGAGAATGGCATTTGCATCATTTGACAATAAGTATACGTCCACATGGTGTATTAAACACTGCATATCAAAGTAGAGTTCCGGGAATTAAATTGACCCTACGTTCTGATACCTTGAAATCTGTCACTGATATGTGAATCTACAAGATCATAATGCACAAGGCATGAATCCTGCCCTTCACCATTCATCCACACGAGCGGAATAAGTGAATGTTCCTGCACAGTTTTAAGTTCTAACTAAATTGCAGATATAACCTTATTCTGTTTGGCATTCAGGACAATACCACTGGGGCCAGATGAAGAATGAGCTGATTTTTTTTTTAAAGATTCATTTTATTTTCATTACAAAGTCAGATATACAGAAAGGAGGAGAGACAGGAGGAAGATCTTCTTTCTGATGATTCACTCCCCAAGTGACCGCAACGGCCAGTGCTGCGCCGATCTGAAGCCAGGAGCCAGGAGCTCCTCCAGGTCTCCCACATGGGTGCATGGTCCCAAGGCCTTGGGCCGTCCTCCACTGCTTTCCCAGACCACAAGCAGGGAGCTGGATGGGAAGTGGAGCTGCCGGAATTAGAATAGGCGCCCATATGGGATCCCGGGTGAGTTCAAGGTGAGGATCCCAGCCGCCAGGCCATGACGCTGGGCCTGATTTTTTTTTTTTCAAATGTAACACACCTGCCTTGAAGACTCCAGTCACCATCAGAGCACACTGGAAAACTCTAGTACAGTTAAGAGAGACCATCCTCTATCTTCCTCCCTTTTGGGGAACTTACCTGATGTTGTCCATTGGACCTCACCAATAAACCTTGCAATGCATGGGAACCACTCATGGTATGCCAGTAGGTAGGCTCTAGAATGTTCTTAGGTCATCTTGGGTTTTTAAGAAAGACAAATGCTAAATGCTAGATGTGAGGTCTGACAATGGAGGGTAGGTGACCATAGTCTCGGTCATTTCTACTAAGAGAACATGAAGAACATACATATTTTTCACGCCTTGGTAATTATGTTTTGGTTGCCTATAAAAAGCATACAACGTTCAAAGCGATGTGAATCCAAGAACTTGTTCATCACAAATTAAAAAAAGAAATCAGTGATCATCTTGTCAAGTCTAAGGGGATGAAAAGTTTTTCTGAAGCCTGTACAATTTTAAAAGATTTTCTTTATAAAAAGCTTGAAAAATCAGTACTTCTGTTTTGGTACAGATTTAGTTTTAATAATTCTTAGAGTGGTGAAAAAATGATTCAGTTATTAGGAAGGGGAAACAAAAACTTAGCAAAAGTCAATAATAATAACCTTCTATTCTTCATAAGACTTCACCACCCACATGGAAATGGATGATTTGACTATTTAACATCTGAGTTACAGGTGGTCTGAATGAGCTGCTTTAAAAAAATGTTTTTCCCGTCAAATTCATAAAGCATAATGAAATCTTAAAACACTTGTCAAATTTGTTCTTTTATTTAAAAAAAAATTCACTTTTAAGCTGGGATTATACTTTGGAAACTAATGTCGAAAGTAACACTGTTACATGGTAATTCCTGTAACAGTAGCTATCCGACAGTTTGGCAAACCAATTACCGATGTTTGACTTGTGCAATCAGTTGGCTTAAGCAAGTCAGAGTGCTTTAAATATCATTTCATCCAAGGTCTTAGAAAAGATGAAAGGAATAACTAATGGGGAAGGTAGCTCTTTCACATTTCTAAGGAGTTGGTTGGTATTCTGCAATGATAGTCCTACACCAAAAATAGGCCAAAAAATTTTTTTCCTTAATAAACGAATCGGCCCCTTATGTAACAGGCCTTGCGTCACGCAGTATTTCCTGTCTCATCAGTTACTAAGTGTCCCAGTAGCATGGTGGAAGATGAGGAGAAATGATGTTCCTGCCATGAGTTTATGACAGGCAGTTTTTCCCCCAAATGGGAAGCAAATGTAGCTCATTAGTGAGTTAAATAAAAGGTCAGAAATCATTAAACAAAGATAAGGCTGATCAACCTAGCTGAATTAAAATGCATCAGGCACCATTTCTGATTTTTTGCTAAGATGTTACAAGGCAGGGGCCCTAAGCTGCTGAAAATCAGAAATATCTAGAAGCTTCTAAAACTCTCCTTGGGCAGGCATTTGGCCTGAAAGTAAGACTCCCCAATCCCACACTGGAAAATCTAAATTCTATGCCCGGAAGTGCTCCTAACTCCAGCTTCCTGCTGATGTCCTGGAAGGCAGCAAAAGACAGTTCAGAGTTGGGCTTGAGTTCTCTACTCCTGGCTTTGGCCTTGGCTGCTCCTGGCTGCCCCTGGCTGCTGTGGGTGTTTGAGGGAGTGAACCAGCTGTTGGGAGTTTTTTCTCTCTCTTTGCCTGCCCCAACCTACCCCCACCTCTCAAATAAACACATTTTGAAAATTAAAAAAAAACAAAACACCCTCACAATTCCCAGGACACAATCGGGTTAATAAAATCAGAATCTCAGCCTCATTGTAAGGAGAGGCTTCTCAAACATTACTGTTCTTGAGAATGTCCCAGGGTTCTGACTCAGCAGGTTGATCCAGGGTGGCACCTGACATTTTGCGTTTCTAGTGGGACCTCAGGGGGAAGTTGCGGCTGGCTGGCTGGCTGGTGAAGCACATAACAGACAGTCGAGGTATAAGGTCAAGGTTCCACACATATGAGCATGACCAAAGAAACTGTTAGGAGATTGACTGTACAGTTTTGAGGCCCTAGCCCTTAAGAATTCTGTTATAACTGGTCTGTGACTCCAGGAACTGGGCTGTGCTGACTGCTGTGCCGGTGATTCTACTGTGCATCGAGCTGTGTCAGAGAAGATATTGACAGTCACTGACCCCCAGTATTTTAAGAACAAGTTTGACCAGAAGCAGGGAACATGCCTTGGAGCACAGGGGAAATATCTGGACGCATTGAATCTTTCCAGGAACCTCGCAAAGGTACACATGTACTCTGAATGGTCAATGTACCCAGGAGGTGGCTGATTCCAGCAAAACGCAAGTGCAAACTACATAAGTGGGACTACTTCTCTTGTTAAGGTGAGGATTGGCTGAATCCTCCAAGCTCAGAAATGCAACTCCCTGCATTCATTCCTCTTTTCCTCGTGCCAGTTTGCACTTTCTTCCTGTTGACTCAACTTCCCACCTGCCCCCTCCCTCCCAAACCTTCCATTATTCCCTCTGGCACTGCTCTGCCAGTCTCACCCTTCCTGGAACCTGGTGCAACTCTGAGACCTTGGCCTTCCCAGTTGTTCCTCCACACCTTGTGGGAATCTCTGCTCTACTGGGAACCACAACCTCTGACCACACAGTCCTCCCCTCACTGCTCCTGCCATGTAGCCATCTGCCCCCAAGCACTGAGCAGCCTGCCAACATCTGGCTCTCTTCCTGAACTCAGTTACTTGACAGCATCATTTGTAACTCATCCACTAACACTTTTCTTCTTTTCACTTCATGTTTAGATCCACTCTCTTCATCACTTCCCAACAAAACCCCATTGCTGGATGAATCCAAATGTCTTCCCTCCTTCTTACATCACTACCAGGCTGATGAGCAGTGCCAGAGACCATCACACAGCTGTCACCACCTCCGTTCTCTGAGAAGGGCCTCAATGGGATTCTCAAAAATGTTTAGTGGTCTGTCTCCCTTTTCAGCCCCCATCTCAAACCTCTGCCATGCTTCTGAAAAATCCCCCTTCTAACATCTTCACACGCTTCATATTCTCATGGATTCTTTCCCCAACTCCAAACATCTGTTTTTCTTACCCATGTTAAAAATTATGGGTTAGGACCAACACTGTGATGCTACAGAGTAGTTAAGTTGCTACATGCCATACCAGCATTCCATATAGGTGCCTGTTCAAGTCCAGCAGCCCCACTTGCAATTCAGCTCCCTTCAAGTGCAGCAGAAAAGACCCAAATCCTTAAGCAACTGGTACTCATGTGAAAGACCTGCAGGAAATTCCAGACTCCTGGCTTCATTGTGGCCACTTGAGGACTGAAATAGCAGAAAAAAGATCTCTGTCTCTCCCCCTACCTCTGCATAATTCTGCCTTTCAAATAAATAATATCTGTTGCTATCATTGTGTTCAAATATTTTCCAAATTCAAGATTCTGTGATACAGGTAAGAAAGAAAATCTATTTACAGAGTTTAAAAGATTTTCAACTTTTAAGTTCCCTCTTCCCATTTTTTCAAATTTTAATTGTTCAAGCTCATGGTGCTTCTGGCAGAGCTGCAGGGTACACAATCAGTTAATTTATGCTTAATCATTATTGCAGTGCTTTGGTATAAACATCACTTACATTTGTTTGTATATGTAGGCTAAACATTTCAAGGTAAAAGTAAGGATTTGGGGGGATACCTAAACCCTAAATAGTATTCTTGTGATGCGACTTCATTAAATTACTCACATCCTTCTTCAAATAGACTGTAGAAAGCATTAGCTGGGAACTCCTTTAACTTCTCCTTCCAGTCCTCCACTCTGCATCTGTGATCAGCCCCTCCTTACTTCTCTTGCCACAATAGAGCAGTGTTTCCTCTGTCCTGGAGTGCCTCTCTACCTGTGAAGGCTGGCTTCGGTCCCCTCCTGCCTCTTTAAGCCCCTCCCTGAAGTTATAGGGCCTTCCCACTACAATTGGAACAGGTTCAAGCCTCTTCTACTGTTAAAACAAACTGTTTCATCTTACTCCTCCTTCTCCAACTTGCTTCTCCATTTTCAATTCAAATTTCTTGAGGGAACGATTTGTGTTGTCTTCATTTCACTTTGTGTCTTAATTTCCTTGCTTCACTCACTGACTGAACTCGGTCTCCTCCACTTCCCCACCTTCCCCACGAGACCTGTCCTGTCAAAGGTCTGCTTGTTGACAAATCTGGCTGACCCTTCAAGGCCCCTCTTACTGGACTGCCAACAGCACCTGACACCTGTGACTGCCCTCTTTTTCCTTTGTTTTCCATGATCTATGCTTTCCTGGTTTTCCTCTTCCAAACTCATGGGTCACGAGGATGCTAATCCACAAGTGTTTGGGTGATAGGGGGAATGGTGCATCTGCAAATATGGATATAGCAGAACCATGATGAAGACAGTCTGGGAGCAGAAGGACGAGAACATGCCACTGATGAAGCTCACAACACAAGGATGGAATAACCCACATTGGCAGCTGGAAGTGAGGGATCGGAATTCCGCACTACTCTTTTGGCTGAGTCAGACATAGGTAGAGGTGAACGATCACACTTGGGAATGGCCTCGGGATCCAGACCAAGAGTAGAGCTTGCCTGACAAAGATTCCACAATGTGGGCTGAGAAACAGCCCTTGGAGAGGTAGGAAGAGAGCCCAGAAAAGGCAGAGCTGTAAGGGAAAGTATTAAAAAAATTATATAATTGGCATCTTGAATATATCCAAGGGTTATGGAGCTGGCAGAGTACCTATTAAAATACGGCAGCTCTGGAGAGAATAGTTTCAACATAGCGAAACAGGCTGGCCAGCATTCAAGGGATTGGGTCTTTGGTAAGCAGGGTTAACCATACGCAGAGATTAGAGTTGCAAAAAGCATGGCTGTGGCTATGGTCAGTGTATAACAGTCCTTCACACACAACGTGAGCAGAATGGGCTATGATTCACTAAGAAGTGTGTCTAAGCTGTCCTCAGTCCCCCTACAGTTCTGGGGTTTGGGGACTGGACAGGTAAGAGCTATTACACACATTCAGATTCCCCCAGCAATTATTTAAGGGCAGCTGTGGTTCGGCAAACACTTGCACTGGGACATGCTTAGAACTGCTGCTAAATTAAAAGATATCACCTGGTCCCTTCCAAGTCTAAAGTTCTATTAACCCTTGGTGCACTTTCCCACCTCAGCAAATGGCAGGCTTTAAAAACCCATGCGCAAGGCAGGAACTCAGAAATCACAGCTGGCTGATGCTGCTGTCCTGAGAGTAACCACAAGACAGAAGGTTGCAGATGAGTTCCGACAGCCACGAGCTAGCAGGACAGCAATGATCCATTTCCTTGCTTTAGCTATACCCCGTCTGATAGAACAATCTTGATTCATGTTAGGGTATGATCAGTTTTCACTGTTACCTATTGCAACAGATTGGCATGGCTTGTCAAGAAGCCGAGAAATAAAAGAACAGAAAAAAAAAAAACAACTAGTGCAGGTTGGCAGGTAAATGGCATCAGGATCAAGTTCAAGTCAAATATTTGGGATACTGCTTGCTTCGATCTGTTACAGAAGTGTGAGAGCTGGGATGCATGCTCGGCCTTTGCCTCCACACCATTATCGGCACTTGGAAGTCAAGGCCAGCAGCAAACAGCACAGCATGGTCATCAGTTAAGAAGTTCCCAGAAGCAGTTGATACCTTGGCTTAAGTCAGGCCTGTTATAACCCATATTCTTCGGGTTTAAACACATCTCTTGGGTCTGGTGCATGGCTCAATTGACTAAAATTCTCCCCTTACAAGGATCCCACATGGCACTGATTCATGTCCCAGCTGCTCCACTTCCCATCCAGTGCCCTGCTTGTAGCCTAGGAAAGCAGTGGAGGGTGGCCCAAGTCCTAGGGACCCCACATTCATGTGGGGAGAAAAAGAAGAAGCTCCTGGTACCTGGCTTCAGATCAGCTCAGCTCCGGTCATGGCGGTCACTTGGGGAGTAAACCAGCAGACTGAAGATCTTTGACTCTGTCTTTCCTTCTCTCTGTAAATCTTTATTTCCAATAAAAATAAATCTTAAAATAAAACAAACACATCTCTCTACACACACACATGTCCACATACCATTATGTAAAGCACATGTCCTTGATGCTCTGAAAAAGTACACATGTGGGCAAAAGAGACTCCATTCCGACAAGCTCAAGAACCCTGAAAGGCATAGCCTTAAACCACAGGTGAATTTGTACACCAATGACTGCCGCGAAAACCCAGGAGAGCACACAGATTCTCCTGGCCAAGGGTTCCACCGAGAGGCCAAATCCACGCACCCAGGAAAAGCTGCACCAATGATCCAATATTACAGGGTCACAGATACAGGGAGCCTGGCCATTTCAATAGTCAGGTCTTACTGCCACCCAGTTGAGCTGGTCAACAGCTGCAGAAATGATTGTGAAGGGGCCTAAAATGTCACATGAGCTCATGGTGACTGACTCAGCCTCTTCAAACCTGTCAGAAAATAGCAGGCCTTCTTGGGGAGGCACACAAGCTGTGCTGCAGATAGCATAAGCTGGGGCACTGCCCACAGGGAGAAGGAACCTGGCCATGTCCTTCCAGCAGCGTGGGCCTCAAGCTCACCAAGACCTGCAGAGCAGCTGCCAGGGGTATGATGGAAAACACACACCTAACAGGATCACAAGATGACAGCCATTAAGCCACAGGCCAACGCAACATTCTCGAGTCTTCTGTAGTCTTCTTAGAATCTAGGTGATTCTATTTGTGGTGAGGCTGTGGCCTTTTTGCAAACTGCCTTGTGTTTTGCTGTGTGTCTTTACTTAGATGGTTTTGAAACAAAGGGAAAAGAAAATTGTTGAAGTGGGTCTAGATGGGACACAAAACTCGGGAGAGACTTTCAAATTGAGTAAGCAGTTGTTGACATCAAAGAGCAGCCAACTGGCAAGAACTTGAATGATGCATGGCCTGGGAACAGGTATAGGGTTGCCATGATTTTTAGGTTTTCCAAATCTGGCCAGAATACGTGGAGCAGAAAGTAATTCATCTCTCATGTCAAGAGAGGGAAAAGAAAGAGAGAAGTTACTGGTGTGCAGGAAGAGGTGACGTCTAGCTTTCTATACAACCACCAGAAAAGCAAACATGGACAAGGGTATGTGTGTGTGTATATGTGTGTAAAGGGTAAGATGCTTCAATGAATCTGTGCTATCCAAGACCCAGAGAGCGAACCAAAAAAGAATCAGGGTTTAATTTGAAGACAACGGAAAGAGAGGAGACCAATATTATTAACAAGTGAGGATGATGGTGAATTCAGGTGAAATGCAAAAAGGCATTTTGTTTATTTCGATACTGTTCTGGTCTATAACATTTCTTTTTGCTTTTACATGTGATGTGTGTTTACATTTTAAATTTTCTAAACATTTTATTTGAAAAGTAGAGACAGATGTCCTATTCACTCTTTCACTCCCCAAGTGCCAGCCATAACAGCCAGGGTTGGGCCAGGACCAAGCTGGGAGCTAGAAACTCAATCCAGGTCTCCCATATGGATTTCACGGACCCACATATTGGAGCCATCACTTCTGCCTCTCAGGGAGCAGAGCAGCAGAAAGCTGGAACTGGAGGGAAAGGGGGAACTTGAACCCTGGCACTCATAAGGGATACAGGTATTCCGAGTAACTTCCTAACTGCTGTGCCAAACACCTGCCCTGGAACATTTCTCAATGGATATTAGCAAATAAAGAGTTGCCCATAGCAATGAAAGATCAGCTCATATTAATTCAAGTATTAACAATTAAATATCAGTTTGCTAACAGAGATAAATTCACAGTGCTAACATTTTGCTATTTTGAGTTACATGTTTAATGAAAAAAAAATCGCTGAAAAAAACTGTGGTTTGTGATGTGTGAAACAACTTGGTTGTCTGTGTCTATAAAAGGCCAAGGATGAATCACCCACACCCTTGGTTTCTCAACATAAAAATGCACTCAACAACCTCATGTTTTTTTTAAACCACTGTCCTGAACTCCAAGTCCATCAGCACATCTCATTACTTGCCTTCACCTGCGTGAGTCCTGTCTGACCTCTCCAGGGCACCTTGCCTTTCTGCCCAGCTGTCCCTCTGCAATGATCCTTGTGTTTCAGCCTACTCCACTGTCCCTCTTTGTCATTTCAGTCAAACACATCCCTCCTCTGCATCTAGTTATGATCCCAAAGTCTCTTGGGGCTGGTGCTGAGGCATAGGAGGTTAAGCCTCTACCAACAGTGCCAGCATCCTATATGAACACTGGTTCAGGTCCTGGCTACTCCATTTCAGAATTAGCCGATGACAATGTTCTCAAGTTAATGAAATGTTTTTCTTCCCCAAATCTGATAGAAATGATGGGAGGAAAACAGGTAAGTGACTTTTGGGGGCTGCCCATCACAAACCTACAGACCTAGAACATAATGATGCATCATAGAAGACTTGGTATGTTCACAGAAAAGCCACCATGGCTTAGAGGTTCAGGCATTGGAAAACTAGACAAGACAAAGACTGAGTCCAG